>NC_134555.1:13167737-13767737 GCF_025594145.1 Primulina tabacum | reverse complement strand
ATCTGTTTTACTTTTCAGTACAATTTTTGACAATGTCTTCGATTCGCAATCCGTTGTCTACAATACTCGAAAAACACATGTTAACCGGACCTAATTACCTCACTTGGCTAAGAAACCTAAAGATCGTCTTGAATTCGGAAAGGATAGCATATACACTGACTGAGTCCCCCCCTGTTGAGGCTCCGACTAGCTGCACTCCTGAGGAATTGCAGACTTACAAGGATTGGTGTGACCATGACTTGAAACCAAGTGTTATATGCAGGCTTCTATGTACGATGAGCTGCAGAGGCATTTTGAGGATGAAAAGAGTGCTGCTGACATTCATTTGCATCTCAAGGAGCTCTTTGGTGAGTAGACTCGACCTCTTAGGCATGCTACCGTCAAGGAGCTGATCACTTTGCGCATGCGAGATGGGGCCTCGGTCCATGAGCATGGCCTGAAGTTGATTGGGCTCGTGGACAAGCTCGTTGGCATGGATTTGATGTTGCCTTTGGAGTTGACCACCGACGTGTTGCTTTTGTCACTACCTAGCTCGTTTGATCCTTTTGTGGTGAATTTCAATATGAACAAGATGGAGCCGACCCTTGAGAAGTCGGTGAACATGCTTGTGACCTTTAAGTCCACCATCAAGAAAGAGAAGCCGGTTCTTTATGTGAGTTCTTCATCTGGTACGAAGACCGATCCACGTGGGAAGGGAAAGAAGCGTTCTTTCCAACGTCCCAAGAAGAACGTGCCCTTGAAGATGTAGACTCTAAGTCCCGCTGTGGCAGCCACACCAGTCAAGGCTGACAAAACTGCTGATATTTGTCATCACTGCAAGAAGCCTGGACATTGGAGGCGTAACTGCAGGAAATATCTTGCCCAGAAGAGTTATGGAAACGGTATGTTCTATATTGAAGTAAACATTTCAATTAACTCTACTTCTTGGGTATTGGATACCGGCTGTGGCTCACATCTCTGTAATGATTTGCAGGTGATGGGAAGAAGTATGAGGCTTAGGGAAGGTGAGACCTTATTGAGGATGGGCAATGGTGCAAGAGTTGCTGCCAAGGCCATAGGAGATGTTTATTTACTTTTGAAAAATGATTTTAAGTTAATATTAAGAGATGTTTTGTTTGTACCTGAATTGGTGAAAAACATTGTTTTCATTTCTATGCTAGATAAAGATGGATATTCTTGTTTGTTTAGCAAAGGTGTTAGCAACATTTACAAGAATGAATGTTTAATTGGTACTGCAGAACTTGAAAACGATCTCTACACCTTAAAATTGAAAGATATTCTACTAAACAATGTCCAAGCAATAACAACAACAAACAAGCGAAAAAAAGATACTCTAAATTCGGCACAATTATGGCATGCTCGATTAAGACATATTTCCCTAAAAAGGATGAACAAGCTAGTGGGAGTGGGCATGTTTGATATGTCTGATATTAATGCTCTCACGACTTGTGAATCCTGTCTAAAAGGAAAGATGACCAAAATTTCCTTTAAGGGCCACGTGGAGCGAGCCAAAGGGTTATTGGATTTGATCCATACCGATGTGTGCGGTCCGCTTAGCATCACCACTAAGTATGGACATGCCTACTTCATCACATTTACCGATGACTTTTCGAGGTATGGGTATGTGTATTTGATGAAATACAAGTCTGAAGCCTTTGAAAGGTTCAAAGAATTCAGAAGTAAAGTAGAGAAATAGTTGGGACGAAGCATCAAGACACTTCGATTGGATTGAGGTGGTGAGTACTTGAGTGCCGAGTTCCAAGAGTATCTTAGGGAGAATGGAATTCTCTCGCAGTGGACTCCGCCCGCTACACCACATTTGTATGGTGTTTCGGAGCGTCATAACCGGACTTTGATGGACATGGTTCGGTCTATGATGGGGTTCACGGAGTTGCCGCCATCCTTTTGGGGATATGCGCTTGAGACAGCGGCACTGTTGTTGAACAATGTCCATTCAAAGGCAGTTGATAAGACACCATTTGAGATATGGATGGGTAAGCCTCCCAAGTATTCTTATGTTAGAATATGGGGGTGCCCTGCTTATGTGAAGCAGGCAGTGGGAGATAAATTGGATAGTCGATCCATTTTATGTTACTTTGTGGGATATCCAAGGAATTATGTTGGATATTATTTCTATCATCCCCAAGAAACATAGGTGTTTGTTTCTAGGAATGCAAACTTTTGGGAAAAAAAATTTCTATTGGATAGAAAAGGAGAGATGACAGAACTCGAAGAAGTTCGAGAAACACCCACAATTGAAGAACCCACACCCGAAGAGCCAAGAGAGGAGATACAAGCTCCTAGAAGATCCGAGAGAGTCTCGAGACCACCTATGAGGTATGTTATGTTTCTTGAAGAGGACCATGATGAGCCTAACCATGGATGTGATCCAAGGACCTTCAAGGAAGCGTTATCTGATGCCGATTCATCCAAGTGGCTTGAAGCAATGAAATCTGAGATGAATTCCATGCATTCGAACCAAGTGTGGAATCTCGTGGATCCACCTGAGGGAATTGTTACCATAGGGTGTAAATAGATTTACAAGAGGAAACTTGGGGCGGATGGGAAGGTATTGACCTTCAAGGCGCGATTGGTGGCAAAACGATATACTCAAAGACAAGGAGTTGATTTTGAGGAAACCTTTTCTCCAGTTGCAATGTTCAAGTCCATTAGGATATTGCTAGCCATAGCTGTATGGTATGATTATGAGATATGGAAGATGGATGTCAAGACAGCCTTTCTTAATGGGGATATTAAGGAAGAGATTTACATGTCTCAACCTGAAGGGTTTACATCTGTCGGAAGTGAGCTTATGGTATGCAAACTTCAGAGATCTATTTATGGTCTAAAGCAGACATCTAGTAGTTGGAACCTTAGATTCGATAGTACAATCAAAGAGTTTGGTTTTACTAAGAATCCTGAGGAACCCTGTGTGTATAAAAAGGTCAGTGGGAGTGCTGTGATATTCCTGGTGCTTTATGTTGATGAAATTCTACTCATTGGGAATGATGTAGGAATGTTGCAATCAACTAAGATATGATTAGCAAGTAAGTTCTCGATACAGGACTTGGGTGAAGCATCTTTTGTATTGGAAATACAGTTCTATAGAGATAGATCAAGAAGATTGCTTGGTCTCACCCAGTCCACATACATTGATATCATCGTGAAGAGGTTTTCGATGGATGAGTCCAAGAGTGGACATCTACCAATGTGTCATGGCGTGTCCCTATCCAAGTCTATGTCTTCCAAGACTGATGCAGAGATAGCGGTGATGACACGCATTCCGTATGCATCTGCGATTGGTAGCATCATGTATGGGATGGTATCTACACGTCCTGACGTGGCTTTCGCACTAAGTGTAGTGAGTAGATATCAATCGAACCCTGGTCTTCCACATTGGAAAGCTGTGAAAGACATCCTCAAGTATTTGAGAAGGACCAATAAATTGTTCTTGGTCTATGGGGGTGGAGAACTGAAATTGGAAGGCTACACCGACTCTAGCTTCCAAAGCGATATCGATGACTCGAAGTCAACCTCTGGGTTCATATTCATGCTCAATGGTGCTGCTGTCTCTTGGAGGAGTTCCAAGCAAGACAGTACAGCGGATTCCACCACTGAGGCAGAATACATTGCTGCATTAGCTTCAGTAAAGGGGGCTGTTTGGATAAGGAATTTCGTCCAAGAGTTGGGCGTCATTCCGAATGGAGTTGCTCCTGTCCCGATGTTTTGTGACAACACGGGAACCATTGCTCAAGCAAAGGAGCCAAGGTCTCATCAGAAGTCCAAACTTGTATTGAGAAAGTACCACATCCTCCGAGAGATTGTGGAAAGAGGAGATGTCTCGATTGACAAAGTCGGCTCCGCAGATAATGTTGCTGATCCGCTAACTAAGCCTTTACCTGGACCATTATTCGAGAAGCATCACGAATCGATGGGTTTGAAGCATATGGGTAGTTGGCTCTAGTGCAAGTGGGAGATTGTTAGAGTAGGTGCACGTTGAGCCAAGTCTTGGCCGAGTGTTCACAATGAAACTCTATGTATAAACAATCTTTATTTTAATAATATTTGAAATTATTGTTTTGGCACTTCTTTATCTGTATACCCATGCTAGTTGCATAGATAAAGTCCTTGAATATACAAATAGTAGAAAGAAATATGAGATGCTCATATGATGAGTATCATGAAACTCATATTTGGAATACTGTATATTCTAAACAGTTCCTAGTCGATTCAGCCGCTACTAAGAAGGATATAGGCCGCTCGAGTTCCAGACTAGTATCTGCGATGTGAGTACCATGTTTAATTGGTAGGGGACATTGTGATGTCCGAACATGCAGATAGGTGCTCCTTGTAGAGTGCACTGAACAACCCTTCATAAAGGACTTTCCAAGTGGTTCTCACTTATCGAGTGGAAACGTCCTAGTTTATGGTTGTACACCATTAGTCCTTATGATCCGGGACAACATTGAGACTCTATGTGCTAGCATTACACTTTGATTTGTTTACCGACTCTCATGGGGTCATCAGGTGGCAAGATTGGGTGTTTTATCGAAACATATAGGATTCGATGCAATGTAGTCAGGGATTCACCGCTTACGTTCGGGTATGGATATCCTATGTGATCACATGTATGTGTAGTATGAAATCTATGACCAGAGTATGGTGGTAATTATGAAAAGGGTTGCATAGATTACACCATCGATGCAACTACGACTTGACACATAATATCGATTCATTGACAACTCTCGATATACCAATGGTTGTCGAATTGGTCGGGATATATGAGTTGAAGGGACCGTACTATACGCCAACCATAATTGAATGGTTCTTGCAGGCACTATCATTTGATACCTAAGGAATCATGTAAGCGATGCTTCTAGGCGTTTAACATGATTGGTTGGGTACTATCAGACCTGAGTTCTGATGTTCTTGTTATCAAGGAGTTGATAAGTAAGAATGGAGCAATCAGGGTATGCTCATATAAGGACATGTTTTAGTCCCGAATCACATTTTGATGTGAACTCACGGCTAGTTGTATCATTGAACCATTGAAGGGTCACACAAGTGTTAACTTTTTAGATCTCGTTGAGAAGTAAAATAGTTCAATGTGTTGAACGGCTTATAAAGGAGTTTATAAGCGTAAATAAAATAGAAGTATGACTTCTATAAGGAGAATGTAACTTTTAATTTGAGGAAGTGTTCCTAAATTAAAAGTTGGCCAAACAAATAATGTATTTAAAAATTGTGATTTTCATAAACATTATTATGGACTAAATATAATTAATTCAAGTGTTGAATTAATTAAACACTAGTGGGCCCAGTAGAGTCTAAATAATTAAATTAATTCAAGTGTTGAATTAATTAAATAACATTGGGCCTTGTAGAGCCCAATTAGAAATAATTATTAAACTAGTGGGTTTGAGTAAAATCAAGTAAACTTTAAATGGACTCAAATATGTTTGGGACATTTAAATAAAAGTCAATGGGCCTTGTAATTGTTAGAAACCTAAGTCAAAAGGCATGCATGAGAGATGAATAGTTGGGAGACAACCTTTTTCAATTAACTAGGTATGTGTCTCCCATGCTCACTTGACTTTTCGATATACCAAGAAATTTTTCCCTCCTCATTCTTTCCTTGTGGTAACCGAAATTTGCATACAATATTTTCCCAATTTTCTTCTTCATTTTGTTGAGGAAATCCTACACTTCTCAATGAAAAATACCCTAATTTTTCTATTACAAAATTAGTGTGGTTCTACTTTGTTAGTGGTGGACCTAATTTTGAAGAAAGGAGTCCAAGAGCAAGGAGGAGAGCTTGTAGATTTGTCATCCTTTCAAGAGCTAAGGTGTTTACACCTTAGTTGGAGCCATAACATCAATCTTTGAGATTGATAGGTAAAACTTCTAAACACCCAGTGTTTTCGTATTTGCTACACACTATAGGCTTAGGGTGCTCGTATTTCTTGTTGAAAAACAAATTTTGAAACTTCCGTTGCGAATTAGGGCACCTTAATCGATTCTTTTTTAGTAAACATGTTTACAAGAAAAGCTTCAATCAACAACACTCATACAACAACGATTTTTATTAAAACCGTTGTCTTTTTTCTTTTAACAACGGTTTTAACAAAAACCGTTGTCGTAGCCTAAAAAACCCTGCTTATAGACAACGGTTTTTAAAAACTGTTGTCTTTGATGTGTCCACGACAACGGTTTTTTAAAAACCGTTGTCTGTGAGCGTTTTTTTTTGTTACAACAACGGATTTTAAAAATTGTTGTCTAAGAGTTTTTTTTTGGGCTACAACAACGGTTTTAACAACCGTTGTCTAAGAGAGGTTTTTTTTTAGACTGCAACAACGGTTTTTAAAAACCGTTGTCTTTTGGATGATTTATTTGGGCTACAACAACGTTTTTTCAAAAACCTTTGTCTATATAAGATTCTGTCAAGGGTCAAAGACAATGGTTTGTGTAACATTAGAGGATTTTTCTTTTGAGAAGGACGTGATATCCTCAACAATTGAAGAAGAAAAATTTTTTTTTGGAGAAAAATGAAGAAAAAACTTTCGGCCAAGGCTTTAGGAGAGAAGGGGGAGAAATTTTCTTGGTTGTGGAAAAAGTTAAAGTGTAAAGTTGCATGTTCATGCCATGCTATTAACTCAAAATTTGCCTCCAACCCTTCACCTTCCAAGCATGCAATTTGTTTGGGCTTGTAACAATTACAAGGCCCATGAACTTTTATTTAAATATCTCAAACACATTTGATACCATTTAAACTTTACTTGATTTTACTCAAGCCCACTAGTTTAATAATTATTTTTAATTGGGCTCTACAAGTCCCAATGTTATTTAATTTATTTCAACACTTGAATTAATTTAATTATTTGGAATCTAATAGGTCCACTAATGTTTAGTTAATTCAACACTTGAATTTAATTTAATTTAGTCCATAATAATGTTTATGAAAATCACAATTTTCAAATACATTATTTATTTAGCCAACTTTTAATTTAGGAACACTTTCACAAATTAAAAATCACATTCCCCATAATCCTCTTATAGAAGTCATACTTCTATTTTTGTTAGCGCTTATACACTGCTTTATAAGCCGTTCAACACATCGAACTATTTTTCTTCTTAACGAGATCTAGAAAACCAGTACTTGTGTGGCCCTCAATGGTTCAATGATACAACTAGCCGTGATTTCACATCTCAATGTAATACGGGACTAAACATGTCCTTATATGAGCATACCCTAGTTGCACCATTCTTACTTATCAACTCCTTGATAATAAGAACGTCAGAACTCAAGTCTGATAGTACCCAACCAATCATGTTAAATGCCTAGCAGCATCGCTTAGATGATTCCCTAGGTATCAAATGATACTGTCTTAAAAAACCAATCTATTATGGTTAGCGTACAGTACGGTCCCTTCATCTCATATATCCCGATCGATTCGACCGACAAAGAGACATAGAAGACTGCAACTGAATATGAAACGTTGCACTTCAATCAATACAGCTTATAACAACGCATTTCGGCTAAAGCAGTTAAGACGCCGTATTACAATAAATGAAGCAAACAATGCCCAAGAAATAATGAAGTGGCAATCAACGGATACAAAGATTCAAATATATCTCAAGTTACCGTTGGAAGGGAAGCTTATAAATATGACAGAAGAACAGCTGAATAATAAAAAAAAAGAGATCACTCTACTCAAAGCTTGCTGTTACTCTGTCAAAATCCTAGCTCACTCTTACTTGGTTTATTCGTAGCAGTCAAGGCTACAATTTGAGCTCACTAGCACTTTGTAATAATCGTTAAATTCGATAGTGCTAAGATCAGTTACGCACTGAGATCATTTTGTAATACTAAGAGTTTCAGCTTTTGGCAGTGATAAGTCCAAACTGAAGTGGGTCAGTACAAATCTTGTATTCGATCAAAGTCTTTTAGTGGAAATCCTATCCCTGAGATAGTAAGGGGTGACGTAGGAATAATTGAAATCTCCGAACATCCAGAAACAATCCTTGTGTATTTTATTTTAGTTTTGTATTTTATCTGTCAGTCAGTTACTTTCCGCAACTACTTTAGTTTAACTGATTGTCATTGATCAGCAAGATTCCGAGAATTAGTTTGTCACCAAACTGAACCCAAAATTCGAAAAGATCAGTTTTAATTGTGAGTGTTTATTCAACCCCCCTTCTAAACACTCTTGACATGTTATTCGATCCTATCAAGTGGTATCAGAGCGGTTGAATCTTGTTCTTGAATACTTTTGATCTATAAACTTGCTAGCATGACTTCATTCAACAAAATTCCTATGTTCCCCAGAGAAGAATTTGATGATTGAAAAATCAGAATGCAGGCTCATTTAGATGCACAAGATGATGACATATGGTATGTCATAACTGATGGACCCATGAAGATTCTAAAAACAAATACAGTAGTTGCCATAACAGAAGGGGACACCACAAAGAATAGAAAAGCCAAGAGATGAATGGAAAACTGAAGATAAAAGAAAAGCAAATCTTGATAATGTGGCTAAAGACATTCTGTACAAAATGCTGGACAAAGTTACCTTCAGCAAAATAAAGATGTGTAAGACAGCCAACGAAATTTGGGAAAAGCTGATCCAGCTGTGTGAAGGAAATGATCAAACCAAAGAAAATAAACTTTCTATTGCTGTTCAAAAGTTTGATAACATCAAAATGAAAGCAGGAGAATCAATGCACGAGTATGATGAAAGAGTAAGCAGTATCATCAATGAGTTAAATGCACTTGGAAAAGTGTATACCAACAAAGAGATTGCACGGAAGGTAATGAGAGGTCTTCCCAAGGAATGGGATGTCAAGACCATGGCAATGAGGGAGTCCAAAGATCTGAACCAGATTGAACTTCATGATCTGTTTGCTGATTTAAAGGCTTATGAATTTGAGCTGCAGACCAGAGAAGGAGAACCATCTACCCCTGCAGCCACAACTGCTCTAGCTGCTGTCAGAACAGAACCAATCAATTCAGTCGAGAAATCTGTTGATCAGTTGAGCAGTGATGCTATGTCATTGTTCATCAAAAAATTTGGAAGGTTCATGAGAAAGAATCAAGGAACTTCCAGAAGCCATACCAAAGGAACAGCTCCAAAGATGAAGCAAATGCCTGCTACAACTGTGGAAAATCAGGTCACTTTATTGCTGATTGTCCTAAACCCAAGAAGGACAGTCAAGGCTCAATTGATAGAAGAAAGAAATCATATGAGCACAAAAGAAGACCCAAGGAAGATAAGAAGTCCTTCAGAAAGAAACATGAGGTACTCTTAGCTGAAAAAAACAAATCTAAATGGGCAGAAACTGACAGTGAGGAGTCAGAACCAGAAAGCTCATGCAACTCTAGTGATGATGAGGAAGTCAAGTGCTTGATGGCTAATGATGCAGAAGAAGAATCATCTAGCCAACAGGTATTTGATTTCAGCTCAACTGATTTGACACGAAAAGAACTCATTCTAACGCTACATGACATGGTAAATGAGTATCAAAAGCTTACATCATCATTTGAAAAAATCAAAGCAAAGCAAACTGATCCCAAAGACAATAAAACCAAAACTGATGAATCAGTTGATGGGTTGAGTCTAAAAAGGGAAATTGCTGAGTTAAAAGCAGAGAGAAACAAAAATCAGTCATTAATCCAGAAGTTGATTCTTGAAAACTCAAAACAGACTTAGCTCATTCAGTCATGGAACAAGTCATCTACTGCACTGAATGAGATGCAGAATTCACAAAAATCAGTTTCTGATAAAACTGGTTTAGGGTTCAACACTCAAGGAGAAATGTATCCAAATGATACTCAACCAAAGCTAAAAACAGACAAAGGGAAATACATTCACTTTGTCAAAACAACAGTGGTACAAGAACAAATTGAGCCCAGTAAACTGATTGAGCAACCTACTGAGAATATGAACAAGGCTAGAAGATATGAGATTGGTTATAATAAAAAATTCTCAACTGATTCACAAAGTCAGTCATCAAAGAGGTTTCACAAGAACTATTCGAATAGCTATTTCAATTACTATAACTGCAAGCTAGTTCAGAAGAGATATAGACTGAACAATCAGTTGAATAAAGCTAAAACACATATTGTATCATCTGTACACTACACACCAAGCACACAAAAGTCGAGAAAAACCATTTGGAATACAGCTACTGGAAAGTCTGTTAGACTAATCCAAGTGTGGGTTCCTAAGGGACTAATCAGTTCATGGACCCAAATAGATATGGGTACCAAGTTATATTATGCGTGTGATTGCAGGTAACAGGTACAAACAAGAACTCAATATGGTATTTGGACAATGGATGTTTGCGACATATGACAGGAGATGCAAGTGCGTTATCTCAACTGATTAAATACAGTGGTCCAAACATCAGTTTCGGGGACAATTCCAAAGGTAGAACTGTGGGTAAGGTAAGCTTATCCATGGTAACTTTACTTTAAAAGATGTTCTATTAGTAGAAAACCTGAAGTATAACTTGATTAGCATCAGTCATTTATGCGACAGTGGATTCTCAGTACAATTTGACAAAAACTCATGTTCAGTCAAAACTTCAACTAATGAAATCATAATAACTGGCAAACGTTGTGGAAACACATATAAAGTCAGTTGGAATGATCAAACTTATGCACCATTTTGTTTTATTGCTTCCAAATCGTCTAAAAACTTGTTGTGGCATAAGAAACTAAATCATTTAAACTTTAAAACCATTGCCTATCTGAGTGAACATGAACTTGTAACTGGTTTGCCCAAAATAGACTTTTCAAAAAAAAAACTTTGCTTAGCATGTCAGTATGGTAAACAAGTACGATCATCTTTTAAAAACAAGGGCTGTAAATCTTCATCCCGATGCTTAGAACTGTTGCACATGGATCTCTTTGGTCCTATACCAGTCATGAGCTTAGGAGGAATAAAATACACCTTGGTAGTCGTAGATGATTTTTCAAAATTTACTTGGGTTATTTTTTCTCAAAGCTAAAGACCATACTGCTTTGCAACTAATAAAGCTCTTCAAAAGACTTTTAAATGAAAAATCAGTTGGAATTGACCGAATCAGATCTGATCGAGGAACTGAATTCAGCAATCAAACTCTTTCAAATTTCCTAGAAAATGCTGGAATTAAGAATGAGCTCTCAGCAGCCAGAACTTCTCAGCAAAATGGTGTAGCTGAGAGAAGAAATCGGACTCTTGAAGAAGCTGCTAGAACGATGCTTGCTGATTCTGGTATTTCTCAAAGATTTTGGGCGGAGGCAGTAAACACTGCGTGTTACACTCAGAACAGATCAATGATTAATAAAAATCATATGAAAACACCATATGAGATCTGGCATGGAAGAAAAAGTATAATTACTTATTTCAAAATATTCGGCTGCAGATGTTTTATTCTTGATAATGGTAAAAATTATTTAAAAACGTTTGATGCTAAATCTGCAGAAGGAATATTTCTTGTATACTCATCAGTTAGTATAGCTTATAGAGTCTTTAACAAGAAAACCCTAAATGTTGAAGAATCTGCTCATGTTGATTTCGATGAAACTGAACTAACTAATAAGCCAACTGATCAAGTTGAGCTAGTTGATCGATTTACAGATATCAATTTGGAAGATGATGACAAAAATGAAAGTCATGGCAATCAAAACATACTTCAAACACCTGAACCAGAAGTACTGGACCAATCAGAAGTGCAGGAAGTCGTTACTGATGATTAGTTGATAAAGCATAATGATAACATTCAAATACCAGTTGACGAAGCACCAACTGAGACTGAAAACTGTGTTCAGTTACCAACTGAAGAAATTTCTGATACAACAAATATTGAGTATAGATGGAGAAAATCACATCCACCTGAACTGGTAATAGGAAATCCATCTGATCCAGTAAGAACTCGCAATCAAATGCTAAATTTATTTATCTATTCAGCTTTTGTTTCACAAATAGAACTGAAGAAAACTGATGAAGCTCTTGCTGATCCTAACTGGGTAAATGCAATGCAAGAAGAGCTAAATCAGTTCACTTATAACAATGTCTGGAACTTAGTTCCAAGACCAATTTCAAAAACTATTATAGTTACAAAATGGGTATACATAAATAAACTGAACGAGGATGGTTCAGTTGGACGCAACAAAGCAAGATTAGTGGCACAAGGATATAGGCAAGAAGAAGGAATTGACTATGATGAGACGTATGCTCCAGTTGCAAGACTGGAAGCAATCAGAATTTTTCTTGCTTATGCATCACACAAGAACTTCAAGGTCTATCAGATGGATGTAAAGAGTGCATTCCTGAACGGTCAACTACAAGAGGAAGTATATGTTGAACAACCCCGAGGTTTTGTAAATCACAACTTTCCTGATCATGTATATCATTTGAACAAAGCCTTATATGGTCTTAAACAAGCTCCCAGAGCTTGGTACGAAACTCTTTAAAAATTTCTAACTGATCATGATTTTTCCGTTGGATCGGTTGATAAGACCTTGTTCAAATTTGCTAAGAATGATCACATTTTATTAGTTCAAATTTATGTTGATGATATCATATTTGGGTCAACTAATCCCAAATTATGCGAAAAGTTTGCTAAGCTAATGCATGATAAGTTTGAAATGAGCATGATGGGTGAACTGACATTCTTTCTTGGACTGCAAGTGAAGCGACTGGAGACTGGTATATTCATCAGTCAAACTAAACATACAAAAAAGCTGCTGCAGAAATTTGGCATGGAATCATGTTCAGCTGCAAATACTCCCATGAGCTCATCAGTAAAATTGGACACTGATCAAGGGGGAATATCAGTTGAGGCGACATTATATCGAGGTTTAATAGGTTCATTGTTGTACTTAACTGCCAGTCGTCCTGATATTGTATTTGCTGTCTGTTAGTGTGCTAGATTTCAAGCAAATCCTAAGCAATCACATTTCTCAGCTGCTAAAAGAATTTTGAAATATCTTAAGGGTACACAAAATGTTGGGTTATGGTATTCTAAAGACTCTACTTTCAATTTAGTTGGATATTCAGATGCAGGTTATGCAGGATGTAAGCTTGATCGTAAAAGTACAAGTGGATCTTGTCAGTTTCTAGGAGACAGACTGATCTCTTGGTTCAGCAAAAAGCAGACATCCATAGCTACCTCAACAACTGAAGCAGAATACCTTGCTGCTGGTAGTTGTTGTGCACAACTGATCTGGATCCAGCAACAACTGAGAGATTATGGAGTAATTACAAATGAATCGCCCATATTTTGTGACAATACGAGCACAATTGCCATCACCTATAATCTAGTTCTTCACTCAAGGACCAAGCATATAGATGTCCGGCACCACTTCATTAGAGATCATGCTTTGAAGAAGAACATTAGACTGGAGTATATTTCAACTGAGCAACAAGCAGCTGACATCTTCACCAAACCATTACCCGAGACTAAGTTTTCTTACTTTCGCAATATTCTTGGTTTAATTGACTTGTCTTAAAATTATTATTGATGTTGTTTTACTAATAAAATTCTTTTGCAGAAAATAAGAACACAACAACAAATTGGAAATGATACTTTATTAAGAATAAAATCGATTCCATCTTACAGAAGATAACTTAG
Source organism: Primulina tabacum (assembly GCF_025594145.1). Classification (NCBI taxonomy): domain Eukaryota; kingdom Viridiplantae; phylum Streptophyta; class Magnoliopsida; order Lamiales; family Gesneriaceae; genus Primulina; species Primulina tabacum. Next base: position 13,754,117 of record NC_134555.1, on the reverse strand, counting down.
GACCAACTGAATCTTGCAATTTTGTAATCCAATTATTCAACTCATAAATTCGGATTCTAGAAAATGATTCAGTTGTAGAAATCTTCTCAATCACATGCCATTCTTTCCATAGCATTGCTTGTAACAGAACATTGTCATCAACCAGGTCTGTAACATGCCTGACTTCAAAAAGATCAATGTATTTTCTTGCTGTTGCTGCTTGAGCACGAGAAGGAGCAGCACCACTACTACTTATCCTCTGCAAATCATGAATTTTGAACCATGTTGACATCTCTTTCGTCAAGACATATTCCTCCATCGTTTTCTTCAACTCTTCTAAACAAGGACTTAATTGTTCAGTAACTTGAATATGCGTACTGCTGCATGCATCAGAATTACTTGAATCCGACATATTGAACTGTTATTGTCTCACATTTTATCTTTCTCGTCTTATTTATAGACAGATGACATTAAATGTTGAAGAAACCAAAGAGTCTCAAGTCAACCGAAGCGTTTTCTCATTTACCCAGGCTTCTTATTTGTCAATTGTTCATTATCAACTGATATCAGTTTGTCATTTATTACTTAATGCTTAACTGATTTCAGTTCATAGTCAACTTATATAAGTTAGTCTTTCATCAGTTCATCTGTTTAAGTTCGCAATTCATATATAACAACTGATGAAATTTATCATTTGCAGGAAAGAGAAAAACAAAATTAAGCTCATATAAATAATTCATTCAACCATAAACATTTGCACGGATTACATCATCATATTTTTCCTCTACAACAATTATCCAAATTTTCAACCAAGTGGATAAAGGTGCGGTAGATATCTTGACAAAACTCTGAGAAACAGCTATGCGCTAAAGGATTTTCAGTTCCTTTCGAAGCATTAGCTGATAGATATGACCATCCTTAAAGATGTCCACCCACACAGCTATGTTCAAATGCTCCCGCACTCTTTTCAACTCTGCCACCAGTTCGGGAGTGGTAGCCTCTCCAGTATTATACAGGAACTCAAGCTTCTGTAACTTTTCCCAGTAGTGAAGACTCTTATAGAAGACTTCATCTTCTATAACAGCCTTCCTGGTCTCCAGAGCAAACGGCGAAGCACTCGAGCTACTCGTATCTGCCATTCTTTTTGTCTTGAATATTTTCACCAATATGAGTGAAACTAACCGTGTTACTTCTATTTATAGCCGAAAATCATGGAAGCTGAATTGCCGTCAACGTTTCAGCAAACGATAATCTTTCTGACCTTTAAATTTATTTTTATATCGTCACTTTAATTATTCTATGCACCAATTAAGGGGGAATATCAGTTTTTAAGGGGTTAACTGAGAAGACAAATGTTAGTAAACTCTCAACTGAAAGGACACAGTCTTACAACTGATCGTTCAGTTGGGTATTTCACTAATCTTCTCACATAAGTTAACTAATTAATCATATTATATTCCAAATCAAGTGACGTGACTGTCTGCTATCTAATGATGAATCTTATTTTAAAAAACGTGGAAGCATTTGAACCATTTAAATTGTACACACGCTTACATCACACATTTTTATTCAAAATTTTGATGGACTGACACGTGTCCAGAATTTAAACAGTCACATACATATAAATAATTCGCCGCTTCAATTCAGTTTCTTTCTTACGCGTACATCATCTCTCAGAGCCAACTCATACACTCAGAGCTTGAATTTCACAAAATCTCAGGTTTCCTTACTCTCAGCAATGGCAAATCAGATCCCTGCTCATATATTGAATGCTATGGCTATCAACTTTGAATCAGCTTTATCAGTCGAAGAAGTCAATGTGAAAAATGTATTTCTGAAGCTGGAATCAACTGGGCTGAGGATATTCTTGGGGCAATACTCGCAGGAGATTTACCCAAAAGAACTCCAGGACCTCTACTCAAATGGATATATCAACTCTGATGGAAGCATCATTTCCATTATTAATGGTCAGTTGGTGACCATTTCTGAAGATTCTTTCGGAGAAATCATTTCATTACCTTCTGATGGACTTGTACACCTTGCGGATGTTAAAGCATCAGCTATTGAAGAAATGCAAACTGCACTCTCTGCTGATGGACGGAAAATCAAAGTTTCCGATCCTAAGAAGGAACTGAAGCATGAGGTTCAGTTGCTGGCTGATATCGTAGTCAAAGGGATATTGGCTAATGCAGGATCGTATGCTGCCCTGACTTTGGAAAAGTTTCAAGCTATTACGGTTATTATGGCTGGAAGAAAATTCAACTGGAAGCAACTTATTTTCAGTATCTTGAAGAATATGTTTTCCTCCACCAAGCAATCCAAAAGATTTGCAGTGCCGCTGAGCTATTTGATGAAAGTCAAAGGGTTGGTGGCTGATGATTCGGAGCGATTATCTAAATTCAAAATTTTCAATGGGAAGAATGTTCTGCCACCCAAGACTAAATTAGATATCTCTCCTGATCAGTTCGTGAAGATCAAAAAGGAGATTGGAACGCAACAGGCTGCTCCAAAATAAGTTAAACAGACCAAGACATTGGCTCAACTGAAGACAGTTAAAAGAAAACTGATTATCAGTGAATCCGATTCCGAGAAGACGCCCTCTCCAAAAGTTGCCAAGAAACCAAGAACACAAAAGACAAAATTACCAACCACAGTAGAATCTATTCCTACTGAAAGGCTGAAATCTTCGGATGCCCAACAGCCTATCAGAGCAGTTCCTCTGAAGATCATCCCACCAGAAATCTCAGCTGGTGCAACAAAGGAAACAGTTAGGATCAAAGCTCATCTAATTCATATCAATCGTCCTGCTGTTCTAGCACCTGCCAGATCCAAAGGTATAAAGATTATAGAACTGGTGGATACTACTCGTACTGGATTGGAAATTCCACACATCCTCAGTACTGAAAAAGGCAAGGGCAAATTGATTGATGAGCCCAGGCCATCCAATTCCATACAAACTCATATTGACCTTGTTTGGGAACAAGTTAATAATTTTGCAGCATCAAAACTTCAATCCTATGATGCCTGGACCGCTTACAGAACTCAGATTTTTGCTAAGTAGCTGAAAAAGAAATCCCAGCTGAACAATTTTATAAAACTGGAAGCAATTGTCCTCAAGATGGTCAAAGCTGCCACAATTGTTCAGGCTTTGGAAAGGAAAACCTATTTTTTGAACAAATTCGAGCTAAGAAGCTATCTCAACTGCTTGAGAAATTGAAGGCAAACTACATTCCCACCAATCCAACTGCTTATAATGATCGAGCTGTGATCACTCAGCTAGATACAGATCTTACTAGCTTGCAAGCTCAGATAAAAGTGTGGGAAATGGATCAGGAGTTAGTTCTTCCTGAGGAAGCCTCTGAAGAAGAAGAAGAAGAACCCTCCTCTCAGCAGAAAGAGCCACTTCAGAACAAACTATTGTTACAACTGAAGAAACAGTTCAGGATGTGCCACAATCATCTGCTGTGGAACATCAGCTTTACTCTGAAGCCGAGTTGAATTTTGCCAACATTGATGAAATTATTCAAGAAGTGGTGACAGAATCTGTTATTAATGAACCTTTATCAGTTGATCACTCCGCTGATCAAGCAGCTGAAGAGAATACCATCTTAACTGAAGAGCCAGTTAAGGACGCCATTTCTGAACCAAATGATCCAAGAATTATGTCTGCTCAATCACCAGATCACCAAATTGCTGAGAATCTGGAGGCTCTGTTGCCTACTTCTGACAATCCTCCAACTAAAGAGTCAGCTCGAATCTCAGATGACTATCAAGCAGAAGCATCAGTTCATGACTCACTAGCTGAAGATCCTGCAAACTCTCACATTCAGTAGGAAAGCTCAAATGCTGAACAACATCAGTCTTCACCTAATCTGGTCCAAGTGGCAGTCACTGAAACAGATGTTCCAGAACCGAATATTGCTGAAACAATGATATCTGAAAGAACCATGGTGGTTTTTGTTCTGAAGTGGCTCTTTCTGCTGAGAGGAGGGTTCTTCTTCTTCTTCTTCAGAGGCTTCCTCAGGAAGAAACTCTGAAGAAGAAGAAGAAGAACCCTCCTCTCAGCAGAAAGAGCCACTTCAGAACAAACTATTGTTACAACTGAAGAAACAGTTCAGGATGTGCCACAATCATCTGCTGTGGAACATCAGCTTTACTCTGAAGCCGAGTTGAATTTTGCCAACATTGATGAAATTATTCAAGAAGTGGTGACAGAATCTGTTATTAATGAACCTTTATTAGTTGATCACTCCGTTGATCAAGCAGCTGAAGAGAATACCATCTTAACTGAAGAGCCAGTTAAGGACGCCATTTCTGAACCAAATGATCCAAGAATTATGTCTGCTCAATCACCAGATCACCAAATTGCTGAGAATCTGGAGGCTCTGTTGCCTACTTCTGACAATCCTCCAACTAAAGAGTCAGCTCAAATCTCAGATGACTATCAAGCAGAAGCATCAGTTCATGACTCACTAGCTGAAGATCCTGCAAACTCTCACATTCAGTAGGAAAGCTCAAATGCTGAAAAACATCAGTCTTCACCTCATCTGGTCCAAGTGGCAGTCACTGAAACAGATGTTCCAGAACCGAATATTGCTGAAACAATGATATTAGAAAGAACCATGGTGGTTTTTGATCAAATCTCACATGAAGCTGGAGCGTCGGATCAGCCAAATCTTAACTCCGCCAAAGATCTTGATTTTGTTCTTGCAGAAATTCAGGAAATTCAGCATGATATATAAGAGTGATTAATGATCTGTACAAGATTCAGCATACTCAATTAGAACATTCTCTGAAGCTAGAACATTCTGAGGCATTCAACTCAGAGAAACTGAAAGCAATTCAAGAAGCCTTAAACTCTCTGTTTCAATCAATGGAAGCAATTAAGAAGAACAAAGGTTTGGCTGAGAGTCTCTCCATCAGTCAAGACGTTATCAGCAAACGAGTTGAAAATCTAGAGACGCTTGTAACAAGAAAAATAGACTCGTTGCAAAACACAATGCTCTCTGCTGTCTCTAGCATATCCACTACTGTCAATGTTTTATCAACAGATGTTCGGAAATTCTCATTGAAGAATGGAGTTGTTTGACAAAAAGGGGGAAGAGATCAAAGAGATTCTAGAACAACAAAAGAAATCTTCTCGTTGAAGAAAAATCTCTACAGATTCGTGTAGTCCATTATTCAGTTGATCAATCTCTTGAACAACAAAAGAAATCTTAGAAAAATCTCTACAGATTCGTGTAGTCAATTATTCAGTTGATCAATCTCTTATTTTATCTACAATGAGTTCAGACGTTCAGTTATTATTTACTTAGTTTTGTCAAACATCATAAAGGGGGAAATTGTTGGAAACTAAATTCCGGCGTTTGACAAAATATGAACCAACTGATACGCGCAATTCAGCAACTGGACTTAACAACTGAAGTCAGCTGATCTAATAAAGAAAACTGATCAGTTGGAAATCGATCAGTTGATACATTCAGTCGTATGCTTTTAAGCTAAGCATCCTTCAACTGAACATGTCTCGGGAAAGAACATTCAACCGACAAAGAGACATAGAAGACTGCAACTGAATATGAAACGTCGCACTTCAATCAATACAGCTTAGAACAACGCATTTCGGCTAAAACAGTTAAGACACCGCATTACAATAAATGAAGCAAACAAAGCCCAAGAAATAATGAAGTGGCAATCAACGGATACAAAGATTCAAATATATCTCAAGTTACCGTTGGAAGGGAAGCTTATAAATATGACAGAAGAACAACTGAATAATAAAAAAAAAAGAGATCACTCTACTCAAAGCTCGCTGTTATTATGCCAAAATCTTAGCTCACTCTTACTTGGTTTATTCGTAGCAGTCAAGGCTACAATTTGAGCTCACTAGCACTTTGTAATAATCATTAAATTCGATAGTGCTAAGATCAGTTACGCACTGAAAACATTTTGTAATACTAAGAGTTTCAGCTTTTGGCAGTGATAAGTCCAAACTGAAGTGGATCAGTACAAATCTTGTATTCGATCAAAGTCTTTTAGTGGAAATCCTATCCTTGAGATAGAAGGGGTGACGTAGGAGTAATTGAAATCTCCGAACATCCAGAAATAATCCTTGTGTATTTTATTTTAGTTTTGTATTCTATTTGTCAGTCAATTACTTTCCGCAACTACTTTAGTTTAACTGATAGTCATTGACCAGCAAGATTCCGAGAATCAGTTTGTCACCAAACTGAACTCAAAATTCGAAAAGATCAGTTTTAATTGTGAGTGTTTATTCAACCCCCCTTCTAAACACTCTTGACACGTTAATCGATCCTATCACCTACTCTAACAATCTTCCACTTGCACTAGACCCAACTACCCATATGCTTCAAACCCATCAATTCGCGATGTTTCTCGAACAATGGTCCAGGTAAGGGCTTAGTTAGTGGATCAAAAACATTATCTGCGGAACCGACTTTGTCAATCGACACTTCTCCTCTTTCCACAATCTCTCGAAAGATGTGGTAATTTTTCAATTCATGTTTGGATTTCTGATGAGACCTTGGCTCCTTTGCCTGAGCAATGGCTCTCGTGTTGTCACAAAATACCGGGACTAGAGCAAATCCATTAGGAATGGCGTCCAAATCTTGGACGAAATTCTTTAACCAAACAACCTCCTTTCCTGCAGCTGATGCAGCAATGTATGCAGCCTCAGTGGTGGAATCCGCAGTACTGTCTTGTTTTGAACTCTTCCAACAGACAACAACACCATTGAGCATTAATACGAACCCAGAGGTTGACTTTGAGTCATCGATATCGCTTTGAAAGCTAGAGTTGGTATAGCCTTCCAATTTCAGTTCTCCACCCCCATAAACCAAGAACAACTTATTGGTCCTTCTCAAATACTTGAGGATGTTTTTCACAGCTTTCCAATGTGGAATACCTAGGGTTCGATTGATATCTACTCTGTAACACCTCTGACCGATTTTGTAAAATAACAGCGGAATTTTTCTAAAATTTATTTAGAGGGAAGGAGGATTTAAAATTCTCTTGACATAAAACATTTATAATCAAAAATATATACATGATCAATCAAGTGTTTTATCAAAATACAAAATATTATTTTTGATCATGTCAAAATGTTAGGAAAATATCTTCTTCCTTCCATCTCTTGTATGCATATGACCCCGGCTTCAATCAACGTCCTGGCCCGTCACTCTTATCTGCATCACATGAAATTACTGGAATGAGTATAAAACTCAGCAAGTGGAACTCTTACATAACAATCTACATATATCACTATGTAAAACATGACTTTGAAATAATTAAATACCATCCAACTCTTGAAACATGAATTACATGGTATAACATAACAATAACGATGGTATTTCTCTTTTCTCTGGTGGATTGATATTTAAATAGTATCTCGGTCTCTGTACCTATATCCCATCGATATAAATCGATACTCTGTTGGGATATAAGTCTGTGGTAGTTGATCAACTAATTGCATGCAATCTCTGACTATCTCTCTATCAATCCAATAAATCATTTGAACTCTCTTTTGGGCATTAAACCAAACACTTTGCATACTCTTTTCTTTTGTATTCCCTTTTACACAATTGAGACATATAAAACCTCTCATATACAACATGGTATATCTATACATAATATGAATCAAATGGAAGTGAATAACATGTTAAAACATTGGAACACAATACATATATTATCATGTGAGCACAAGGAAATGAATTCCACATACTACACTTGAAGCACTTGATTCAAAACTCTTGGTACAAAACCTACAACAATAAACCATGTATTGCACCATCAACAACTCAATAATCCAACAACCAAACCATAACATCCATAAAACCAACACAATCAACAAACCCATGATTTCTCCCCAACACCAAAATCCAAGAATAAACAAAACCACAAGCTTACCTTAGCTCTTTGAACCCAAAATAATCTTGCTCCCACTTCAACAACCCAACAAGAATCTTGAATCAAAGGAAATGAAGAAGGAATGAGAACCCTAGCTCTCCTTTGAAGTGAAGAACCGAGAAGAATGGAGGAAATGAGAGAAATGAGGGCAAACACTTGTATTTTAACACTAAAAATACCAAAACACGATTTTTAACATTGCTGGCCGCCCGGGCGAACATATTTTTCTGCCCGAGCAGCGGAACTCTCGGCCAGAAATCCAAAATTTTCGAACTAGGCTCGTCCGGGTGCACATCTTTTTCGGCCCGGGCGCGCTCTACGCACAACTACATCAAAGATTGCTTCCGAAACGCCTCTTTCCTTCAGAATTAGGAAAAGTGGTAAACATGAAAGTTGTAGCCCTATGTCTTTTCTTGAATCTCCCGAAATATCAGGTCATTTGGAGGTCTGAGTAAAAAGTTATGCCCATTCTCCCAACATGTGTCACTGGAGGAACGACGAAACACATGACACACTTCGGGGCACTTTTGGCTTATCTTCCACAACGATTTGAACAAAACCCAAAACTAGAAATTTATAGCCTTATGTCTTATCTTTCTAATGAAAGTGGCCTCACCTCATTTGGATCAATATATAAATTATCATGAATTTAATCGTAACCCCGCTACTATAACACTACACGTCATCTATAACCAACCATACTATAAATCATAAATCGAAAATCTCAACATCCAAACTATACTTAAACTTGACCAAGTAGTCAATAAACGTATGAAATCTTAAACCGTACTGTTCACCAGGCTTGGATATTACATATTCACTACACTTAGTGCATAAGCCACGTCAGGACGTGAAGATATCATCCCATACATGATACTACCAATTGCAGATGCATACAGAATGCGTGTCATTCGCCTCTATCTCTGCATCAGTCTTGGGAGACATAGACTTGGATAGGGACACGCCATGACACATTGGTAGATGTCCTCTCTTGGACTCATCCATCGAGAACCGCTTAACGATGGTATCAATGTATGTGGACTGGGTGAGACCAAGCAATCTTCTCGATCTATCTCTATAGATCTGTATTTCCAATACAAAATATGTTTCACCCAAGTCCTGTATCAAGAACTTACTTGCTAACCATATTTTAGTTGATTGCAACATCTCTACATCATTCCCAATGAGTATAATGTCATCAACATAAAGCACCAGGAATGTCACAGCACTCCCATTGACCTTTTTATACACAGAGGATTCCTCACGATTCTTAATAATACCAAACTCTTTGATTGTACTATCGAATTTGAGGTTCCAACTCCTAGAGAAGTTTTCAAACCATATGCTCACTTCCGATAGATGTAAACCCTTCAGGTTGAGACATGTAAATCTTTTCCTTATTATCACCATTAAGGAAAGCTGTCTTTACATCCATCTGTCATATCTCATAGTCATACCATGTAGCTATGACCAGCATTATTCTTATAGACTTGAACATTGCAACTGGAGAAAAGGTTTCCTCAAAGTCTACTCCTTGTCTTTGAGTATATACTTTTGCCATCAATCGCGCCTTGAAGGTAAATACCTTCCCATCCGCCCCAAGTTTCCTCTTGTAAATCCATGTACACCCTATTGGAATAGTTCCCTCAGGTGGATCCACAAGATTCCACACTTGGTTCGAATGCATGTAATTCATCTCTAATTCCATTGCTTCAAGCCACTTGGATGAATCGACATCAGATAACACTTCCTTGAAGGTTAATGGATCACATCCATGGTTAGGCTCATCATTGCCCTCTTCAAGAAGCAGACTATACATCATATGTGGTTTCGAGACTCTCTCGGATCTTCTAGGAGCTTGTATCTCCTCTCTGGGCTCTTCGGGTGTGGATTCTTCAATTGTGGGTGTCTCTCGAACCTCTTCGAGTTCTATCATCTCCCCTTTTCTATCTAATAGAAATTCATTTTCCAAAAAAGTTGCATTCCTAGAAACAAACACCTTTGTTTCTTGAGGATGATAGAAATAGTATCCAACTGAATTCCTTAGTTATCCCACAAAGTAACATAAAATTGATCGACTATCCAATTTATCTCCCACTGCCTGCTTCACATAAGCAGGGCATCCCCATATTCTAAGATAAGAATATTTGGAAGGCTTATCCATCCATATCTCATATGGTGTCTTATCAACTACCTTTGAATGGACATTGTTCAACAACAATGCCACTGTCTCAAGTGCATATCCCAAAAAGGATGGTGGCAACTCTGTGAACCCCATCATAGACCTAACCATGTCCATCAAAGTCCAGTTACGACGCTCTGAAACACCATTCAACCGCGGTGTAGTAAAGGGAGTCCACTGCAAGAGAATCTCTTTCTCTCTAAGATACTCTTGGACCTCGGCACTCAAATACTCACCACCTCGATCCGATCAAAGTGAGTTGATGCTTCTTCCCAACTGTTTCTCTACTTCACTTCTGAATTCTTTGAACCTTTCAAAGGCTTCAGATTTGTATTTCATCAAATACACAAACCCATGCCTCGAAAAGTCATTGGTAAAGGTGATGAAGTAGGCATGTCCATGCTTAATGGTGATGCTAACTGGACCGCACACATCGGTATGGATCAAATTCATAATCCTTTGGCTTGCTCCACATGGCCCTTAAAGGGAATTTTGGTCATCTTTCCTTTCAGACAGAATTCACAAGTCATGAGAGAATTAATATCAGACATATCAAACATGCCTACTTCCACTAGCTTGTTCATCCTTCTTAGGGAAATATGTCCTAATCGAGTTTGCCATAATTGTGACAAATTTATAGAGATCGTTTTCAAGTTCTCCAGTACCAATTAAACATTCATTCTTGTAAATGTTGCAAACACCTTTACTAAATAAACAAGAATATCCATCTTTATCAAGCACAAAAATGGAAACAATATTTTTAACCAAATTAGCTACAAACAAAACATCTTTTAAAAATAACTTAAAATCATTGTTCAAAGGCAATTAAACATCTCCAATAGCCTTGGCAGAAACTCTTGCCCCATTTCCCATCCTCAAGAAGGTCTCACCTTCCCTTAGCCTTCTACTTCTTCCCATCACCTGCAAATCATTACACAGATGATCCACAGCCGGTATCTAATTACCAAGAAGCAGAATTAATTGAAATGTTTACTTCAATATAGAACATGCCATTTCCTGAACCTTTCTGGGCAAGATATTCTCTGCAGTTACGCCTCCAATGTCCAGGCTTCTTGCAATGATGACATATATCAGCAGTCTTGTCAGCCTTCATGAGAAAATATATAAAAATTTTGTGGATTTAAACTTAAGGTCCCAATAAGATATTTTTTCACCAAAAAACATTTTGGCCCATTTAAATTCACAAATTATGTTAGCTATCTAATGGCCCAACAACTCAAGGGCCATGACACTTTGATAGTCCAAAACACTTTTGGAAACCCTAGTCATCATCGCCGTTGCCGGAGCTCCGTCGCGGGATTGCGACCAACATGCACACAAATTTTTTTATTTTTTTTAATTTTTAGGGGGGGTTTCAGGCATGCCCAAGGGCTGCCCTTGCTGCCCGAAATGTTGCTACCCAAAATCCTCCCAAAACCGGCCATGATTTGTTGCGACGAATTTCTCATGCGGTTAGAAATAGGTTTTCAATATAATATCTTTTATTTGCTACACAAAATAGTAACCTTAGCTCATGATTCCACTTGAAAGCGGATCAGTTATGGTGCCCGGATATGCAACGGAAGTTTCAAAACAAAATTTTTACAAGAAAAACTGAGCACCCCTACATATAGTGTAATGCCCGGCTACTCGTACAAATGATAATAATGCGTTTATGTCGTTTATTACGTAGTTAATTAGCTCAGTAGATTTCATGTGATGATTGAGGTATCAATATTGAGATTGAACATGATTTTTATATTGTTCATAGTGTTTTGAGATTGATAATATGTCTAAATAGTGATAGTAAGATGTGTATGTAGAAATAGTGTAATAGAAGTGGTGGGAAATGAGATGAAAATATGGTAGTTCGTACGGGTTTTAGCATAATCATTTGAATACTGATCCAAATTGTGTGAGGCCATAACCATTAGAAAGCTAAGATATAAGGTTACAACTTTCATGTTCTGAGTTTTGTCCAAATCATTGTAGAAGACAAGCCAAAAGCGCCCCGAAGTGGGTCGTGTGTATTGTCACTCCTACAATGACACATGTTGGGAGAATGGGCATAACTTTTTACTCAGACCTCCAAATGACATTAAACCAGTTGGAAATTCAAGCCAAGATATAGGGATACAACTTTCCTGTTTATCACTTTTTCAGATTATGAACGGAACAGCCGTTTCTGAAGTGATCTTTGAGGTGGCTGTGCGCAGAGTGGCGCTCGGGCGGTCGCCCGAGCGGTAAGAAATGACCACCCGAGCGCCAATGGTTCTGGATTTTTGGTTTCGGACAGAAAGTACCGCGCTCGAGCGGTAATTTATGACCGCCTGAGCGCCGCCCAGTATAAAATAGGATAAGTTTCGAATTTCTGAGCTATTGTATCAGTTCTTTCCTTTCCCTTCACAGCAAGGCACGAAAGAAAAACATAGAAATCTTCCTCCAAAGCTCTCTTCTTCATTCCTTTCATCACTTTGAGGTAAGAACTTAGTACTCCATCACAAGAACATCATATAGGTGTAAGTTTTCTTCTCTTTTAGTTGTTCTACATGTTCAGGAGTGATTTTCACCTAGTATATACATAGTGATGGGTTTATTGATGTATTTGACAGTATAGGAGCGAGAAACACCGTCTCAAACCAGTGTTCTTAAGCTTGGGCCGTAAGTTGGCATGTTCTTGAAGTAATACTGAGTAATATTATGAATTTCAAATGATTCTCATTTTCTATTGCTATATGTACATTGTTAGTATGTTTATTGATGAAAACGTAGTACCATATTCCATTGTTATGTATTAAATATTAAAAGAACTCATGAATATTGAAGATGGGTGCTATGTCATGAACATGAACATGGATATGAAAGGAAAATCACTGATTTTACATGATATAGAGCTAGTTGACATCATGGGTGGTTTTAAGTCCACAAAACCTATTGGCCAATATATGTTCATGGGGCATAGGGTTGCCAAAGGTTGCTCTCTGACGTACAACACTAGTAGTAGCTATATAATAAAGCAAGCATGGTAGTACAGGTCAACTAATGAAGCTCAAGTACAAAAATGAACATGAATATATGCTATGATATGACATGGTTTAAAGTTTCATTGTTGTCATGACTTGATATGTATGTTCTTTAGACGCATATTGATACGTACAAGTGGCAACTTATTGGGTTTTATAAACTCACGTAGCTCATGTATTACACGATCAGGTAAAGGAGAGACATAGGATGCCGGTTCGCCAATGGATGCTAGTGACGTGCCTCACCTCGACAAGACCCGGGACTTCTTATTGTATAGATTCCGCAAATGTATTATAATGAATTTAATGTATGGGTTTGAAACAAGTTTTACAATGTTTATGTCTAGGGGTATAATGATACATAATATGTTTGTATGTAAGAATACGATTGTATATACGTGTTGATGTTGTTGCTTGAGTTGAGTTTTTGGTTTTTACAAGAATGTAGGGACATCATGCCAAAATTTTTGTAAACCGTCAAATTGATGTCTGTTGTGTGAATTGCTTCATAATATAGATATTGTTAGAGTAGGTGCCCGTCGAGCCAAGTGTTGGCCGAGTGTTCACAATGAAATTCTATGTATAAGCAGTCTTTATTTTAATAATATTTGAAATTATTGTTTTGGCAAATCTTTATCTGTATACCCATGCAAGTTGCATAGATAAAGCCCTTGAATATACAAATAGTAGAAAGAATATGAGATGCTCATATGATGAGTATCATGAAACTCATATTTGGAATACTGTATATTCTAAACAGTTTCTAGTCGATTCAGCCGCCGCTAAGAAGGGTATAGGCCGCTAGAGTTCGAGACTAGTATCTGCGATGTGAGTACCATGTTTCATTGGTAGGGGACATTGTGATGTCCGAGCATGCAGATAGGTGCTCCTGGTAGAGTGCACTGAACAACCCTCCATAAAGGACTTTCCAAGTGGTTCTCACTTATCGAGTGGAAACGTCCTAGTTTATGGTTGTACACCATTAGTCCTTATGACCTAGGACAACATTGAGACTCTATGTGCTAGAATTACACTTTGACTTGTTTACCGACTCTTTAGGGGTCGATGCATTGTAGTCGGGGATTCACCGCTTACCTTCGGGTATGGATATCCTATGTGTTCTCATGTATATGTAGTTTGAAATCTCTGATCAGAGTATGGTGGTAATTAAGAAAGGGGTTTCTTAGATTACACCATCGATGCAACTACGACATGACACATAGTATCGATTCATTGACAACTCTCGATAAACCAATGGTTGTCGAATCGGTCGGGATATATGAGTTGAAGGGACCGTATTGTACGCTAACCATAATTGAATGGTTCTTGCAGGCACTATCATTTGATACCTAGGGGATCATGTAAGCGATGCTGCTAGGCGTTTAATATGATTAGTTGGGTACTATCAGACTTGAGTTCTGACGTTCTTATTATCAAGGAGTTGATAAATAAGAATGGAGCAATTGGGGTATGCTCATATAAGGACATGTTTAGTCCGAATCACATGGAGATGTGAACCCACGGCTAGTTGTATCAATGAACCATTGAGGGCCACACAAGTACTAGCTTTCTAGATCCCGTTGAGAAGAGAAATAGTTCAATGTGTTGAACGGCTTATAAAGGAGTTTATAAGCGTAGGAAAATTAGAAGTATGACTTCTATAAAGGAGAAATTAGTTCAATGTGTTGAACGGCTTATAAAGGAGTTTATAAGCGTAAAGAAAAATAGAAGTATGACTTCTATGAGAGAAATGTGAATTTTAATTTATGGAAGTGTTCCTAAATTAAAAGTTGGCCAAGTGAATAATGTATTTGAAAATTGAGATTTTCATAAACATTATTATGGACTAAATTACATTAATTCAAGTGTTGAATTAATTAAACACTAGTGGACCTAGTAGAGTCCAAATAATTAAATTAATTCAAGTGTTGAATTAATTAAATCATATTGAGTCTTGTAGAGCTCAATTTAAATTAATTATTTAACTAGTGGGACTTGGGTAAATTCAAGTAATGTTTAATTAGTCTCAAATATGTTTGAGATAATCAAATTTAGTCCATGGTTTTTTAATTGTTAAAAACACCATATAATATTGCATGCATGGGAGGTGAAGAGTTGGAGACAACTTTTTCAAATATCAAGGCTTGGCATGCTCCTTTTGCCTTTTGCTTTTTGCAAGACCAAGACAAGTCTTCCTCTCCCAATTTTTGAGATGCAAGGGCCGAAACTTACACACAAAAATTCTCTCCATTTTCTTCAATTTTTGGTTGAGGAAATCTTGCACTTCTCATTGAAAAATCCTCTTAGTTTTCTAGTGCAAATTAAGAGGGGATCTACCTAGTTGGTGGTGGGCTTAATAGTTGAGCAAGGAATGCTCAAAGGAAGCTTGAAGATAGTGTCATCCTTGAAGAGCCAAGTTGTTTACAACTTGGTTGGTGCCATCATCAACCTCAAGAGGTTGATAGGTAACGATTTTCTCAACACCCTATGTATGATATTGGTGTTTTATTGTATTTGCTACACAAACAAAGAGGTGGCCGAAATTTTCTTGTAAAAATTCGATTTTTAAACTTCCGTTGCGCTTCTGGTCACCGTAACCGATCCCCTTTCAAGTGGTATCAGAGCTATGGTTACGATTTTGTGTAGCAATTACAAGATATTATGTTGAGATCGATTTCTAACCGCATGAGTGTATTTTTGCAACCCAAAACCGAGGCTTATTGTGGGGAACTTCGGGGGCTGCCCATTTCGGGCAGCTAGGGCAGACCCTCTGCCCGAACAGCCCCATTAAAAATTAAAAAAAAAAAATTTTGTTGCCGGAATCCGGCGACGGCGATGACGACTAGGGTTTTCAAAAGTGTTTTGGAATATCAAAGTGTCATGGGCCTTGAGTTGTTGGGCCATTGGATGGCTAACATATTTGTGAATTTTAAATGGGCCAAAATGTTTTTGGTGAAAAAATAAGTTTTTGGGCCCTTAAGTTTAAAATTACAAAAGTTGCAAATATTTTCTCATGAAATAAATATTTTAAGTTGGACTTTAAATATTTATAGTAAATGGTGATTTACAAGAAATTCGGTTATAAATAAATTAATTTGAAAGTAGACAAAGGTGTTTGTATACTTTGTTAATTTAGTTTATAATCGTGGCGGTTAGTGATTGGATCAAGATATATAATATTGGATCAATTAATTATTGTGATAATTAATTGATGGTGTATGATATGTGATATTATGCATGAAGGATGATCAAAAGCCCAAGCCCAATTTGCTAGGTGTATGCTAGGATATTTTGTGTTGAATGATTGTAATAATTATCAATTTATAAAGTGGGCTTGGTTTATGGCCCGTTCCCACCCCCATGAGATGTATTCCTATTTGCCATGGATATTTATTTGTAAATATTAGTATAGTGGATGATCAAGATTGGAAGATGGTGGCCATGATGATTATGAAGATCGAAGACATGTAAATATTGGAAGCTAATGTAATAGTTGCATTTGCATCCCTTGCATTACCCTAGGATTGGACCTAGGCCCGTGTTTAGCTCACACGGACCATTAGTATTGGGGCGATTGATCATCCTTGTTTGTTTATTGTTTATAATATATGCATGATATGTTATAAATAATGAGTATGTGCGTTATTATTATGATAATAACAAAGTTGCATGAATCCGGCAAACATACGATCAAACATGGCGAGTTTTTAAATAAAATTAATGATGAGACCTTTCAAAATTAAAAACCCTCATTTTGAATAAGATTCAAAATTAATATCAAGCCCGAAAAGGGGAAATTATAAATTTGTTTATAATTTTCTTGTCTTACATCGACAATGGGTGCATGATGAACGCTACCCGTACTCGGGGCTCGGCTCATATTATTGGGGGAGCTCTGGGTGCCGGAAAGCTGTGACATCCATTGACATGGTGATGTGAACTACGTGGAACTCCCATGATTTCGGCTCATATTGTTGAGGGAACTCATGGCGACCGTCCATTAAGGTTCAACATCGATGGGTAAGGCTTGACACGTGAAGATGAACGACGTCATATTATTGGGTCCTAATCAAACGTGAGACAAAAGTTTACGTAGAGGGTTGCATTGTGATGCAATTGGAAACTACCTTTTAGGAATTATGATTGGCTGATATTATTCGGGATCATGATTCGCTAATTGGACCTTAAGTACCTACTGAGGAAAGGAGTTTCCCGTTTTCACTAGAGGGTAGTGAAAATGTCAAAACAGTGGGAGCAAATATTTATGAAGTAAAAGTCCAAACTTCATATCTTACTAAATATTTTAAAATAGTCATCAACATTTATCTGTTTTTACTTTTCAGTACAAATTGACAATGTCTTCGATTCGCAATCCGCTGTCTAGAATACTCGAAAAACACATGTTAACCGGACCTAATTACCTCACTTGGCTAAGAAACCCTGAAAATCGTCTTGAATTCGGAAATGGTAGCATATACACTGACTGATTCGCCCCCTGTTGAGGCTCCGACTGACTGCACTCCTGAGGAATTGCAGGCTTACAAGGAATGGTGTGACCATGACTTGATAGCCAGGTGTTATATGCTGACTTCTATGAATGATGAGCTGCAGAGGCGTTTTGAGGATGCAAAGAGTGCTGCTGAAATTCATTTGCATCTCAAGGAGCTCTTTGGTGAGCAAACACGGCCTCTTAGGCATGCTACCGTCAAGGAGCTGATCACTTTGCGCATTCGAGATGGGGCCTCGGTCCATGAGCATGGCCTGAAGTTTATTGGGCTCGTGGACAAGCTCGTTGGCATGGATCTGATCTTGCCTTCGGAGTTGACCACCGACGTGTTGCTGTTATCATTGCCTAGCTCATTTGATCCTTTTGTGGTGAGCTTCAACATGAACAAGATGGAGCCGACCCTTGAGGAGTTGGTGAATATGCTTGTTACGTTTGAATCAACCATCAAGAAAGAGAATTTGGTTCTTTATGTGGGTTCTTCATCTGGTACGAAGATTGATCCACATGGAAAGGGAAAGAAGCGTTCTTTCCAACGTCCCAAGAAGAATGTGCCCTTGTTGAGGCAATCTCCGAATCCCGTTGTGGCAGCCACACTAGTTAAGGCTGACAAGACTAGTGATGTTTGTCATCACTGGAAGAAGCCTGGACATTGGAGGCAAAATTGCAAGGAATATCTGGCTCAGAACAGTTCTGGAAACGGTATGTTCTATATCGAAGTAAACATTAACTCTACTTCTTGGGTATTGGATGCCGAATGTGGCTCACATCTCTGTAATGATTTGCAGGTGATGGGAAGAAGTAGAAAGCTTAAGGAAGGTGTGACCTTCTAGAGGATGGGCAATGGAGCAAGAGTTGCTGCCAAAGCTATTGGAGATGTTTACTTGCTTATGAACAATGATTTTAAGTTAATTTTAAGAGATGTTTTGTTTGTACCGGATTTAATGAAAAACATTGTTTCCATTTCTATGTTGATAAAGATGGATATTCTTGTTTATTTAGCAAAGGTGTTTGCAACATTTACAAGAATGAATGTTTGATTGGTACTAGAGAACTTGAAAACGATCTCTATAACTTAAAATTGAAAGTTATTCCACTAAATGTCCATTTAAAGGCAGACACCATATGAGATATGGATGGGTAAGCCTCCCAAATATTCTTGTCTTAGAATATTGGGGTGCCCTGCTTATGTAAAGCAGGTAGTGGGAGATAAATTGGATTGTTGATCCATTTTATGTTACTTTGTGGGATATCCAAGGAATTCAGTTGGATATCATTTCTATCATCCCCAAGAAACAAAGGTGTTTGTTTCTAGGAATGCAACCTTTTTGGAAAAAGAATTTCTATTGGATAGAAAAAGGGAGATGATAGAACTCGAAGAGGTTCGAGAGACACCCACAATTACAGAACCCACACCCGAAGAGCCAAGAGAGGAGATACAAGCTCCTAGAAGATCCGAGAAAGTCTCGAGACCACCTATGAGGTATGGTCTGCTTCTTGATGAGGGCCATGATGAGCCTAACCATGGATGTGATCCAAGGACCTTCAAGGAAGCTTTATCTGATGCCGATTCATCCAAGTGGCTTGAAGCAATGGAATCTGAGATGAATTCCATGCATTCGAACCAAGTGTGAAATCTCGTGGATCCACCTGAGGGAATTGTTCCCATAGGGTGTAAATGGATTTACAAGAGGAAACTTGGGGCGGATGGGAAGGTATTGACCTTCAAGGCGCGATTGGTGGCAAAAAGATATACTCAAAGACAAGGAATTGAATTTGAGGAAACCTTTTCTCCAGTTGCAATGTTCAAGTCCATAAGGATTTTGCTAGCCATAGCTGCATGGTATGACTATGAGATATGGCAGATGGATGTTAAGACAGCCTTTCTTAATGGGGATATTAAGGAAGAGATTTACATGTCTCAACCCGAAGGGTTTACTTCTATCGGAAGTGAGCATATGGTATGCAAACTTCAAAGATCTATTTATGGTCTAAAGCAGGCATCTAGGAGTTGGAACCTCAGATTCGATAGTACAATCAAAGAGTTTGGTTTTACTAAGAATCCTGAGGAACCCTGTGTGTATAAGAAGGTCAGTGGGAGTGTTGTGACATTCCTGGTGTTTTATGTTGATGACATTCTAATCATTGGGAATGATGTAGGAATGTTGCAATCAACTAAGATATGATTAGCAAGTAAGTTCTCGATACAGGACTTGGGTGAAGCATCTTTTGTATTGTGAATACAAATCTATAGAGATAGATCAAGAAGATTGCTTGGTCTCACCCAATCCACATACATTGATACCATCGTGAAGCGGATCTCGATGGATGAGTCCAAGAGAGGACATCTACCAATGTGTCATGGCATGTCCCTATCCAAGTCTATGTCTCCCAAGACTGATGCAGAGATAGCGGCGATGACAAGCATTCCTTATGCATCTGCGATTGGTACCATCGTGTATGGGATGATATCTACACGTCCTGA
This sequence comes from Primulina tabacum, assembly GCF_025594145.1. NCBI lineage: Eukaryota > Viridiplantae > Streptophyta > Magnoliopsida > Lamiales > Gesneriaceae > Primulina > Primulina tabacum. Next base: position 13,734,021 of record NC_134555.1, on the reverse strand, counting down.
CGTGGCTTTCGCACTAAGTGTAGTGAGTAGATATCAATCGAACCCTGGTCTTCCACACTGGAAAGCTGTGAAAGACATCCTCAAGTAGTTGAGAAGGACCAATAAATTGTTCTTGGTCTCTGGGATGGAGAACTGAAATTGGAAGGCTATACCGACTTTAGCTTCCAAAGCGATATCGATGACTCAAAGTCAACCTCTGGGTTTGTATTCATGCTCAATGGTGCTGTTGTCTCTTGGAAGAGTTCCAAACAAGACAATACTGCGGATTCCAGCACAGAGGTCGAATACATTGCTGCATCAGATGCAGCAAGGGAGGCTGTTTGGATAAGGAATTTCGTCTAAGAGTTGGACGTCATTCTTAATGGAGTTGCTCCTCTCCCGGTGTTGTGTGACAACACGGGAGCTTTAGCTCAAGCAAAGGAGCCGAGGTCTCATCAGAAGTCCAAACACGTATTGAGAAAGTACCACATCCTCCGAGAGATTGTGGAAAGAGGAGAAGTGTCGATTGACATAGTCGGCTCCGCAGATAATGTTGCAGATCCACTAGCTAAGCCTTTACCTGGACCATTATTCGAGATGCATCGCGAATCAATGGGTTTGAAGCATATGGGTAGTTGGCTCTAGTGCAAGTGGGAGATTGTTAGAGTAGGTGCCCGTCGAGCCAAGTGTTGGCCGAGTGTTCACAATGAAACTCTATGTATAAACAGTCTTTATTTTAATAATATTTGAAATTATAGTTTTGGCAAATCTTTATCTGTATACCCATGCTAGTTGCATAGATAAAGCCCTTGAATAGACAAATAGTAGAAAGAATATGAGATGCTCATATGATGAGTATCATGAAACTCATATTTGGAATACTGTATATTCTAAACAGTTCCTAGTCGATTCAGCCGCCGCTAAGAAGGATATAGACCGCTAGAGCTCGAGACTAGTATCTGCGATGTGAGTACCATGTTTCATTGGTAGGGGATATTGTGATGTCCGAGCATGCAGATAGGTGCTCCTGGTAGAGTGCACTGAACAACCCTCCATAAAGGACTTTCCAAGTGGTTCTCACTTATCGAGTGAAAACAGTACTAGTTTATGGTTGTACACCATTAGTCCTTATGACCCGGGACAACATTGAGACTCTATGTGCTAGAATTACACTTTGACTTGTTTACCGACTCTTTAGGGGTCATCAGTTGGCAAGATTGGGTGTTTTGTCGAAACATATAGGAGTCGATGCATTGTAGTCGGGGATTCACCGATTACCTTCGGGTATGAATATCCTATGTGTTCTCATGTATATGTAGTTTGAAATCTCTGATAAGAGGATGGTGGTAATTAAGAAAGGGGTTTCTTAGATTACACCATCGATGCAACTACGACATGACACATAGTATCGATTCATTGACAACTCTCGATAAACCAATGGTTGTCGAATCGGTCGGGATATATGAGTTGAAGGGACCGTATTGTACGCTAACCATAATTGAATGGTTCTTGCAGGCACTATCATTTGATACCTAGGGGATCATGTAAGCGATGCTGCTAGGCGTTTAATATGATTAGTTGGGTACTATCAGACTTGAGTTCTGACGTTCTTATTATCAAGGAGTTGATAAATAAGAATGGAGCAATTGGGGTATGCTCATATAAGGACATGTTTAGTCCGAATCACATGGAGATGTGAACCCACGGCTAGTTGTATCAATGAACCATTGAGGGCCACACAAGTACTAGCTTTCTAGATCCCGTTGAGAAGAGAAATAGTTCAATGTGTTGAACGTCTTATAAAGAAGTTTATAAGCGTAGGGAAAATTAGAAGTATGACTTCTATAAAGGAGAAATTAGTTCAATGTGTTGAACGGCTTATAAAGGAGTTTATAAGCGTAAAGAAAAATAGAAGTATGACTTCTATGAGAGAAATGTGAATTTTAATTTATGGAAGTGTTCCTAAATTAAAAGTTGGCCAAGTGAATAATGTATTTGAAAATTGAGATTTTCATAAACATTATTATGGACTAAATTACATTAATTCAAGTGTTGAATTAATTAAACACTAGTGGACCTAGTAGAGTCCAAATAATTAAATTAATTCAAGTGTTGAATTAATTAAACACTAGTGGACCTAGTAGACTCTAAATAATTAAATTAATTCAAGTGTTGAATTAATTAAATCATATTGAGTTTCGTAGAGCTCAATTTAAATTAATTATTTAACTAGTGGGACTTGGGTAAATTCAAGTAATGTTTAATTAGTCTCAAATATGTTTGAGATAATCAAATTTAGTCCATGGTTTTTTAATTGTTAAAAACACTATATAATATTGCATGCATGGGAGGTGAAGAGTTAGAGACAACTTTTTCAAATATCAAGGCTTGGCATGCTCCTTTTGCCTTTTGCTTTTTGCAAGACCAAGACAAGTCTTCCTCTCCCAATTTTTGAGATGCAAGGGCCGAAACTTACACACAAAAATTCTCTCCATTTTCTTCAATTTTTGGTTGAGGAAATCTTGCACTTCTCATTGAAAAATTCTCTTAGTTTGCTAGTGCAAATTAAGAGGGGATCTACCTAGTTGGTGGTGGGCTTAATAGTTGAGCAAGGAGTGCTCAAAGGAAGCTTGAAGATAGTGTCATCCTTGAAGAGCCAAGTTGTATACAACTTGCTAGGTGCCATCATCAACCTCAAGAGGTTGATACTTGAGGTTGATAGGTAACGATTTTCTCAACACCCTATGTATGATATTGGTGTTTTATTGTATTTGCTACACAAACAAAGAGGTGGCCGAAATTTTCTTGTAAAAATTCGATTTTTAAACTTTCGTTGCGCTTTCGGTCACCGTAACCGATCCCCTTTCAGATATATCATTCAAACCCTATTTTGATTATGATAATTATGCTAAGTATAGAGTAGGGGTGTGACATTTTAGAGTGGTATCAGAGCCCACGGTTCTTTGACAGGGAAGACACTGCACTTCATCCATACATGGGGAACTCGGCAAGTAAGTATCTTTTTATTTCATAGTTTATGTTAAGTTATGTGTCTATGTATCCTACATGTAGGTTAAGATAAGCGACGATGCCACCGAAACGTAAGGTAAATGAAGCAGAGTCCTTTAAGGGCAAGGCCCCACCAACTGATGAAAGCAGTACGTCACGACCGGTATATGATTTTGCTCAACTGCTCGAACAACAAGCAAAAGTCCAGGGGGAGCAGATACAGCAATTACTTGAGATGCAACGGACTACTCACGAGCAGGCACACGCACACGCCATGCTACCCAGACAAGGACCTGTTCAAATAGATGTGTATGATCGTTTTCGACGTCTGAATCCTCCGGAATTCATGGGAAGCACCGATCCAGCAGTAGCAGAAGAATGGATTAAATCATTGGAGTCCATCTTCTCCTACCTTCATATGGAAGATGCAGACAAAGTAACGTGTGCCATATTTTTATTAAAAAAGCATGCAAGATAATGGTGGGAAAGTGCAAGGGTGTCATTACCTACAATACCATTGACTTGGGAAACTTTCAAAACCGTGTTTTACAACAAGTATTTCAGTAAAGATGTACGAGCCAAGAAAGCCAGTGATTTCCTTAATCTGAAGCAAGGAACCATGTCAATGGGGGAATACATACAACAATTCGAGGCCGGAGTCCAATATGTACCATATATTGCCCAGGATGACACAAGTAAGGGCGAACACTTCATGAGGGGACATCGCTCTGAAATTAAAAGAGATGTACGAATGTCGAAAGTTGCTACGTATGGGGAGATAGTGGAAAGAGCACTTATGGCTGAACAAGACGAACAAGACATTGACAGAGATAGGCAACAGCGAAGGCAGCAATACTTTCAAAAGAGCCAAGGAACAGGACAAGGCAAAAAGATCGATAGCAAAGGTACTCGACCAGAGGAACCCCGTGGCAAGGGTACCCCTCAACGTAAAGAACAGGACAGGCCACCTTGTCCTAAATGTGGCAAACTTCATGGCGGGGAATGTATGCAAGGTTCCAATGTTTGTTATCGTTGCAAAAAGCCAGAGCATCTCGCCAGGAATTGTCCAGGGAGTTCTGAGAAAGTACAGGGACGACTTTTCTCGATGACCAAAGAAGAAGTGGATGCGGATACATCGATGATTACCGGTATGTTCTTGATTTCTGGTATTACTGCTATTGTTTTACTAGATTCAGGAGCCACACATTCCTTTATTTCGGAATTGTTTGTAAGGAGACTGGGCATTACAGAAAGTATCATAGAGACACAACTCGCCATAGCCTTACCTTCCAGGCCAGAATTACAGACAGATCAGATTGTGCGAGGGTGTCCAATATATGTCCAAGGCCATCAGATGTATGCTGAATTGATAGTTTTGAAAATGACCGATTTTGATGTGATATTGGGAATGGATTGGCTCTCGAAGTACAGAGTTACTATTGATTGTGGCATAAAGATGATCTAGTTTGCACCAGTAGGAGCTGAACAATTCACAGTAGCAAGTGCAAGTATATCCTTACCTCTTCAGATAATCTCTTGTATGAAGGCTTATAAATTATTACAGAAGGGGTGTCAAGGATATTTATCATCTGTGTTAACTATTGATCCACCGGTTCGTGAATTAAAAGATACAGATGTTGTTTGTGAATTCCCAGAAGTATTTCCTGATGATGTTACAGGCTTACCCGTGATAGATAGATCGAATTTGTAGTTGATGTTGTGGCAGGAACTCATCCGATCTCAAAAGCCCCTTATTGATTAGCCCCTAAAGAAATGAAAGAATTGAAAGAACACTTATAAGAGTTACTTGATAAAGGGTTTATTAGACCGAGCTTTTCATCGTGGGGTGCACCTGTTTTGTTTTTGAAAAAGAAAGACGGTACTCTTCGTTTATGTATTGATTATCGGGAGTTGAACAAAATGACAATTAAAAACAAATATCCACTCCCCAGAATTGATGATTTGTTTGATCAATTACAAGGAGCTGCTATCTTTTCGAAGATTGATTTACGATCAGACTATCATCAATTAAAAGTTAAATCAGATGATATCTCAAAGACTGCCTTCCGAACCAGGTACGGGCATTATGAATTTCTTGTAATGCCATTTGGACTAACAAATGCACCAGCTTCTTTTATGGATTTGATGAACAAAATTTTCAAGCCATTTTTAGACAAGTCCGTGATTGTATTTATAGATGATATTCACATCTACTCACGAACTGTAGAGGAGCATCGAGAACATTAGCAATTAGTTTTGCAGACTTTGAAAGATAAACCTTTATATGCTATGTAATGCCCGAGAATTGTAGGTTGATAAAACGAAATTATGAAATGTTGAATGGACAGAGGACCGCACCCGCACAACAACACCTATCGCACCCGCGATCATTTACCCTGAATTTTGGAATGTGTTGACGAAGAGACACCACACCCGCATTGTAAACAAGAGCGCACCCGCGGTCGCTGTTTTTGAATTTCTGAATGCGGTGCCGTGAGCTGACCGCACCCGCGATCCAGAGGGAGTGCACCCGCGGTCTTGCGTGCAGAACAAAGAATATGCCATATGTCCCTTGCCATGCAATTTAATGTGTTGAGTCTTCATTTCAGCTGATCATCACCGAGAGAAAGGAGAGGAAAAACTTCAGAATCTTCAAGTTTGCTTCAAGCTTAAAAAATAAATTGTGCAACATCTAGCCATTCAAACTTCAATCCAAGCATAGATTCTTGCTCCTCTCATCAAGGGCTATCTAAGGATGTAAGTATCTTTAAGTTTCAGCATATTTTGTAAGTAAGAGATTGGGGAAAATCAGATTTTGATGGTTATTATGTGTTCTTATGATTATTGTGAATGTATATTTGAAACCGGATCGAAGAAATGATATCATATGTGATCGTTATGATTTTCCAGCATATATTGAATTGAGATGGTGCAGAATTCAGTCTTGTGGATTGATGTTGATAAGAATTATGAGTATTGCTATTGATTATTGATATTTGAGTTGATTGGTATCGAGAAATTATATCGTTATGCCGTCAAAATGTACCAAGACTAAATATTGATCCGTACTAGTATAAGTTTGAGTTGTGGATTGATATTGTGATATGTGACATTGCCATTCAAGATTTCTAGTGACAAGAATCGACTTCAAGACTTCGATCTCAATAAAGACTGTACGACAAGAAGGCATAATTCATGTGAATTCGGGAAGATACAACTCGAATTAGATTTGATTTGAGTTTCCCAAAATCACATACTAGATTGTTTTTTATATCTTGTTTGGTTTATGCCTTGTTTATAGATTTATATTTAAGCATTTAAGATAGGAGAGTCATTGGCAGATTTGCCAAATTTCTAGATGTTCGGTGGTATCGACGCATAAGATCAGATTTACTCCGATTGTAGACATTTAATACAGACAGGACCGAAGTGTAGGAATTAGAAGTACCGTCACCCCGATTGGGAGGGTAGGTTGGAGACTGTGATGTCTTATTCACACCGGGATCCCTAGAGTTAGAGTCGAGTCGAGTCAAGATATGAGTTGATTTCAGTTGAATGCTTATATTAATTTTGTTTCATATATTGTGGAACATATGGTTATTGCTTTTATACATGATAGTATGCTTCATGATTATGTTGTGTATATGCATGTATACATGTCTTATACTGGGATTTATTCTCACCGGAGTTTCCGGCTGTTGTTGTGTCTGTATGTGTGCATAACGACATGTGGGACAGGATCTGGATCGCGACAAAGATGAGAGATCGAGATAGCGTGGAGATTACGGGCGTAGAAGAAGATTACTAGTGGTTTCTTACTAGACATGTACTACATGTGGTTTGTAGTTGGTATTGAACACTAGTTTGTATATATGAAATGAAACAAGACATGGATTTATTTTGTTTAAATAAAATAGATAAAGACCTTGTGCATGTTTATATACATTTGTTTATGATATTGTTAAAAGAAATTTTTTTTTATGACTCATATTTTCGAACAAAGATCCAATTAATCCCAAAGAGAATTGAGTTAGAGCCCGGGTCCCCACAACAGGTGGTATCAGAGCGATAGATCCTTTAGACTGAGATAGAGTAGAATGAGCGGGGTAGATTGAATTTTCTTCCTTGCTTTTGTGGTGCTAGCATGATTTATTGCTTTCCCTATTACATGTTGTATCGTTATCTGAGTTGATTTATAGCATGTATTCGCAAAGACTGAATCAGAACCGATTCTGGATCAGAGGTATATGATCAGAGGAGGGCTTGAAACAGATTATATAGATTGTGTACTAATCTGTTTGATAATCAGATATGCCGCCTCGACGAGTACCGCAACCAGCATCAGGTCGGGCACCAGAATAGGGTAGTACATCCAATGATCCGATGGATGTGACCGCTACTCCGATGGAGACTTTGTTGAAAAGGTTTCAGTCGTTTCGACCACCAACACTGAAGGGCACCGAAAGTGCAGTTGAGTGCGAAAGCTGGCTTGATGATATTGAAATGCTATTTGATTCCCCTGAGTACACTGATGAACAGCGAGTGAAATTGGTTGGACATCAACTGCAAGAATTAGCAAAGAACTGGTGGTTGACTACGAAAAGAGCATTGGAGCACCGTGGCACGCAGATTACTTGAAAGGTGTTCAAGACTGAGTTTTATCAGCGATTTTTCCCCGTGTCCTACCGAAAAGACAAAGGTGCTGAATTTGCCCAATTTGAGACAGGGACAGCTGAACATTGAGGAGTATGTTTCTAGTTCTCTGCATTTCTCCGATTTGCTCCTCATGTCGCAGAAAGTGATGAAGCCGTTGCTGATCAGTTTATCAATGGCCTGAATCTAGAAATCTTTACCTTGGTGAATACCGGTAGGCCCAATAATTTTGCTGAAAGCATTGAATCGAGCCAAGGGGGCAGAAGCTGGATTACTTAGGCAACGAAGCACTTCCTATGTCAATTCGACTCCGAGACCGCCACAACCCTCATTTCAACCCCCTCCCAGATTTGAGAGCGGTGGTAGCAACAGCGGAAGGGAAAGACCAGTTGAAAGCAAAGGACAAACATTTTAAGAGATCAGGGAGCAGTTCGTCGAGCTCCAGTGGGTCTCGACAGAGAGGTCCTGGCCAGAGTACAGAGTATACAGGGGTATATTGCAGTTCCTGTGGAGGCCGACATGCCACCGAGCAGTGTCAGAGTGTTATGGGTCGCTGCAACATCTGCAAACAGCAGGGACACTTTGCCAGAGTTTGTCCCAGAGAGGTGTACAACAGGCTCAGAGTGTAGGAGCATCTGGTTCAGTAGCTCAGCCTGAGAGGCAAGCTTCATCTATTCATTCCTTTCAGCCCACTCCTACACAGACACAGCCCAGAGCCAGAGGTAGCGAGACTGTGAGCCAACCTCCCAGACAGCAGGCTCGAGTATTTGTACTGACTGAAGAACAGGCCCAAGATGCACCAGATGATGTGATTGCAGGTAACTGTTTTCTTTGCGGTTATCCTGCCTATATATTGATAGACACGGGTGCATCTCATACTTTCATATCTGAGGGTTTTGCATTGTTGCATTCATTGCTTGTCGAGTCATTATCTGCTATAGTGTCTATTTCTTCTCCGTTGGGAAGTGGTCTTATATCTGTGACTTCAGTTAGACATTGTATACTACAGTTTGAGGGTCACGAGATTGATTTAGATTGTATTGTGCTTGGGTTAGCTGATTTTGATTGTATTGTTGGGATTGATATGTTAACTAAGTACCGAGCCACTGTAGACTGTTTTCCAGAAGATTGTCAGGTTCAGACCAGAGATGGCTGATGAGTGGAAGTTCTATGGTAAGGGTTCCAGATCTCGGATTCCCTTAGTATCTGTTTTGACGACTAGATTATTGCAGAAAGGAGCAGAGGGGTTCCTTATATATTCAGTAGATCTACTGAAACTGAGTCCGTCATTGGCAGATCTTTCAGTGGTACGTGAGTTTGCGGATGTATTCCCAGATGAGATTCCAGGGTTACCTCCAGCCCGAGAGGTTGATTTCAGCATTGATCTTATACCAGGTACAGTCCCTATATCTCGAGCTCCCTATAGAATGGCGCCTATTGAATTGAAAGAATTGAAAGAACAGCTCGAAGATTTATTGGCCAAGGGTTACATCAGACCGAGTGTATCTCCTTGGGGTGCTCTGGTATTATTTGTTCGAAAGAAAGACGGTTCGATGAGATTGTGTATTGATTACCGACAACTGAACAAGGCAACAGTGAAGAACAAATATCCATTGCCTCGTATCGACGACTTATTTGATCAGTTGCAGGGATCCTATGTCTATTCCAAGATCGATCTGAGATCTGGATATCACAAGCTGAGAGTCCGATATGTTGATATACCGAAGACAGCGTTCCGAACCAGGTATGGACATTATGAATTTATTGTCATGCCCTTTGGTTTAACGAATGCTCCAGCGGTGTTTATGAGTTTGATGAACCGTATCTTTCAGAAGTATCTAGATGAGTTTATTATTGTTTTTATTGATGATATTTTGGTATATTCCAAGAGTGAGATTGATCATGCCGAGCATTTAAGAATTGTGTTGCAGACATTGAGAACAGAGAAATTGTATGCTAAACTGTCAAAGTGTGAGTTTTGGTTGAGACATGTTGTCTTTTTGGGTCATATCATATCTGGAGATGGTATTTCTGTGGATCCGAGTAAAGTTGAAGCTGTGATCAGTTAGCCTAGACCGACTTCTGTACCAGAGATACGAAGTTTCATGGGTCTAGCAGGATACTACCGATGATTTATCAGAGATTTCTCCAGTATCGCGAAACCGATTACCCAGTTGACACAAAAGAATGCGCCATTTGTGTGGTCTGAAGCTTGTGATTCTAGCTTCTTGGAGTTGAAGAAACGACTGACTAGTGCTCCAGTGTTGATGATACCTTCAGGTACTGGTGATTTCGTCGTATATTGTGATGCATCTCACAGAGGGTTAGGATGTGTTCTGATGCAGCGAGGACAATTGATCGCATATGCCTCGAGACAATTGAAGCCACACGAGATTCGTTACCCAATTCATGATCTTGAATTGGCGGCCATCGTATTTGCTCTCAAGATATGGCGACACTACCTCTATGGCGAGAAGTTTGAAATCTACTCTGATCACAAAAGCCTGAAGTATCTGTTTTCTCAGTCAGAGTTAAACATGAGACAGCGTAGATGGCTCGATTTGTTAAAGGACTTTGATTGTTAGATCAAATACTATCCAGGAAAGTCGAATGCAGCAGCGGATGCCTTGAGTCAAAAGGTATGTTGCCTATCCTTATCGACGATAGGTGTTTCGAATATGGTTGAAGATTGCTATTTGTCCTGATTAGCGTTTGATATAGATAGTAGACCACTACGACTTGCTACGATTCAAGTTGAGCCAAATTTGATTTTGAGAATTAAAGTAGCACAAAGAATTGATCAGAATATTCAGATGGTCAGATCAGGACATCAATCAGAATATCAGGTACATGATCATATTTTGTATGTGAATAACCATCTTATAGTGCCAGATGTTTCAGATTTGAAACAACAGATATTGTCAGAAGCGCACTGTAGTCGGTTCAATATTCATCCTGGTGGCAGGGAGATGTATAATGATTTGAAGACACAATTTTGGTGGAAACAGATGAAGTCAGATATTACAGAGTTTGTGTCTAAGTGCTTGAATTGCCAACAGGTGAAGGCCGAGAGGAAGAAGCCCGGAGGTTTACTTCAGAGTTTATCTATTCCTGAATGGAAATGAGATCACATTTCCATGGATTTTGTTACGAAGTTACCACGAACATCCCGGGGCTGTGATGCGATTTGGGTCATTATTGACAGATTAACCAAATCAGCTTGTTTTATTACGCACAGAATGACGTACCGACATGATCAGATGGCCGAGATATATATCCGAGAGGTAGTCAGACTGCATGGTGTGCCGAAGTCGATCGTATCAGATCGTGATCCACGATTCACTTCTCATTTCTGGCACAGTCTGCAGCAGGCTTTAGGTACGACATTGCATCTAAGCACTGCTTATCATCCCCAGACAGACGGACAGTCAGAGCGGACTATCCAAACATTACAGGATATGTTGAGAGCTGTAGTGCTAGATTTTGGCACTAGTTGGCAAGATTCACTACCACTTTGTGAATTCTCGTACAACAACAGCTATCAGACGAGCATCCAGAAGGAACCGTTTGATGCGTTATATGGCAAGAAGTGCAGATCTCCTCTGTATTGGGATGATGTATCTGAGGTACCAGAACATGGACCTGACATGATTCGTGAAATGACTGAGAAGGTGAAGATCATTCAGAAGAGAATGAAGACGGCGCAGGATAGACAAGCCAAGTATGCGAACATCAGACGTAGACCGTTAGTATTTGAACATGGAGACAGAGTATTCTTGAAGATTTCTCCGTTCAGAGGTGTTGTCAGATTTGGCAAACGCGGGAAGTTATATCCTAAATACATCGGTCCGTACGAGATTCTTGAGAAGATTGGCGATCGAGCATATCGACTTGCTCTTCCTCCTTCTTTATATGGGATACATGATGTCTTTCATGTATCGATGTTGCGTAGATACATGCCTGATGCTTCCCATGTCATTCAGCCTGATGAGGCCGAGCTTGACGATAAACTTAGTTATTTTGAGCAACCATTACAGATTCTGGATCAAAAAGAAAAACAGCTCAGAACGAAGACTATTCTGCTAGTGAAAGTCCAGTGGAGTCATCATGGCACTGAAGAAGCGACTTGGGAAACAGAATCAGAGATGAGACAGAGATATCCCGAGCTATTTTTATGATGTGAGTATTTATTCAGTTTTGATCATATTGCTTCTTGTACATACTTTGATTGATTGCTGCGAGTTCGAGGACAAACTCTTATCTAAGAGGGGGAGAAATGTAATGCCCGAGAATTGTAGGTTGATAAAACGAAATTATGAAATGTTGCATGGACAGAGGACCGCACCCGCACAGCAACACCTATCGCACCCGCGATCATTTACCCTGAATTTTGGAATGTGTTGCCGAAGAGACACCGCACCCGCGGTGTAAACAAGAGCGCACCCGCGGTCGCTGTTTTTGAATTTCTGAATGCGGTGCCATGAGCTGACCGCACCCGCGGTCTTGCGTGCAGAACAAAGAATATGCCATGTGTTCCCTTTCCATGAAATTTAATGTGTTGAGTCTTCATTTCAGCTGGTCATCACCGAGAGAAAGGAAAGGAAAAACTTCAGAATCTTCAAGTTTGCTTCAAGCTTAGAAAATAAATTGTGCAACATCTAGCCATTCAAACTTCAGTCCAAGCATAGATTCTTGCTCCTCTCATCAAGGGCTATCTAAGGATGTAAGTATCTTTAAGTTTCAGCATATTTTGTAAGTAAGAGATTGGGGAAAATCATATTTTGATGGTTATTATGTGGTCTTATGATTATTGTGAATGTATATTCGAAACCGGATCGAAGAAATGATACCATATGTGATCGTTATGATTTTCCAGCATATATTGAATTGAGATGGTGCAGAATTCAGTCTTGTGGATTGATGTTGATAAGAATTATGAGTATTGCTATTGATTATTGATATTTGAGTTGATTGGTATCGAGAAATTATGTCGTTATGCCGTCAAAATGTACCAAGACTAAATATTGATCCGTACTAGTATAAGTTTGAGTTGTGGATTGATATTGTGATATGTGACATTGCCATTCCAGATTTCTAGTGACAAGAATCGACTTCAAGACTTCGATCTCAATAAAGACTGTACGACAAGAATGTATAATTCATGTAAATTCGGGAAGATACAACTCGAATTAGATTTGATTTGAGTTTTCCAAAATCACATACTAGATTGTTGTTTATATCTTGTTCTGTTTATGCCTTGTTTATAGATTTATATTCAAGCATTTAAGATAGGAGAGTCATTGGCAGATTTGCCAAATTTCTAGATTTTCGGTGGTATCGACGCATAAGAGCATATTTACTCCGATTGTAGACATTCGATACAGACAGGACTGAAGTCTAGGAATAAGACGTACCATCACCCCGATTGGGAGGGTAGGTGGCAGACTGTGACGTCTTATTCACACCGTGATCCCTAGAGTTAGAGTCGAGTCGAGTCAAGATATGAGTTGATTTCAGTTGAATGCTTATATTAATTTTGTTTCATAGATTGTGGAACATATGGTTATTGCTTTTATTCATGATAGTATGCTTCATGATTATGTTGTGTATATGCATGTATACATGTCTTATACTGGGATTTATTCTCACAGAGGTTTCCGGCTGTTGTTGTGTCTGTATGTGTGCATAACGACAGGTGGGACAGGATCTGGGTCGCGACAGAGATGAGAGATCGAGATAGCGTGGAGATTACGGGCGTAGAAGAAGATTACTAGTAGTTTCTTACTAGACATGTACTACATGTGGTTTGTAGTTGGTATTGAACACTAGTTTGTATATATGAAATGAAACAAGACATGGATTTATGTTGTTGAAATAAAATAGATAAAGACCTTGTGCATGTTTATATACATTTGTTTATGATATTGTTAAAAGAAATTTTTTTTTTATGACCCATATTTTCGAACAAAAATCCAATTAATACCAAAGAGAATTGAGTTAGAGCCCGGGTCCCCACATGCTAAATGGAAGAAATGCGAATTTTGGGTTTGAACAAGTGGCATTCTTGGGCCATATCATCTCAAAAGAAGGCATATCAGTGGATCCAAGCAAGATTGAAGTTGTTAATAACTGGTTACGACCTACCACTGTTACCGAGGTACGTAGTTTCTTGGGCTAGCTGGTTATTACCGTCGGTTTATAGCAGGATTTTCTAAGATAGCATTGCCTTTGACTGCGTTAACCCGAAAGAATGTCAAATTTATATGGAACGAAGCATGTGATCGCACTTTCCAAGAGTTAAAAACAAAATTGACATCAGCACTAGTCCTTGCTATTCCAGAAGGATCAGGGGATTTTGTGGTATACAGTGATGCTTCGAAACAAGGTTTAGGAGCAGTTTTAATGCAGCACGGGAAGGTGATTAATTATGCCTCAGTACAGTTAAAGGAATATGAAAAGAATTATCCCACACATGATTTAGAATTGGTAGCAGTGGTATTTGCATTGAAAATATGGCGCCATTATCTGTATGGTGAACGGTGTGAAATTTACACGGACCACAAGAGTCTGAAATATTTATTCACGCAAAAAGAACTGAATATGAGACAACGACGTTGGTTGGAATTGGTGAAGGATTACGATTGTGTTATTAATTATCATCCAAGCAAAGCCAATGTTATTGCAGATGCGTTAAGTCGAAAGTCCAGTTCTATTGCTGCAATGCAAGTACAAGAACAAATTTTATGGGATTTGCAGAACTTGAAGATTGATGTTATGCCAAAGGGAAATGCAATCCAATTATCATCCCTCATGGTTCGACCAACGCTTGCTGAAACGTCCTGCTCTTTTTATTGCTTTAAAAGTACTAGAAATATTTTTTTTTTATTTTAAACCTCACTTAGCATCGGCCGAACCATAAAATATTTTTGACATCATTTTAAAAATAAACATCCAACTGCTATTTAAAAATCCAAAGGAAAATATTTTAAAGCATAAAATCGTCAAACATTTTACCAAACCTAAAAAGCAATAATTTGAAAAGTAAAGCCCATACTAAACCTCTCAAAAATCTCTCAAAAGCATAAATAAATAATCTTAAAAATCTTTAATCATAAAGCATGAGTCAAAAGTCATAATGCAGAAAAAGTAGAAGCGCTGGTCCTCAGGTTGTGTGCGCCTTCAGTCCAGTCAAATCACCCATTAAGTCCTCCCTCAATACCATCTGCATCCATCACACCTAGTGAGTCTAAAGACTCAACACACCATAATCTTGATAACGAGTAATACGTAATACAGTCAATATATAACGGTGAAAAATATTTGTAATTAAAATATCGTTTTCATGAAGATGCATAAACATAAACATTTTCGTAAATATTTTCATGATGCATAAAACTTTAAACATAAACATTTTCATAAAATACTTTTCCATGACATGCAATCATAAACCTTAACTTTTTCCTTTTTCCTCCACATGACATGACATAAAACCTTTAACATGATCATGAACATTTTCCTTTTCTTTTCCTCTTTTCTTTTGTTGAATTCAGATCATTAATTGTGACTTTCCTGATCATGCTCATGAGGGTCGATGGATCCATCTACATAAAACCAAAGTACTGGGCGGCGGGGGACACCAGCAACACTCTCACCGGTCAACTGGGCCCTGGCCTATATGATTCGAATAGAAATACGATCGTCGGGGCTCCCTCTGGGGCCTTTTCCCATAAATGGGCTCCCTCTGGGGCCTTTTCCCCTCATGATATTCTCATTCTTCCGTTACCACAAAACCGTTACCACATATCCGTTACCACATATTCGCAATGATGGAAACACGATCGTCGGGCTCCCACTGGGACCATAACCCTCACGACGTCGCCAACATTAACGAATTAGTCACAATTATTTCACATTCTTCAACATTTTTATTCACATCACTTTAGAAAAAAATCATGAATATCATTACGTTTTTCATTTTTGAAACCAAGCATGCAACACGTATTTTAAATGTTTTCTTAAATCATAAAAATCCCTTAAACATTTAAAAATCATCATTTAATCATGAACAATTCATAAACATTTAAAAATAATCATATTATCATAAAAATAGCATTTAGGGCATTGCCATGACCTTTACAAATTTCTAGGTGTAAAAAGACCGTTTTACCCCTGGACTCGACATTTTACGTATTCAACTCTTTTTCTTGATTTCATGACTCTAACATGTCCCAAATAATTATTTAAGCTTACGTGAATTTTTTTCATAATTTTATTTTGCCTTAAATGTTAGACTTTTTCAATTATCTTTTCTTAATTATTTTGGCGGTGTTTTCATCCCGAAAAATACCAAACTTTAATATAAAATTCCTAAATTCCAAATTTAGTCTTTTTATATTATTTTAGTCCTTATGGACCATGACTCGACCCCCCCGTGAGCCGTTTTCCAATTTTTCTTATTTTAAAAACCCTAAATGACACATGAATTTCACCCCCGAGCCAACTTCTGATTTTTACGAGTTCCCCCCGAACCATGTTGATCCAATACTTGACCAACATCCTAAACTACCCTACTGGACCCTAAGTTCACAAAGAAACCACCCCAAACCATAAAAACGAAAATCTCCTAAGTGCCCCTATGCTGGCCGAGAGGTGCACCAAGCATGGACTCTAAGTTGTTGCAACCAGGACCCTAGCCGACCACCCAGCCCCTGAACCAACCTGTCGTTAACCCTATTAGGACCCTAGTGAGACACCCTAGACCATCCTTTGGACCCCAGGCCGCGCGCTTGACTTCTATGCAAAACCTATACCCTGCGCGTACATGGGAGGCTCTCGGGTAGGAGTCCTAGTGGGATAGGACTCCTCCTAGCCCTCTGGACTCGGACCCTTACGTGGTTAGGACCCTATCCCTGACTCACCCACCCCCTGACCGAGCCCTGGTCCCAAGCCGTGGCTCCCCTGCCCTCACACCAAAGAACCCGATCACTCCAAGATGTTGACAGCAAATCGGCTTCCCTGGTGTGTCACGGTTTCTGCTTGTTCTTGCTTTAACTTTGGTGATTATGGTGAGTAAGTTAGGATCTTAAGACATGCTTAGACACCCCTAGTTCATACTTAAGACCATGGCAGCCCCTTTTTACGTACAAGTAATGAATTTTGTGCACAAAAATCAAAAGTTCAAAGCATGCACATGAGAAATTCGAAAATTCCGAATAAAATTTCATGATATTCATGCATACATTAATTCAAAACATAATACGATATGATGGATGAGAAAAGGAAGATTAAGGCGTGCCTTTGCGTATTTAACGCACGAAAAACCGTTGACGTCAAAGAACGGATCGAAACCAAGGCTTGAATTCTCTAGACCCCTTCGAGTTTCCTATCAAAAAGCTCTGCAAGTGTGCTGCCGTGTGCTTGAGAGAGGTGGAGAGTTCTCAGAAAATAAAATTAGGTGGCCGATAGTTGATGTTAGGAGTGTAGGGTTTTTGGGAGACTAAATCATGTATTATATACTAATTATTTGTAACATGGCTTTAGGCCCATTAAGCCAACAATTAAGCCTATTAGCCTTTAATTAGAATTAAATAAAATATTAACAAGGTTTTTATTTAAATAAATTTGTGAATTTATTAGCCGGGTTGCCAAAAAGCTCGTATTTTAGTTGAAAAACCAACACCGATAAAATTTACGCCCCGGCGTATAAAATCACCTCAAAACCCTTAATTTCACAAAAATACTAAAAAGCATCGACCATCTTTTAAATAATTATTTAATAAAAATATTTTACGTTTTCTTCAGCCCTCGGTCCCCGTTCCTCGATCGTCACTTGAATATTCCTAAAAATACATTTTTATGCATGATGACAAATAAATCTCATTTAGCATATAAACAAGTACGTCACATAATTAATTAGCAACTAAAATCAATTAATTACTCAATTTTTCATAATTTCCTAGATTCGCATGCAGTTGGATTACGTCGTCTTAATTTTGGACCTTACAATTCCTGTAACGCCCCAGATTCGACGACTGTCCTCACTGTATCAAGGCGATTCTTTCCAGCGTGCTTATGTCCTCACTCACACGCACCCTGGAAAACTTCCCAGGAGGTCACCCATCCCAAAATTTCCCCAAGTCAAGCACGCTTAACTTTGGAGTTCTTATGTGATGAGCTACCGAAAAGAAGATGCACCTTCTTGATATGAGTAGTACCAATCAAATGTTTTAAGCCCCTCTTCAACTGTACAGTCCATTACATTGAACAGTCTCGGAATCCCTCTCATTCCGTGTGGGTCGGTTCATTCATGTTTCCTCCACCTAGAAGCCTGTCAGGAGCCGCTCATTGTCCGTGCAACTGATGGCACCGGCGATCACCCCCCGCCCTCTTCGGTCCCGGGCATCACACTTGCAGACCGAATCAAGGCCGAACAAAATACAGATACTGAATTGCAACAACTGAGGCAGCGAGATGAAGAAAATGGAAATTTTAACTTTGAATTGAATGAGGAAGGAATATGGACATATCGAGGGAGATTGTGTGTGCCAAAGCAAGAAACGATCAGAAATGACATTCTTGTTGATGCTCATGCTACTCCCTATTCGATCCATCCAGGAGGTACAAAAATGTACAAAGATTTGAAACCATTATTTTGTGGCCAGGTATGAAAAAGGAGATTGCTCTATTTGTTGCACAATGTCTAATTGTCAACAGGTCAAGACAGAACATCAAAGACCAGCAGAACTCCTGAAACCATTGCCTATTCCTGAATGGAAATGGGAATACATCACGATGGATTTCATTCTTGGTTTGCCAAGAACACAAAGAGGATTCAATGCTATATGGGTTATTGTGGATCGAATTACGAAATCAGCTCACTTTCTTCCAGTGAAAACCACATACACGATGAATCAATATGCTGAAGAATACATCAAAGAGATAGTGAGACTTCATGGCATCCCAGTGTCCATTGTATCTGATAGAGATCCCAAATTTACGTCAGCATTTTGGAAAAGTTTACATCATACTATGGGAACTCGATTGTCATTTAGTACGGCGTTCCATCCTCAAACTGATGGACAATCAGAACGAGTAAATCAGATCTTAGAAGATATGTTGAGGGCTTGTATTATTGACTTTCCAGGTAGTTGGGACAGTAAACTACCGTTGGCTGAATTCACATATAAC
Organism: Primulina tabacum; assembly: GCF_025594145.1. Taxonomy (NCBI): domain Eukaryota; kingdom Viridiplantae; phylum Streptophyta; class Magnoliopsida; order Lamiales; family Gesneriaceae; genus Primulina; species Primulina tabacum. Next base: position 13,715,193 of record NC_134555.1, on the reverse strand, counting down.
AATAGTTATCAGTTATGTATTGGAATGGCACCATATACTGCATTATATGGTAGGAAATGTCGCTCTCCGGTACATTGGGATGAAGTTGGAGAAAGAAAATTATAAGGCCCTAAGTTGGTACAACAGACAGCTGAATTGGTAACTAAGATCAGAGAAAGAATGCACACTGCCCAGAGCCGACAGAAAAGCTATGCTGATGTGCGACGTCGTCGATTGGAATTCCAAGTCGGTGACCATGTATTTGTAAAGATATCACCATTGAAGGGCATTTTGCGTTTCGGCAAGAAGGGAAAATTAAATCCAAGATATATCGGTCCATTTGAAATCTTGGAAAGAATAGGAGACAGGGCCTACCGAGTTGCTTTACCACCGAACTTGTCAAATGTTCATAACGTTTTTCATGTTTCCTTGCTACGGAAATATTTGGCCAATCCTTCTCACGTTCTTCATTACGAACCATTGGAGCTTGTATCGAATTTCTCGTATGAAGAATGGCCGATCCAAATTCTCGATAGGAAATCAAAAATGTTACGAGGCAAGGAAATACCCTTATTAAAATTGTTATGGCGCAATCATGCAATTGAAGAAGCAACATGGGAGCGAAAAGACGAGATTCAACAGAATCCTGAACTATATGGTACGTCAAATTTTGAGGACGAAATTCTTTGAAGGAGGGGAGAATTGTAATGCCCGGTTACTCGTACAAATGATAATAATGCGTTTATGTCGTTTATTACGTAGTTAATTAGCTCAGTAGATTTCATGTGATGATTGAGGTATCAATATTGATATTGAACATGATTTTTATATTGTTCATAGTGTTTTGAGATTGATAATATTTTTAAATAGTGATAGTAAGATGTGTACGTAGAAATAGTGTAATAGAAGTGGTGAGAAATAAGATGAAAATATGGTAGTTCGTACGGGTTTTAGAATAATCATTTAAATATTGATCCAAATTGTGTGAGGCCATAACCATTAAAAAACTAAGATATAAGGTTACAACTTTCATGTCTTGAGTTTTTTCTAAATCATTGTGGAAGACAAGCCAAAAGCGCCCCGAATTGGGTCGTGTGTATTGTCACTCCTACAATGACACATGTTGGGAGAATGTTAATAACGTTTTACTCAGACCTCCAAATGGCATGAAACTAGTTGGAGATTCAAGCCAAGACATAGGGCTATAACTTTCCTGTTTACCACTTTTTCAGATTATGAACGCAAGAGCCGTTTCTGAAGCGATCTTTGAGGTGGCTGTGCGCAGATTGGCGCCCGAGCGGTAAGAAATGACCGCCCGAGCGCCAATGGTTCTGAATTTTTGGTTTCGGACAGAAAGTACCGCGCTCGAGCGGTAATTTATGACCGCCCGAGCGCCGCGCAGTATAAAATAGGATAAGTTTCGAATTTCTGAGCCATTGTATCAGTTCTTTCCTTTCCCTTCACAGCAAGACACGAAAGAAAAACTTAGAAATCTTCCTCCAAAGCACTCTTCTTCATTCCTTTCATCACTTTGAGGTAAGAACTTAGTTCTCCATCACAAGAACATCATATAGGTGTAAGTTTTCTTCTCTTTTAGTTGTTCTACATGTAGAGGAGTGATTTTAACCTAGTATATACATAGTGATGGGTTTATTGATGTATTTGACAGTATAGGAGCGAGAAACACCATCTCAAACCAGTGTTCTTAAGCTTGGACTGTAAGTTGGCATGTTCTTAAAGTAATACATGAGTAATATTATGAATTTCAAATGATTATCATTTTCTATTGCTATATGTACATTGTTAGTATGTTTATTGATGAAAGGAACTCATGAATATTGAAGATGGGTGCTATGTCATGAACTTGAAAATGGATATGAAAGGAAAATGACTGATTTTACATGATATAGAGCTAGTTGACATCATGGGTGGTTTTAAGTCCATCAAACCTATTGGCCAATATATGTTCATGGGGCGTGGGGTTGCCAAAGGTTGCTCCCTGACGTCCAACACAGTAGTAGCTATATAATAAAGCAAGCACGGTAGTACAAGTCAACTAATGAGGCTCAAGTACAAAAATAGACATGAATATATGCTATGATATGACATGGTTTAAAGTTTTATTGTTGTCACGACTTGATATGTATGTTCCTTCGACGCATATTGATACGTACAAGTGCCAACTTATTGAGTTTTATAAATTCGCGTAGCTCATGTATTACAGGATCAGGTAAAGGAGAGACATAGGATGCCGGTTCGCCAATGGATGCTAGTGACGTGCCTCACCTCGACAAGAACCGGGACCTCTTATTGTATAGCTTCCGCATATGTATTATAATGAATTTAATGTATAGATTTGAAACAAGTTTTACAATGTTTATGTCTAGGGGTATAATGATACAGAATATGTTTGTATGTAAGAATACGATTGTATATACGTGTTGATGTTGTTGCTTGAGTTGAGTTTTTGGCTTTTACAAAAATGTAGGGACATCATGCCAAAATTTTTATAAACCGTCAAATTGATGTCTGTTGTGTGAATTGCTTCATAATATAGATATATCATTCAAACCCTATTTTGATTATGGTAATTATGCTAAGTATAGAGTAAGGGTGTGACATATAGTGTGTAGCAAATAACATAAAAAACAAAAATGACAATCATAGTGTATTTAGTACTTTACATACCAATCACAATGGATTGACGATGTAACGTCCCGAAAAATTTGAAGGTCCACGTAAACCGCACGCATGTAAGTTATCAATTTATTGGGTATTTTAATTAACTTATTTTAATGCATTAAATGCATGGTTTTGACTTGAATTGTGGGGACCCGGACGCGAACTCATCTTCTTAATTATCATTAGGATCAATTAATGAAATTTGGGTCATAAATATTTTTTTTAAAATGTTGAACACTATATAAACCAGTGTACAAAATCTATAATAAAATAGGGCTCATCTCAATCATATCACAAGATCAAGTTAAATATCTACAACATGATCCATAGTACAAGTTTGGTACAGAAGAAAATTTTAACAAACTAATGTTCATCCACTACATGTCAAGTGATGAAAATCAACTCTACTTCTGGGTTCGAATCTCCACTCTAATCTCAATCTCTGATCCTCTTCTCGACCCTGATCATGTCACACCTGTTGTTATGCACACATACAAACACAACAACAGCTGGATAACTCCGGTGAGAAATATATTCGCATTATAAACAATGTATACATGCAATCATGTAAACAGATATAAAAGCATGTAACAGTTATCAATAACATGTATCGTAATCTGAAAAACATGAATCGATATAAAACTGTAAATCAAACTCTTAAACATCTTAATCTCATACTCAACTCTTATCCAGGGATCTCGGTTCCCGGACTTTGGTACGTCATATTGAATCTCTACAACAGGAGTCGATCTACTCCTAAGCAACATCGATATAAACCAAATGTCCAGTGACTTGGCACATCTGCCAAAGACTAGGCACATCTGCCCAAGACTCTTTCTCGATATCTATCTTATATTCTCTGCTTTTCTTTAAATCAATAGAATAAGCATATACATTCAAAGAATACAAAGGTATTAAAGCAATAACCAATTAAGTATGTGGTTTTGGGAAACTCAAGTCGAATCTAACTCGAGTCGTATCTTCCCGGTTTAACATTGATTTATATGTTTCTTTTATCGATCTGACGAAGTCGAAGTCTTGAATTCGAAGCTGTCAATACTCAACCTAGTAATGACATTATCGAGGAGTACAATAGCAATATACAACCGAACCAATACTGGATATAATCAGGACTCAATCTAATTCTGTTTCGACGGTATAACAGCACAATCTCGATATATCCAGCAATACAATATCAACAGATATCAATCTCAACAACTCATAATCAATCGATAAACACCATTCCAATACCAAATCTATATATTCTCAATCAAATATAATCTGAAAATGATAACAATTTCATACGGTATCCGTTCTTCAATTCGATTTCGATTATACAATTACAACAATCTCAGGAACAGATAATATCAATCATATCACAATTCCTTCAATATCATATTTTCAAATCATAATGAAACATAAGAAAACTTACGTCCTTTTGAAGCTCTTGAGTATAGAAACACAGTACTGAAATCGGATTGAAATTCTGACGGACGCATCTCGCACAATCACAATTCTAAATTATAAAAGCTTGGAAATTCTCCAGGGACTTCTCGTTCTTTCTTGCTGGAATGTTGAAGGAGAATGAGGATTTGATATATATACCATGCATGCTAAAGACAAGTGGCTTCTTCTTTGTCCAGCACGTCTCGCGCATATGCGCGACCATCACCGGCGCATATGCGCGAGACTCTCTATCTCGGCATTTCTGAATTCATCAGCTCGCGCATATGCACGCCCTATCCCCGCGCATATGCGCGGCGCGCATATGCGCGCCTTCTTCTCGCGCATATGCGCGAGATCTTCTGCCATGCTTGCGCATATGCGCCGCTCGTGTCGCGCATATGCGCGAGACCTTCTGTCCTCGCACAACACAATATCTAATGCTATCTCAAATCGTGCTTCGGAGTGGTCCTTCCATAATCACATCAATTCATAATCAATAATCTCAGATTAACATAATAAAATCTTGGGCATTACATGGATATATATATGTTTAATTTAATGATTATTTAAAGTTCACGCATTAGGGTTTTAAGTTACATTTCGCGCTCGAACGAGGGACGGAGACCGGAGATATATCAGGAAAATTATTTTATGAAGTGATTAATTTTAATTAATCAATATGGAGTGTTTTAAGTGTATTTTTCAAGAAATGGGCTTTGTTGGGTATTTTTACCGGTCAGAGTATATTTTTAACCGGTACGCTAATTTTATCGAATTAGAGGATTTTTTGAGGGTTTGTGCATTATTTTCAAAAACTTTTCTAAATGAAATATTTTTTGAGAGTGTGTTTGGACCTAATGGGCCTACTTTTAAGCTAAATGGACCCCAATCCATTTTAATATCTTTTAAAACCAAATTTAGGCCCATAATCTTTTGATTAACTAATTAAATATTATGCTAAACCTACCCTAAACCTAATTACCACTAAACAGCCGCCCACTCCCACTTTTCAGAAGCCTTCCTCGTGCACCAGCAACTTTTCCTCCCTCCCTACAGCTGCACATTTCGGCCATAGCCTTTCCCTTCAAGAAAAACTCATCCGGCTCTCCTCCGACGCTCGTTTCTTCGACTGTTCTTGCGTAGAATACATCAAGGCACGCTATGTATCTCCTTTCTCATCATTTACACCATGATATATGCTGTTATTTTCAGTTTTTGCATGACAAATTCGTTGGTCATTCATGAAGCATCATATTGTAAAAGTTTTGACATGAAATTGCATGTTTTGACGCTCAACTCACGTTTTCTTGTATCTTTGTGAAAGGGGGCTGCTGATCCACGAGTTTAGGTGACCAACACATCATGGATGATGAGATATATGAGTTAGAGATGAGATCTAGGGGTGTGGCTTGAGGACCGATCGGGTTTTAAGGGAGTAGTGAACGGTGGGGCTAGTTCGGGCAAGGGGGGAAGGAACGGCTGCTAGGAGGCCGAACCGAGCCATGGTACAGCCCCTAAAGGGCCTGAAACGTGGTTCACACTGGCCCATACGCTGCTGGTCACGTCCAGAGGGTTGATCGCGGGGTGCGGGGTCGGGTAGTCTAGCTCGGTTGTGGATATTACGGTAACTAGTGGTCTTGCACACGATGTAGGTTGCATGGTGGGTTATCCGTGGCTCAAACAGGTCCAGTGGGGTCTGGTCAAGGGTTAGGAGGGGCTGTTTTGGGGCTTGCCCGTGTTGGTTCGACCTAGGATGGTTAAACCGTAGGTCGAGCGCACTAGGGTCCGAACTCGTTGCATACTGGAATTTTCCAGCAGCTTGTTGGCCCATCATTCGAGTGTCTAAGGGTATGGTTCTGATATTTTGAGGGCCTTTTAGATGTTTATAAGGTGTGGTAAAAATTTGGGAAAGTTTTGTTTGGGTTTCGAGTCGGTTCGGGTTAAAACCAGGAACCCGGTCCAAGTTTTAAAACGAATCGGTTAAGTTTGGTATTGTGATCGAGTTTACATCTAAGAATGATTTTAAATATGTTTTGGGATGTTCTAAGGAATTTGGTAAGTTTCGGGTCAATTTTAGAGTTTCCGGGGTAAAACGGTAATTTTTGCGTTTCCAGGGGCAAAATGGTCATTTTGCACCCGGGGTGATATTTTGGTCCTGGCAGTGCACTAAGATAATTTTATCAGGTTTTTAATGATTACGCATCACGTTCATGATTTTTATGAAATGACAATAAATATGGTGCATGCTCGGTTTAAAGGAAAAATTATGTATATGCATGCTTTTATTTAAGTGGTGATTATGATGACACGTTTTTGAAGGAAGTGATTTATTTGTGACTAACACGATGACACGATTACATGTAAGGCCGGGACTTAGTGGGCGGGTAATGCTGTCGCTGATGATCCTCCCCGCCGGGTACCGCGGTTACACGTTGATGGATCCATCGAATGACATGATGATACGAAAGTCACAGCTAATGAACGAAATTCAAATTAAGAACATGAAAACGTATATGCTGATTAGATCATACATGCTATGATTATTATCATGTTTTGGCAGGTCACGATTATGTACTACGATTCTTATCATGCTTGACAGGTTTTAAGCTGTTCATACGCCTTTTAACGATCATGAAAGTATATGTTGATTATGCTATTTTTCACTGCTGTGTGCTATGTATATGTATTTGTTATTAACGGTGCAGGTGTGTTGAGTCTTTAAACTCACTAGGTGTGAATGATGCAGGTGGGCATTGATGAGGAGACTGGAGGTGCCAAGGACTGAGTAGGCGGAGTTGGATGTGTACACGCCAACCCAAGGACCTTGTATTTTTCCTCATATATAGGATTTCATGGGGGCACGTTTAAGTAACTTTTTTTAAATGGTTGACAAGGTTATTGTGTTGAGAGATTTGACATATTTTATTATGTTGAATGTTTTATTTTCTAAACGACGGTTGTTTAGGTTGACTGTTCTTTTCATAATCTTGACTGCATTTATTTTATTCGGCAGTGGGATGATTTTATAAAAATGCATGTTTCGAATTTTATGTATTTTTGAAGGCATGGTTTCAGATATTGCATTAAAAAAATGTTAAGTAGAATTTTAAAATGTGCAGACGTTTCAGTTGGTATCAGAGCAACGGTCCTGTATAGGGTTGTGCCACCGCCAGCATCTGCAGCTCAATCTTCAAACCTCAAGTCTGTAAGCTTTTATGTTCTAAATGTTTTAAAAGATTTACTCTTATGACCTGCATGTTAACATGATTTACGCTTTATGATGATCTACGGTATATATTTAACTGCTTTTATGATTTAAGGATTTACTATTTATAAAAAACTAGATTTAATTGCATGTTGGTTACGATTTGAATTGGATGTGTCTAAAAATTCAAATATTGGGCTTTAGGAGAGGTTGAAAATGATTTAACTATAATAATTTCGGTTAGTAGTACTGATGTGCTACTTGTGGGTCATAAGTTAAACTTGACGATTCTGAATACTTTTAGGACTTGTAGATTTTGTAAGAATTATTGATGCTTCGTGGTTGCTAGTTGAGTTAACTTTTGGGGACTCGACGTAAGGAATAATGATTTGAAGACTACGATGATTTTTGGAAGTATAAAATTGTAGAAATTATTTAGGATGCATGCTCTACCTAGTGGGATTTAAGAAATGAATTGCATGAATTGAGAATTTTAAGGACCTAACTGTATTAACCAATAATTTGAGTACCTAAGTGTAAGGCCCGAGAATTTGATAACCGTAATCTGAAATGATTTGGGGATAATCGATGTGATTATAGACGTAAAGTATTAGACTGGAAAAGACGAGAAAAGACACGCAAAGTAGGTGTGAGGGTGTGCCATTCGCGCACATGCGCGATGTGATGCGCGAGCCATGCGCGAATTGGGCAGAAGACCTCGCGCATATGCGCGCGCGGCGTGAGGGCGCGCATATGCGCGAGATGTCCAGTAGCCAAGGAGCTGGAACAGAACATGGCGCGCACATGCGCGACGTGAACCACGCACATGCGCGAGGTAGGCAGAGAGTTGGGCGCACATGCGCGGGTTGAAGTCGCGCATATGCGCGAGCAGTCCAGTAACTAACCTTCCGGATAAAACTTCCGGCGCATATGCGCGGAGTTGGGACGCGCATATGCGTGCGGCATGCAAAATGAAGACGAGCCACTTGGCCTTTCATGCACCAGTGTATATATATATATATATACATATCAATCTTTAGAAAGGGAAAAGAAAGAAACGAGGGCAGAGAGAGTTATCAAATTCTAAATCATAGATTCGTGATTTTTGTGGAATCTAACCGTATGATTTTCAATCCGAGTACAGTGCATAGTTCCTAGCTACGATAGCTACAGCAGGACGTAAGTTTTATTGAATTCAGATATCGTTTGAAATTATGATATTGGGAGAATTATGATTTGACTGATATATTGTGTTCTGGGTATACTGATCAGTATATAATTGAAGTCAGATTGAAGAACAGACTGTGTATGTATTTGTTATGATTTTTGGAGTTAATTTGATTAAGATTCGATATCAAGGTTGTATTGTTATTGATTATAAGTTGTACTGATATTGATTATGAATTATGGTATTATATCTGTGATGTTGAGATGGACGGGGTTATCGAGACTGTATTGTTATGTCGTCGAAACATAAGTAAATTGATATTGATCAGATTCAGTAGTGACTTCGTTTATATCGTGATATTGTCGATCTGGATTAGATTGTATCTTGATTCGATATTGATCAGATTATGTTTGATTTGAGTATTGATCAAAATAGATTTTGACTTGAGTTGCATATTGAGATTGTGCCTATGCGATATTGTATTTCAGATTGTTATGAACAGATTGGACTTCCAGACTTCGTTTTCGTCAGACCGAGAAGAGAAAGGTATAAGTCAATGTGGTACCGGGAGATCGACTCGAGTATAGTATGATATACTTGAGTTTCCCTAAATCACATACTTTTTATTATTATGTTCTTTGATTTAACTGGATATGCTTATTCTATGAATGTATAGAAAGCAGGTATTAGTCGAGTGATCTTGTGACAGAAGTACCTGATAGTGGCGGGATCGCCACGGGAACATTGCGCGATGTCACAAGATCGTAATTTGGCGAAAGTGCCAATGTCCATCAAGTATAGGGCACTGGACGATTGGCAATCGATGTGGATAGAATTGGAGTTTCTTCTATTACTTGTGATTGATATGGAATGCCAACGTCTGGAAATCGGGATCCCTAGACTAGGATTGAGTCTAGTCTGAGTTTAAGAGTTACAGATATTGATTCATTGATTGATGTTGATTTATGTTCCTGATTTTGGTACATGTTTAGAATAAGGGTTATTGTTGATATTAATTCATGTTTCGAATTATGATACATGCTACGAATATTTGATTCATGTTCTGATTTTGAGACATGTTATGAATATCTGTTATATGCTTTTAAATTGTTTATATGATTGCATGTATACATGATTTATACTGGGAATGTAATTCTCACCGGAGTTATCCGGTTGTTGTCTTGTTTGTATGTGTGCATGACAACAGGTGGGAGAGGATCAGGGTCAAAAAGAGAATGAAGCTGGACTAGATAGCGTGGAGATCCGGTCTCAGAAGTAAATTAGGAGTTAGCACTGATATGTAGTTGAACCTAATTGAATTATTGTAGACATTACAGGACTTGTATGTTTATATTAATATGTAATTCAGATTGATTTACATAACGTTTCCGCTTTGTATTTTAAAAAAAAAAATTTAGACCCTGTTTATTATAATTGATTTATTAATTCTAAGAACGATTAAAAATTTTAATTAGCGCCCGGGTCCCCACAACAGGTGGTATCAGAGCAATAGGTCCAGAACGGTAGGTTCTTGAGACTGAGTGTGAGGCCCGGGGCCGAAGAGGGCGGGGGGTGATCGCCGGTGCCATCAGTTGCACGGACAATGAGCGGCTCCTGGCAGGCTTCTAGGTGGAGGGAACATGAATGAACCGACCCACACGGGAATGAGAGGGATTCCGAGACTATTCAATGTAATGGACTGTACAGTTGAAGAGGGCTTAAAAGATTTGATTTGTACTACTCATATCACGAAGGTGCATCTTCTTTCCGATAGCTCATCACATTAAAACTCCAAAGTTAAGCGTGCTTGACTTGGGGCAATTTTGGGATGGGTGACCTCCTGGTAAGTTTCCTAGGGTGCGTGTGAGTGAGGATATAAGCACTCTGGAAAGACTCGTCTTGGTACAGTGAGGATAGTCGTCGAATCTGGGGCGTTACACTGAGATAGAAGCTAGTAAGCGGGGTTGAATGTGTTTTCTTTCCTTGCATGTGATTTCTAGCATGTGATTTATTATAATGTTGAATTACATTGTATATGTTAATATTGCAGTATGTTTTACTGTTTTGGAAGATACATGTTACATGAATATCTGAGTTGATTTGGTAATGTGTATTATTTGAAAATGGATCAGAACCAATTCTTGATCAGAGGTAAGCTGATCGGAAAAGGGATTGAGACGGATTTGTCTCATGTGATTGCTAACTCTTGTGATTATCAGATATGCCTCCGAGAAGAATTCGAGAATCGGGTACTACTTCGTTTGATCAGATAGATGTGTCAGAAACTCCGATGGAAACATAGTTGCTGAGGTTTCAGTCGTTTCAACCATCGATTCTGAAGGGTACTGAGACGCCAGTCGATTGTGAGAATTGGTTAGAAGACATAGAAATGCTTTTTGAATTTCTTGGTTTTACAGATGATTGTAGAGTTAAATTAGTTGAGCATCAGTTACGGGAAGTTGCAAGGAGTTGGTGGCTGGTAACCAAAGAAGCCTTAGAACAGCGTAGTTCAGTGATTCCGTGGAAAATTTTTAAAGTTGAATTCTATCAAAGATTTTTCCCCATATCATATAGACAGGATAAAGGTGCAGAGTTTGTAAATCTGAGACAGGGTCAGTTGAATGTTGATGAGTATGTGGCCCAGTTCTTCACCTTGCTACGTTTTGCCCCTCACGTGGCTAGAAATGATGCAGCTATGTTTGATCAGTTCATCCAGGGATTGAATCCAGAGATACGTACATTGGTGAATGTGAAGCAACCGAATAATTTTGCTGACACTCTGAACAGAGTTAGAAGACCAGAAACAGTTCTGATGAGACAAAAGGAAGCATCGTATGTTCTTTCAACCCCGAAAACCACTGCAACTACCTCCCCGAATCGAGATTGGTAGCAGCAGTAGTGAAAAGAAAGAACAGTTGAAAGCTTGAAAGAAGTAGTTCAAGAAGTTAGGGAGCGATTTATCTAGCTCCACTAGTTCTAGCCCAAGTTATACAGGAGTTTATTGTAGCACTTGTGGAGGAAGACATTCCACAGAGCAATGCCGAGGTGTGTCTGGAAGTTGCCACATCTGTCGTTAGCTAGGACATTTTGCTAGAGTATGTCCACTGAGAGATTTTCGAAGATCTCAGGGAGCAGAATCATCTGGTTATGGTGACCGAGGAACAGACCCAGGATGCACTTGATGATATAATGACAGGTAACTGTTCTTTTGTGATTAGTTTGCATATGTATTGATAAATACTAAAGCATGCCCTACGATTATTTTTGAATGAATTGTATTGATAGATGCTTGATCTGTTGGGTTTGTATGTACTGTAGTATTGATTTCTTTACCTTTTGGGGGAAAGGTTGATATCAGTGAATTCTGTAAAATATCGTATATTGCAGTATGATAAGAATGAGATCGAGGTAGACTGTGTGTACTTGTGTTGTCTGATTTTGACCGTATTATTGATACTGATATGCTGACCAAGTACAGAGCTATTATAGATTCTTACCAGGAGATGGTAAGATTCGGACCTGAAATGGCAGAAGAATGAATGATGTACGGTAAGGATTCTCGATTTTGAATTCCTTTGATGTCAATATTATTTATGATTCGATGAATTTCGAAAGGAATGGAGTTATTCCTTATGCATTCAGTTGATTACTGAAATTTGGCATACCATGAGCTGAATTGCTAGTAGCAGGAGAATGCTAAAGTCTTTCCAGATAAGATTTCGGGTTTGCCTTATATCAGAGAGAGTGAATTCCGCCTTGAATTGATACCAGGTATTGGTTTTATTTTAGAACTCCTTACAGAATGATACTGATTGAATTGAAGAGAAATGAAATATCAGTTAAAGATTTACTGTCTGAGAGTTACATCTAAGTGAGTGTTTTTCTATGAGATATTTCAGTTCAGTTATGGGTTGATGAATCCTGTATTCAGAGGTATTCTGACGATTTTATGCTCGTTGTATATATGATATTTTGATTACTCGCAGCATATGATTGATTGAATCGCATATTTTGTATTGAATTCTTTGAGAACTGAGATTGTGATATACAAAAATTGTTTAGATATGAATCTTGACTGAAACAGATTTTATTCGGGGTATGTGATATCCGAAGACAGTATACCGATTGATCTTAGCACAGTTGAGATAGTGATCAGTGGGTGAGAATGATACCGATGTCAGAAACTTCTTTATTTTCTTGCCTGAGTTTAACAGATTATTGTATATGACTGTTGTTTTGAAATTGCTTGAGAATTGTATTGTTCTAAAACAGTATTTGAGTCAGAGTATATTGGTTTGGGGACATTACATTCGAAAGTGATATAGCAGTTAATCTAAAAAAAGTTGAAGATGTGATACAGATTATTGGGAACCGTTGAGATTATATATAGTTCCAGCCGAATCAGAGGTGATTTTGAAAATTACAGCAGTTCAGAAGTTTGATCAGACTATTCAGAACTTGATTCGATAGTCAGAACAGGGTGTCAATCAGAATATCAGGTAGGTAATACTGTATTATATGTAAATAATCGACTTGTTTGTGCCGAAAATTTCGAATCTGAAATGACAGATATAGTCAGAAGCGCACGGTAGTCGATTCAGTATTTATTCTGGTGACAGAAAATGTATGATTATTCACAAAGACAGTTTTGATATATACAGAGGAGATCTGTTGTAGCAGACTTTGTACTGAAATGTATGCATCGTCGACAGATGAAGACAGAAAAATAGAAACCAGGAGGTTGGTTATATAGATTATCGATTCTTGAATAGAAATGGGAGTACATTTCTATGGATTTTGTGACGACACTACTGAAATCTGGATAAGATTGTGCTATGATGTAATTATGATTGACAGATTGCTTGAATCTGCTTATATGATGTTGTACAGGATGACGTACAGATACGACCAGACGACTGGGATTTATGTCAGAAAAAGGGGTCAGATTGTATTGAATGCCAAAATTGATTATATCATACCATGATTTTGATTGATTTTGTACTTTTGGCAGAATATACAACAAGATCTTTCACCTATCGTTTATAAATCAACGGATTAGTCGGAGCAAACTATCCTGATACGGGAGAATATCCAAGAACTGTAGTGCTGGATGTTAGCACTAGTTGACATGGTTTATTGTCATTTGTAAATTATCGTATAACGATAGTTATCAGATGAGTATGGAGATCGCATCATTCGAGGCATTGTACAGTGAAAACTGCAGATTTTCCTCGTATGGGGATTATATCTCGGTGATACTTGAGAACTGGATTTGATAGGATCAGGGATATGAAAAAGAAATCGAAACTGATTCAGAAGAGAATAAAACAACTCAGAATAAATGGACGGAATATGTCAATGTTGGACGATAACTGTTGATATTTAAGGTTGAAGACTGAATATAACCTTGATTGGAATTATCAGAGTTGATAGGAGATGTTAATGTTGATTTATTATGAGCTGTTGATGAGTATATACGGATTCTGTATAGCCAATATTGTGAGATTAATTCTGTTAGAGCTATTTCGAGTGGTATTATGAGATTATACTTCTTGAATGATTATTCCAGAGTGAAATCAGAGATTCGTGAAAGAAAAATATTTCAGGATGAAGAATATTCCGCTGTTGGAAGTATAGTACAAAGCATCAGGGCATCGAAGAGGCTACCTGGAAGACTCAGTCTGATATGAGGTAGCGATGTTCAGAATTATTACACTGAAAGGAATTATGATTGATTTTGTTATACATTTCTTTCCTTGTCGGACTTGCTATCGGATTTAATTGCCTGTGATTTCGGGGACGAAATCGTATCTTAGGGGGGGAGAAATGTAAGGCCCGAGAATTTGATTACCGTAATCTGAAATGATTTGGGATAATCGATGTGATTATAGATGTAAAGGATTAGACTGGAAAAGACGAGAAAAGACACGCAAAGTAGGTGTGAGGGTGTGCCATTCGCGCACATGCGCGATGTGATGCGCGAGCCATGCGCGAATTGGGCAGAAGACCCCGCGCATATGCGCGGCGTGAGGGCGCGCATATGCGCGAGATGTCCAGTAGCCAAGGAGCTGGAACAGAACATTGCGCGCACATGCGCGACGTGAGCCGCACACATGCGCGAGGTAGGCAGAGAGTTGGGCGCACATGCGCGGGGTGAAGTCGCGCATATGCGCGAGCAGTCCAGTAACTAACCTTCTGGATAAAACTTTCGGCGCATATGCACGGAGTTGGGACGCGCATATGCGAGCGGCATGCAAAACGAAGACGAGCCACTTGGCCTTTCATGCACCGTGTATATATATATATATATACATATCAATCTTTAGAAAGGGAAAAGAAAGAAACGAGGGCCGAGAGAGTTATCAAATTCTAAATCATAGATTCGTGATTTTTGAGGAATCTATCCGTATGATTTTCAATCCGAGTACAGTGCCGAGTTCCTAGCGACGACAGCTACAGCAGGACGTAAGTTTTATTGAATTCGGATATCGTTTGAAATTATGATATTGGGGGAATTATGATTTGACTGATATATTGTGTTCTGGGTATACTGATCAGTATAAAATTGAAGTCAGATTGAAGAACAGACTGTGTATGTATTTGTTATGATTTTCGGAGTTAATTTGATTCAGATTCGATATCAGGGTTGCATTGTTATTGATTATAAGTTGTACTGATATTGATTATGAATTATGGTATTATATCTGTGATGTTGAGATGGACGGGGTTATCGAGACTGTATTGTTATGTCGTCGAAACATCAGTAAATTGATATTGATCAGATTCAGTAGTGACTTCGATTATATCGTGATATCGTCGATACAGATTAGATTGTATCTTGATTCGATATTGATCAGATTATGTTTGATTTGAGTATTGATCAAAATAGATTTTGACTTGAGTTGCATATTGAGATTGTGCCTATGCGATATTGTATTTCAGATTGTTATGGACAGATTGGACTTCGAGACTTCGTCTTCGTCAGACCGAGAAGAGAAATGTATAAGTCAATGTGGTACCGGGAGATCGACTTGAGTATAGTATGATATACTTGAGTTTCCCTAAATCACATACTTCTTATTATTATGTTCATTGATTTGACTGGATATGCTTGTTCTATGAATGTATAGAAAGCAGGTATTAGTCGAGTGATCTTGTGACAGAAGTACCTGATAGTGGTGGGATCGTCACGGGCACATTGCACGATGTCACAAGATAGTAAATTGGCGAAAGTGCCAATGTCCATCACGTATAGGGCACTTGACGATTGGCAATCGATGTGGATAGAATTGGAGTTTCTTCTATTACTGGTGATCGATACCATATCAATGTGGATAGAATTGGAGTTTCTTCTATTACTGGTGATTGATATGGAATGCCAACGTCTGGAAATCGGGATCCCTAGACTAGGATTGAGTCTAGTCTGAGTTTAATTATTACGGATATTGATTCATTGATTGATGTTGATTTATGTTCCTAATTTTGGTACATGTTTAGAATAAGGGTTATTGTTGATATTAATTCATGTTTCGGATTATGATACATGCTACAAATATTTGATTCATGTTCTGATTTTGAGACATGTTATGAATATCTGTTATATACTTTTATATTGTTTATATGATTGCATGAATACATGATTTATACTGGGAATGTAATTCTCACCGGAGTTATCCGGCTGTTGTCTTGTTTGTAAGTGTGCATGACAACAGGTGGGACAGGATAAGGGTCAAAAAGAGAACGAAGCTGGACTAGATAGCGTGGAGATCTGGGCTCAGAAGTAAATTAGGAGTCAGCACTGATATGTAGTTGAACCTAGTTGAATTATTGTAGACAATACAGGACTTGTATGTTTATATTAAATATGTAATTCAGATTGATTTACATAACGTTTTCGCTTTGTATTTAAAAAAAAAATTTAGACCCTGTTTATTATAATTGATTGATTAATTCTAAGAACGATTAAAAACTTTAATTAGCGTCCGGGTCCCCACACTAAGTGCAACAATAAAATTCTAAGGGACTATTGTCGAATTTAACGAATTTTGGGATTTAATTCTGAGTTTCGAGAATTTTAAGGTTTAACGAGGCTAAGTCGAAAATTTTATGTGGAAAAAAATACAAAATTCGTAGAGTTGTAAGGCCAAAATTTTAATTTTCGAGAACCTTAGGGGCCAAAATGAAAATGTTGAGATTTTGGAGGATTAAATTCGATCTTTTGAAGAACAGTTGGGTTAAATTAGTAAATTTTCGAGGTTATGGGAATTGATTTTGGGTCTAATAAGCATAAAATCATTGAATTTTATGTTACAAGAAATCAATAAAATGGAATTAGGAATGCCAACAACTTATGGGTAATGGTGGAATTTTCGAAATTAAGGACAAATTAAATAATGTTTGAGGAAATTAAGAACTAATTTTGCAATTTTTAAGAAATTTGGGGGATTTGTTTAGCAGTAATGAGAAGCGAATGGTTTACATGACCGGAATTTTTGATGATTTAGATTTGAAGGAATATTTGGAACCTTGAGATATCTGGGTTATCATGTCATTAGATATGGTAATCAAGGACATTGTAGAATGAATCAAAATCTTGGGCTTGAAAATTTAAGTGTTAGTGAAATAATGTTGTGGCAAATTAATAATTTAAAGTGATGACAATTTAAGGTGAAGTTGATCAGTTAGTTAAGTTATAAGAGTAGACATGAAGCTAACAAAATTTTGGGAACTTAAGTTTGATGTACCATAATTTTTAATCGTGATCTTAAGGGTTAAAATTATATCTTTGTTGGAATTTAATTTTTCTAGAAAGTTGGATGTGATTGATGGTTAATATATTTGTTAGACGCATGTAAGAGGTGAGGTAGACACTTTGTCTTGAGGAATTTGAAAGTCATTAAGAAACTTGGGGCTAAGAGGATACGTGTATTGGAATTATTTTATCCAAAGCTATTTGGATTAGGTAAGTTTGAATTTCAAATTTATGGGATATTTATTCATACGAAAATTTTGGGTGAAATAAAAATAAAAGGGAATTAGTTGTGTTCAACATAAGTTATCAATGAATGAATATTAAGATTTTTATCGAGTAAGAAATCTAAAAGCTTGATATGGGTATTCTAAAAATCTATGGGTTATAAGTGAAGTTGATTTATTAAATTTAGTATAATGCTACCGTGGTATAACTTATTAAGTTTTATACGCTAATATTAATTAAGCATTAAGGATACGTAAGAATGCGACATTGGTTACAATGAGGAAAGTCCAATGGTTTTAGGCCTCAACTATATTGTAATTGGAAAGAGAATAGTTTAAGCATATAATTTATGTGGAAAGGTTTTATTATTTAGATGGAAAATCGGTATTGTACATTTTGAGTTTTATGGATTAACGTACTCAAGATTTAAGATTTGAAACAATTTAATAATTGGGATATATTTTTAAATAGTTAAGTTGGGTGAGTTTGGTACCGTAAGATAAAGATTTGATTCAAGGATCTTATGCTAATTTTTTTATGGAATTGAGATAAGGTTTAACTTTTAAGTGTATTATCAAGGATAGAAGTTGATCAATAAATTTTGGTGTTAAGGGTTCTTAAGTTGAACTGCATAAATGCTAATGTAATAGGTAAGAAAAATAAAATGCGATAAGTTTGGACATTCATTTCTAGTATGAGTAATTGTGAGAAAGTCAAATTTGGGGCCATATTAGAATAGAACTAAGTCACCACGAGTCGTTTTAAGTTGTGATTCACAAACGAGGATTTTGGTAGGCAATTTAATTAGGATTGAGGAGACATAAGGACAACTTAATACTTATTTTATCAGTGTCGCGCAGCGGAAGCGTGGATTATTGGGATACTAGAATTAAGAATCTATACTTTTTGATTATCAAGGATGATCGAATTTCGGGGACGAAATTCAATTTAAGAGGGAAGATTGTAACGTCCCGAAAAATTTGAAGGTCAACGTAAACCACACACATGCAAATTATCAATTTATTGGGTATTTTGATTAAATTTATTTAATGTATTAAATGCATGGTTTTAACTTAAATATATATATATGTTAAATTTCATGATTATTTAAAGTTCACGCATTAGGGTTTTAAGTTACATTTCGCGCTAGAACAAGGGACGGAGACCAGGGATTTATCAAGAAAATTATTTTATGAAGAGATTAATTTTAATTAATCAATATGGAGTGTTTTAAGTGTGTTTTTCAAGAAATGAGCTTTGTTGGGTATTTTTACCCATCGGAGTATATTTTTAACCGGTACGCTAATTTTATCGAATCGGAGGACTTTTTGAGTGTTAGGGCATTATTTTCAAAAACTTCCCTAAACGAAATAATTTTTTGAGAATATGTTTGGACTTAATGGACCTACTTTTAAGCTAAATGGACCCCAATCCATTTTAATATCTTTTAAAACCAAATTTAGGCGCATAATCTTTTGATTAACTAATTAAATATTATGCTAAACCTACCCTAAACCTAATTACCACTAAACAGCCGCCCACTTCCACTTTTCAGAAGCCTTCCTCGTGCACCAGCAACTTTTCCTCCCTCCCTACAGCTGCACATTTCGGCCATAGCCTTTCCCTTCAAGAAAAACTCATCCGGCTCTCCTCTGGCGCTCGTTTCTTCGGCGTTCTTGCATAGAATACATCAAGGCACGCTATGTATCTCCTCTCTCATCATTTACACCATGATATATGCTGTTATTTTCAGTTTTTGCATGACAAATTCGTTGGTCATTCATCACCACAAAAAATTAAAAAGGATAGCGACGGTTTAAACCGTCGCTAAAACCGTCGCAACACGGGTAAAGCGACGGTTCTAGCAACGGGTCGTTGATCTGTAACCGGTGGGCTCGTCGCCTAACCCAAGCGACGGTTAAACAATAACCGTAACAATTTTGCGACGGTTTTGAATATAAACACCGTCGCTACTCTAGCGACGGTAACATTAACACCGACGCTACTTGAAGCGACGGTTCATTTCAAACTGTCAAGTGTGTAATTTGCTTTCGGAAATTTTCCGTCTTTTGTAGATGGATGCAACTCGGTTCTAATACCCATCTGAACAAGATCAGCTCGTGATTTGGAATTATCCTTCGTACGCCCTTGTATATTACAAACCGTATTAAAGACATTGTCGAAGACGTTTTTCTCAATGTGCATGACATCCAAGTTATGTCTTATAAGGTTCGTACTCCAATATGAAAGCTCCCAAAAAATACTCCGTCTTCTCCAACCACATCTAGTCAAGTTACAAATTTCCTTATTGATTTGTATCAGAGTCAATCTCATACGAAGGTCTGAAACCAAACTCGTCCAACTCATTGAGTAATTCGTCCCCAGGTTTAGAGATAGGAGCCGACTGTAACACTTGTTTACCTCTTAGAAACATTGTCCTATTACGACGCAATGGATGATCTTCGGGTAAAAACTTCCGATGATTGTCAAACTATGATGTCTTGCCACTACATGGCAAGGTAAAGGCGTCTAAATCAGACATGCAGTGAGGACATGCTTGTTTTCCGAAGTGCTCCAACCAGACAACATTGCGTATGCGGGAAAATCACTTATCGTCCACATCAAAGCCGCACGCATATTAAAATTTTGTTGGGCGTGAATATCGTACTTGGGAACACCATTAGACCACAAGGATTGTAGCTCGAAGATTAACGGCTGAAGGAATACGTCCAATTTGTCTTTCGGGTTACTCGGTCTAGGTGCAATCACAGACAAGAACATGTATTCCTCTTTCATACACATCCAAGGTGGTAAATTTACTAAGAATTGAATTGCAAAAAAACGTACATAAGAAAAAACAAAAAATGTCCATGAGATAAGATTTTTATCGGGCGCAAATGTGAGTGAAGGAAGTGCTGTGGAGAAAATTCGCCGAAAACTCGACAATTTATAGACAGTTTGCTAATAGCGACGGTTTTTTGAAAACCCGTCCCTAATAGCGACAGTTTTAATAAACTATCGCTATTAGCGACGGTTTCATTTCAACCGTCTCCGATCTAAATAGGCGACGGTTTAACTTTTACTGTCGCTAAAGGTAACGACGGTTTTTTTAAACCGTTGTTATTTTAAATTTTAGCGACGGTTTAAGTAAACCATGGTTAATGATAGCTACGGTCTGCTTTTCAACCGTCGCTACTGTAGCGACAGGTTTCAGTAAATCGTCGCTTATTAAATTAAGCGACGGTTTAATAAAAACCGTCGTTAATTATAGCGACAGTTTTTTAGACGCCGTCGCTATAATAGCGACAGTTAATCAAAACTCGCCGCTATAATAGCGACAATTTACAAAAGCCGTCGCTATGTTGACCGTTTTTTTGTAGTGCATGAAGCATCATATTTTGAAAGTTTTGACATGAACTTGCATGTTTTGACGCTCAACTCTCGTTTTCTTGCATCTTTGTGAAAGTGGGCTGCTGATCCACGAGTTTAGGTGACCAACACGTCGAGGATGATGAGATATATGAGTTGGAGATGAGATCTAGGGGTGTGGCTTGAGGACCGATCGGGTTTTAAGGGAGTAGTGAACGGTGGGGCTAGTTCGAGCAAGGGGTGAAGGATCGGTTGCTAGGGGGCCGAACCGAGCCGTGGTCCAGCCCCTAAAGGGCCTGAGACGTGGTTCACACTGGCCCATACGCAGCTGCTCACTTCCAGAGGGTTGATCACGGGGTGAGGGGTCGGGTAGGCTAGCTCGATTGTGGAGATTACGGTCCCTAGTGGTCTTGCTCACGATGTAGGTTGCATGGTGGGTTATCTGTCACTCAAACAGGTCCAGTGGGGTCTGGTCAAGGGTTAGAAGGGGCTGGGGCGCGTTGATTCGGTCTAGGATGGTTAAACCGTGGGTCGAACGCGCTAGGGTCCGAAACTCGTTTCATGCTGGAATTTTCCAGCAACTTGTTGGCTCATTATTCGAGTGTCTAAGGGTATGGTTCTGATATTTTGAGGACCTTTTAGATGTTTATAAGGTGTGGTAAAAAGTTGGGAAAGTTTTGGTTAAGTTTCGAGTCTGTTCGGGTTAAAACCGGGACCCCGATCCAAGTTTTAAAACGAATCGGTTAAGTTTGGTATTGGGCTCGAGTTTACGTCTAAGAATGATTTTAAATATGTTTTAGGATGTTCTAAGGAATTGGTAAGCTTCGGGTCAATTTTAGAGTTCCCGGGGTAAAACGGTAATTTTTGCGTTTCCAGGGGCAAAATGGTCATTTTGCACCCGAGGTGGGATTTTGGTCCTTGCAGCGCCCTAAGCACATTTTATCAGGTTTTTAATTATTACGTATCACGTTCATGATTTTTATGAAATTACGATAAATATGGTACATGCTTGGTTTAAACGAAAAATTATGTATATGCATTCTTTTATTTAAGTGGTGATTATGATGACACGTTTTTGAAGGAAGTGATTTAGTTGTGACTAACACGATGACAGGATGACATGTAAGGTCGGGACTCAGTGAGCGGGTAATGCTGTCGCTGATGATCCTCGCCGTCGGGTACCGCGGTTATACATTAGATGGATCCATCGATTGACTTGATGATACGAAAGTCACAGCTAATGAACGGAATTAAAATTAAGAACATGAAAACGTATACGATGATACATGCTATGATTATTATCATGTTTTGACAGGTCCCGATTATGCGTATGATCCTTATCATGCTTGACAGGTTTTAAGCTATTCATACACCTTTTCACGATCATGAAAGTATATGTTGATTATGCTGTTTTCTCTGTTGGGTGCTATGTATATGTATTTGTTATTAACGGTGCAGGTTTGTTGAGTCTTTAGACGCAATCGGTGTGAATTATGCAGGTGAGCATTGACGAGGAGACTGGAGGTGTCGAGGACTGAATAGGCGGAGTTGGATGTGCGCACGCCAACCCGAGGACCTTGTATTTTTCCGCATATATAGGATTTCATGGGGGCACGTTTAAGTAACTTTTTTTAAATGGTTGACAAGGTTATTGTGTTGAGAGTTTTGACATATTTTATTATGTCGGATGTTTTATTTTTTGAACGACGGTTGTTTAGGTTGGCGGTTCTTTTCATAATCTTGACTGCATTTATTTTATTCGGCAGTGGGATGATTTTATAAAAATTCATGTTTCTAATTTTATGTTTTTTTGAAGGCATGGTTTCAGATATTGCATAAAAAAATGTCTAGTAGAATTTTAAAATGAGCAGACGTTTCAGATGATGACTCCAACTAAGTTGTAAATAACTTTGCTCTTGAAGGATTGAAACTCTACAAGCCTCCTATTAGCACTCCTTGCTCAAAAATCAAGCCCACCACCAACAAGTAAGGTTCGATCTAATTTTGCACTAGAAAAATTAGAGGATTTTTCTTTTGATAAGTATGTGTTATACTCAACAATTGAAGAAGCAAAAATTTTTTTTGGAGAAAAATGATGAAAAAAATTTCGGCCAAGGCTTTAGGAGATAAGGGGGAGAAATTTTCTTGGTTGTGGAAAAATTTAAAGTGTAAAGTTGCATGTGCATGTCATGCCATTAACTCAAAAGTTTCCTCCAACCCTTCACCTTCCAAGCATGAAATTTGTTTGAGCTTGTAACAATTACAAGGCCCATGGACTTTTATTTAAATATCTCAAACACATTTGAGATCATTTAAACTTTACTTGATTTTAGTCAAGCCCACTAGTTGAATAATTATTTCTAATTGGGCTCTACAAGACCCAATGTTATTTAATTAATTCAACAATTGAATTAATTTAATTATTTGGACTCTACTAGGTCCACTAGTGTTTAATTAATTCAACATTTGAATTTAATTTAATTTAGTCCATAATAATGTTTATGAAAATCACAATTTTCAAATACATTATTTATTTGGTCAACTTTTAATTTAGGAATACTTCCACAAATTAAAAGTCACATTTCCCATAATCCACCTATAAAAGTCATACTTCTATTTTTGTTAGCGCTTATAAACTCCTTTATAAACCGTTCAACATATTGAACTATTTTTCTTCTCAACGGGATCTTGAAAAGTAGTACTTGTGTGGCCCTCAATGGTTCAATGATACAACTAGCCGTGGGTTCACATCTCAATGTGATTCGGGACTAAACATTTCCTTATATGAGCATACCCCAGCTGTTCCATTCTTACTTATCAACTCCTTGATAATAAGAACGTCAAAACTCAAGTCTAATAGTACCTAACCAATCATGTTAAACACCTAGCAGCATCGCTTATATGATTCCCTAGGTATCAAATGATAGTGTCTGTAAGAACCAATCTATTATGGTTAGTGTACAATATGGTCCCTTCATCTCATATATCCCAATCGATTCGACAACTATTAGTATATCGAGAGCTCTCAAAGAATCGATACTATAGTGTCATGTCGTAGTTGCATCGATGATGTAATCTAAGAAACCCCTTTCTTAATTACCACCAACACTCTAATCAGAGATTTCAAACTACATACACATGAGATCACATAGAATATCCATACCCGAAGGTAAGTGTTGAATCCCCGACTACAATGCATCGACTCAAATATGTTTCGACAAAACAGCCAACTTTGCCACCTGAATGACCCCATGAGAGTCCGTAAACAAGTCAAAGTGTAATGCTAGCATATAGAGTCTCAATGTTGTCCCGAGTCATAAGGACTAATGGTGTACAACCATAAACTAGGACGTTTCCACTCGATTAGTGAAAACCACTTGGAAAGTCCTTTATGGAGGGTTGTTCAGTGTACTCTACAAGGAGCATCTATCTGCAGGCTCGGACATCACAATGTCCCCTACCAAACAAGGTACTCACATCACAGATACTAGTCTCAAACTCGAGCGGCCTTTATCCTTCTTAACGGCAGCTGAATCGACTAGGAACTGTTTAGAATATACAGTATTGCAAATATGAGTTTCATGATACTCATCATATGAGCATCTCATAGTCTTTCTACTATTTATATATTCAAGATCTTTATCTATGCAACAAGCATGGGTATACAGATAAAGATGCGCCAAAACAATAATTTCAAATATTATTAAAATAAATATTGTTTATACATAGAGTTTCAACATGAACCCTCGACCAACACTTGGCTCGACGAGCACCTACTCTAACACTGTCACACATAAACCGACTGAGATTTGATGTTGTTTAAAATATGCTATTGTAGTAGCAATTTTGCTTTCAAATGTTGATTGTACTCAAATGTAAAAAAACAAGGATATTTACTTGATTAAATAAACCATGTTTATCCAGTTGTGTTTCGTTGTGACTGAATGGATATTTCCAGATTTTTGTCTACGTTGCTTGAATGATTATAGCCTCTGGATGAATGCTTAGATAATTACTTCTCAATTAAGAGTTTTTATTCAGTTTTTGAGGGGAAGTTTTTCTTGTACTCTCAAACTGAAAAATTGTTTTTCCATAAGTTTTTAAAATTCAGTTTTTAAGAAGGAGCTTTCTCTTCTTCAACTGAAGGTGTTTTCTTAACTCTGTTTTTCAAAGAGGTTTTCAATTCAGTTTTTGATGGAGAGTTTTTCTTTTACTTCAATCCTTAATTTGTTTTTCAAAACCGTCTTTAATTATGTTCTTGAGGGAGAGCTTTTAACGGTGTTTAAATGGACTAACCCTTGAACTGAAAATAT
Source organism: Primulina tabacum (assembly GCF_025594145.1). NCBI lineage: Eukaryota > Viridiplantae > Streptophyta > Magnoliopsida > Lamiales > Gesneriaceae > Primulina > Primulina tabacum. Next base: position 13,690,054 of record NC_134555.1, on the reverse strand, counting down.
TGTTCTTAACTGCTCAATTTTTGTGATCATCAAAAAGGGGGAGATTGTTGTAACTTTACAAGTTTGCAATCTTAATTTTGATGTTAACAAAACTTGTTATTTTGTGTTACCAATGTTTTACCTTAGTGTGCAGAAGCTAGGATCAGTTACGAGCTGTTTACATCGCAAACTGAAGACCCAACTGATCGCACAAACCAAATCAGGTGAACTGATACGTCGAATGAGTAGTTCAGCTGATTGTCCAGTTGATAGGTGGTTCAGTAGGACAACCTCAGAAGCCCGGCCAGCCGAAGGAGTGTTCAACTGATGAAGAAACCCAACTGATCAGTTCAATTGAATTAGAGTGAAATCAGGTCAACTGACGAGTCAACTGATTTCACAAACCCAATTGAAGATCACTTCAGCTGACTAGTTCGGAGCGTCAGTTAAAAATCTTTCGGTTGTAGATGAAGACAAACTCATTCACTGGATTCCAGCTATACACAAAGGTACAAAGCAATTGTCCAATCAAAGGACAATAATGAACATTGCATCAGAGCATTAAAGACGAACGTTTCAGAAGGGCAGTCAAAAATTTGAGACACAGAGTCCAAGGAACGAATTCAAAATGCAACGGATACAATTATTGAGTCTCACTGTACGATCAGTTTCTCGTCTATAAATAAGAAGATCAGTGAAGACTCGAAGTGACATACAACCATACAACACTAGAGAGAGTGTGGTAAAAAAAAGAAGGGCACGCATATCGCGTATCAGCTTACAAGGAAGCAACCGCCCAGTTGAGGGAACACTCAAAATTTATATCAGCTTAAATTAAAATCTCACTTCCCTTAGTGTGTGAGAACAGCTTTGTGGTGAATTCATTGTTCAGTTCTCACACACGAACACACCACCACCACTCAAATACAGTCATGCACAAAGACGTTAAACTTGTGTATCTAGTCTTTGACACACAGACGTTAAAGAAGTGTTGGCTGGAAGGTGCTGCCTTCAGTCTAGACTAGGAGTTCAGTTAGGCAGTGGGTAAGTCCTAAGTTAGGTGGGTTTGTACAAGTAGTTGTATAAATCAAATTCTTCTAGTGGATCCTACCCGAGGTGGTAGAAGTGGTGACGTATGAGCAGTTGAAGTCTCCGAACATCCATAAACATATCTTGTGTATTTAACTGATTAACTGTTGTTTTCAAACTGACTTGATCAGTTCGAGCATCCGTCAGTTTAGTTCTTGTCATAACTGAACTGATACATGTGACAACTGATCCCCTGCTTTTCAGTTATTCAGTTTACATAAGTTAAAATTTTTCTAATTTAACAGTCTTCTTCACGAAGTATTACTTCGAGTTTCTTTTGCTTGGTTTTTAACCAAACTCGATTTAATTAATCGGTGTGTTAACATTCTTAGAACACAAGCTATTGCAGCTTATTGGAGAATATTGTGTTTGAATGCCTTCAAAGGCACCAGCACACGATCCTACACATGGTATTGTCCATTCATACAGATCGATGATAATTTGATAATGCACTGAACAACTCTCCCTTGAACTTTCCAAGTGGTTATCACTTATCAAGTGAAATAGTCTGTGATTATGGTTGTACACATTAATCCTTTGACTCGAGACAACGTGGAGGCTTTACGAACTAGCATGCACTTTGATCCATTTAACGACTCCATTGAGGGTCATCAGGTGACGAGGTTGAGTGTAGTTTTGAAATACGTAGGAGCCAATATATTGTAGTAATGGATTCACCGCTTACCTATGGGTGAAGATATCATATGTGATCTGATGAGTTAATATTGCAAGAAGTCTCTAGCAAGAGAAAGACATGTGCTTTAGGGAAAGGTGTTTTTTTAATTGCACATACGATGTCACTATTATTACATGAAGATATATCATATGGTTATCGAATTCATTTGAAACTATCGATATACTAATGATTACGAATTCGATTGGGATATTTGAGTTAAAAAGGCCGTATTGTACGCTAACCGTAACTTAAGTTCTTGCAGGCACTATCAGTGATACTTAGGGAATCATGAGGCGATGCTACTACACTCTTTTACCATTATCTGATAGGTGTAATAAAATTTGAGTTCTCACGTTCTTGATCAAAAGGTTGATGAAAAGAATGAGATTAATAAGGGTAAGCTCGAATAGGCATAAATGTTATTATGAATCACAATGTATTTGTGAATCCACATCTAATTGTATCTCTGAATCATCAAGAATCACAAAAGTGCAGGGTTCTGTGTTCTCGTTGAGATAGTCATATTTAAGGAGTTGAATTTGGCGAATTTATATTGATGGAGATTAAAAGAGTTTATAAGTGAATTCCATGTAATGGTATCTATGGAAGTGAGCCTAACTACTACTAAATGAGAAGAATAGAATATTCTGTTTTAGTGAAGGAGTTCAAAAAAATAACAGCTGCAAAAAATGGATCAATGGAAAATTTTGATATTCGAAATTTTCATTTTATGAAACAAGATTTGTACTCTCGGTGTTGGAATATTTATGTTTTGGTGTTAAAAAATTATTTAAGGCAAAATTGATCTAAGCTAAATTGAACAAGGCTAAAACTGAGTCATCCGAACCGAACGGAATTGACTATGTCCACAAGCCAAATTGATTTGCCTAAACTGGACCAGTCAAGAAAAATTGACTTGGATTTAAACTGAATTATATCAAAGCACCTTTTATCAAGATATAGGTTTAAAGATCATCATTCATTCCCGGCTAAAGTTTTTATTTGATATGTTTTTCCGTGTCTTGCAGACATAGACAAATTCAACCGCACTAAATTTTGTATGGATGTCAGAGAATGATGAAATGAACAAAAAACGCAACAACGACTATCCTGACTTTGAATGGATCTTTTTTGAAGTTTGTGACCGTTGCAGTTTGAAGTTTATAAATACATATACAGATCAATTGAACAGAATTTACGAACAAATAGAACAAAATATTATATAAACAAACATTTGATTCAAGATTTCACGTTTACAAAACTAATAATACACACAATCACATTTTAAAAAGTTGTGTCTGATCATAAGGATCATAAATGCTAAGAAAATTCATTGTATTCGTGAATAGTTTGTTTGTATATTTTTTTCATTCAGTTGAGTAGACTAGGAGTTTTAGTTTTGAAAGTATTAAGTCCAAACTGAAATGAGTTTTTGAAAATTGCTTGTAAATATAAAAGCCTTCTAGTGTGAGTCTTCACAAAAGAAGAAAGGGTGATGTAGGAGCTTCAATTCTCCGAACATCCAGAAACAAATTTGCGTACATTTTACTTTTAGTTTATCTTTAAGTTTACAATGCCAAACCATTATTTGAATTGTTCTAATATGTCAATTTGGCTTCTTTCCGCACATATTTTTTTACCCAATTGATATTGAAAATCGAGAATACCAATTTCAGTTTCTAATCATACTGAATTATTTTTAAAGAAAGAAATTTTGGGAAGTGCTTATTCAACATCTCTTTCTAAACACTTCAACCGATCCTATTAAATGTTATCAGAGCGAGACTTATTCTTGACTCTAAACATTTCTTTTCGAATGGCTTCATTCAGCAAAATATCGATATTCTCTAAAGAAGATTTTGATGAATGAAAAATAAAAAAGTAGGCTCATTTAGCGGCTCAAGATGATGAAATGTGGTTGTTTGTTATCATGGTTGAACCAATAAAAATATTGAAAGCCAATACATCAATATCCATCACTGAAGGTGCTCCTAAAATGTTAGAAAAAACCGAGGAATGAGTGGACGAATGATGACAAGAAGAAAGCCAATCTTACTAATGTTTCTAAGGACATTATGTACAAAACTCTTGACCAGAAAACATTTAACAAAATCAAAATATGTAAGATTGTCAAAGAAATTTTGCAAAAATTGATTCAATTGTGCGAATGTTATGGACAAATCAAAGAAAACAACTCTTTGTGGCTATACAGAAGTTTGACAATATCAAGATGAAATCTAGAGAATCAGTGTTTGACTTTGTTGAGAGAGTCAATGGAATTGTGATGGAACTCAGTGCACTTGAAAAGTATTGTTCGGTCCACAATGGAATCGTAAAGTTTCTTAGAAGAAATCCTTGTTGGAATAAGCATGTCTCAATAATAATTTATTGCAATAGTCAATCAGTAATTGGACGGACACAAAGTAGTATGTATAATGGTAAGTCTCGACACTTCCTTCTTAGACATAATATTGTATGACAATTGATTTATGATGACATTATTTCCATTGATTATTAAAATCAAAAGAAAATCTCGTAGATCCGCTTATAAAAGGTATACCAAGAGATCAAATTAATTTTCTATGGAAGGGAATAAGATTAAAAACATAAAATTAAATCTTGTAATAGAAACCTAACCTCGTTGACATGAGATCCCAAGATCTAGGTTCAAAAAGGATAAATAACAAATGAGATTGGTAGAAACACATTCGATAAATCTCTTACCTATTCTTATTATTATAGGTGTTGCCCACAAAAATTTTATGATGCTAGGTATTTACCTTGAATGATTCATAAGTTATACTAATAAGTATATTGTAGTTTAGTGAGATACTATCCTAAGAGATCACTGATGTAAGTGCAAAGTTTGCTCGCTTTAAATATGGAAATAACTCACGTAACCAAGCGATGTCCATGACCAAAATGGACACAACGGTGAGAATATAATGAAATGTTAAAAATGTTATTGTGTGAATATAATTGTCTTAGTTTACAGGAAACAAAGATTAGTTTAGGACATCATGTTCATTAAATGAAAAGTAAATCCGAATCTCACTAGGGAATACATAAAGCCGCAAGATACCTATTCTAATGTAATATTGTTTCGTAGGAAATTGTCGAGTCAACGTAGTTACATGTATTAATATTCATTCATGTGAAGGATTGTAAGAAAAATGAGTTTTGTACCTATTTAGAGTCGACATATATATATATATTATATAGGAATTCATGAATGGATGTGGTGCCTCACATCCAGATAGTAATTTGCTAAAAAGGGCAAGCGAAATGGTGAAAATGTTTTGCACCATTTCATGAAGATATATGTCCTTTCATTTAAAATTTGACATACTCTATAAATAGAACTACCCTCATTTTAATTTCAAACCAATTCTTATTCTTCTTTATCTCTAGTTTAGTTTTAGATTCGAGTTTTAGGCTTAGCACTTAAAATCCAAATTTGTAAGATGATAGGATCGGTTGGTAGGTGAAAGTGTGTTTAGAAGGAGGAGTTGAATAAACACTCGACAATTATAACACCTTTTCAAATGATGATTCAGTTTAGTGATAAACTTAAACTCTGGAATCTTTTTATATCAATATCAATCAGTTAACTTATGAAAGTGCGGAAATAAACTGACTGACAAATAGAATACAACTGAAATTTAGAGACTCAAGATTTATGGATGTTCGGAGATTTCAATCACTCCTATGTCACCCCTTCTATCTATAAGATAGGATATTCACTAAAATACTTTGATCAATACAAGACTTGTACAGACCGCCTTCAGTTATGGACTTAACAATGTCAAGCTGAAACTCTTAGTTTCAATATAGTTTATGTAGAGCCCAAAATCCAGTACACGTAAAACCAATGCATTTATTAAATTGTTAAATTATTTTTGTAACGCCCCAGATTCGACGACTGTCCTCACTGTATCATGACAGGTCTTTCCAGCGTGCTTATGTCCTCACTCACACGCACCCTAGAAAACTTCCAAGGAGGTCACCCATCCCAAAATTGCCCCAAGTCAAGCACGCTTAACTTTGGAGTTCTTATGTGATAAGCTAACAAAAAGAAGATGCAGCTTCGTGATATGAGTAGTACCAATCAAATCTGTTAAGCCCTCTTCAACTGTACAGTCCATTACATTGAACAGTCTCGTAATCCCTCTCATTCCGGTGTGGGATCGATTCATTCATGTTCCATCCACCTAGAAGCTTGCTAGGAGCCGCTCATTGTTCGTGCAACCTCATGGCACCGGTGATCACCCCCCGCCCTCTTCGGCCTCGGGCCTCACATGCCCACCAGCTTCCGCTTGGTTTGTCCTCGAACCACACCGTACTAAGAGAGGTCAGCTCTGATACCAACTGTAACGCCCCAGATTCGATGACTGTCATCACTGTATCAAGACGGGTCTTTCCAGCATGCTTATGTCCTCGCTCACACGCACCCTAGGAAACTTCCAAGTAGGTCACCCATCCCAAAATTGCCCCAAGTCAAGCACGCTTAACTTTGGAGTTCTTATGTGATGAGCTGCCAAAAAGAAGATGCACCTTCGTGATATGAGTAGTACCAATCAAATCTGTTAAGCCCTCTTCAACTGTACAGTCCATTACATTGAACAGTCTCGGAATCCCTCTCATTCCTCTGTGGGATCAGTTCATTCATGTTCCCTCTAACTAGAAGCCTGCCAGGAGTTGCTCATTGTTCGTGCAACCTCATGGCACCGACGATCACCCCCCGCCCTCTTCGGCCCCGGGCCTTGAACTGTAGAGCCCAAAATCAGTACACGAAAAACCCGTGCATTTATTTAATTGTTAAATCATTTATTTAAATTAAAAATTATTTTTAGTGATGCATGATTTATATAATTGCATTATTCTAAATTATTTATGTTTATGTGATGCACGTTAAAATATTTTCTCGAGTTTCATGTTTCGGGCGATTATTCGAGGCAAGATCGAGGAAAAGAGACCGGTAACGATTTTTGGTAATTTTAAAATGTGGTATTTTATTTTAAGTAAAGAATGGGGCAATTTAAATAATTTGTTAAGTTTTTAGCATTTTAAAGCCTAAATTATCTAGCTATTTTATGGTGTATAAACTTTTAAAAGTTATGACACGTGTGCAAGTTATTTTAAATTTAGAGATTTTATTATAATTAGGGGAGAGTTAGTATTTTAAATTAGCTTGTTAATTATTAATTAAGCAAACTTTTCTCCTAATTAACACTAATCACACGCACACACACTTTTACACACACTAAAAAATGGCTAAAACACACACACACACACTTCATTATTCATATTTTATTATTTTGAGATGAGAAAACTAGGGTTCATAGTAGAGAGAGAGCAGCCGCCCCCTCCCTCGGATTTTCCAGCAAGATTTCCTTGAGTTTTCTTCAAAGAAAATAGCGACACGTTCGTCTCGGATCGTCTCTCGCATCCTTCCCGCTTTGGTATCGTCGTTTCGGTAACGTTAAAGATTTAAAAGCTTGTATATTCTTTCGTTTCTGCATCGATCTTGTCATAGTAAATATTTTGATGTATATTGTATGAAAATCATGTGTATGTTATGTAAGAGTTTGAGCAAATATGGTTGGATTACTTTTGAAACGGTTTTTGGATCTGAAAACTCGAATTTACTGTCTTTTTAATTACTGCGATTTTTCGGTCGGTTTATTAGAAAAACTTTCAACATATGAAACGTATAAATTTTCGATATATTCGATTTGATATAGAATTCGAAATATTTTGATAAGAAATGAGTGAGTTATGATTGTTTTCGTGGTACGGCTCAAACAGCGACTTTTATGAAAATGTGTTGTTGAAGTTATTTGTTGCAGGATTCGTTGGGCATCGCTGGGCTTATGCTACTGCATTTAGATATGTTATGGGAGGTATTTAGGTGTTATTTGGAGGTTCGTTTGGGTCGGGATTGGCTTAGGAAGAAATAGAAGTCGTAGGAAGCTAAACGATGTCGAATTACGGGTTATTGTTGTATTGAAGTTGCTTGTCGATGCTTGGGGACGTTTGGGGTGTTTGTACTAGTTTGAATCAATGTAATAGCATCATATGATGAGTCTCGAGGTGTTGGTTCATGGTCCTTAGGCTTGGATTGAAAGGGTGAATGATTAAGTTAGTGAATTTTCGTGAATTTCCAAATACAGAGGGTACCCGAACCCCTTCTCAGACCCCGGCACGGAGTCCGTGTCCTTATTCCTTCAAAAATACGAAATTCCAGTGCCTACCCGGACCCGTACACGGACCCCTACACGGACCCCGTGTAGGGGTCCGTGTACCTCTCTTCTTTAAACAAAAATAAATTTTCTTTAAAAAAATTTGAATTAATATAGGATTTGTTTTGTGGTTATGAATATAGAATATAGGATTTGTTTTGGGGTTCTATGCTATGGTTTAGTACGATAATTAAACGAGGTCAAGTTACGAGTGATCTAGAATGTCATAAGCTATTAATTTATTTCGGTGGTGAGCACGAATACCCACGTATAAGTTATGCTAGTTAAGTGTTCAAATTCATGTTAGTTTGTGCAGCAGTGGCCCCAAGCGAGATCCAACGAATCCCTCAACGCCATGTAAGTATGTACAACGTGCAAGGAAACTTTTAAGTTTTTGAGGTATGCTAAATGTCTTGTGACCAATTTATGTATGGGATAGAAAAGCGGTAATGTATGACCAGGGACCAAGCCACCCCGTTAAATTATGAAGTGGTAAAGTATGACCAGGAACTGTGAGAACCGAAAATCTTGCAATAATGTAATTAAAATTTGGAAGGAAATTTAATTAGCATAAGATTCTTTTTATTGTATTAGAATAAGATGGCCATGTTGAAATCTTTATTGCCAAGCAAATTTCGAATTTTGGGGTAGAAAATATTACAAATTAGTATATTATACAAGATGCAAGAAAACAAGATAAAGAAAATCTCGGATATTCATATAAATCAAGGATTTATATCTCACGAATTAGGAAGAGAAATCATCAGCAATGGCAAGGATATTTGGAGTCAATATTAGGAGATTTGACATGAATTTTTGGTATGATTTTTAGTGCCAAATTTAACTCCACCCTCCTCCCCTATAAATAGTGCATCAACCCTAGTCATTCCCCACACCTAATTTTCGAAAGTCCTTGCTGCAAATTTTCGAAAATTCAGCAACTCTCCCTAGCCAAAATACTGCACAAAAATCGTCCCGAAATTTGTCAAAGAAATCGAGCCGGAGCGCTACCCGAACGAGGAGCGCGAAGTGATCCAAACCAAGCCGTTCACTCCACGTTTTTTTTAAGTACATCCAAACACTATAAGTGGGCTTTTTTAAATTTTGTTTTATGCACATGAAAATTTCGGTTTTGTGGTTTAAAAATACGGTTGAGTACCGTCGTTTTGTCTATACGTTTTTACAAAAGTTATTACGTTTATGTTTGACACTGTGAGGATTTCCTGAAAATGGGTGGAATTCCCACATATGGCCCTTAACAGTGGGATAGAACTGTTTTATGGCCTCGCCCCCTTAGAGGATTAAAACTTAGGGACTGACGTCATGTAAACCGTTAAAGGTGAAAAATCGCAGTGTTATTATGTTATGAAATTTACGTTACGTTTATGAAAAGCATGATGTACGTTTATGATATGTTTTGAAAATGTTATTAAATTGGTTATGTTGTGTTCAAAGTCTCCCATTTACTGAGTATTCCCAAAATACTCACCCCCCTTACAACCCTTCCCAGATAAGTCCGAAGAACAGGTTGAGGAAGAGGAGTCCAAACAGTTCTGGGGATGGTGATTCACGAGACCAGTAGTAGTTATGTTCGAATTTATGATTTAATAATTGTAAGATGCTTCCGCATTATTTACTATTTCGTTGGATTTCGTTATTGTAAAGACAATGTTTATTTCGTGGAAATTATGATATATAAACTGGTTCGGTTTATACTGTGCTACGAAAGGCTTGTTGTTTCGATTGTGTGATTGTTAAACAACGTCGGTGTCAATCTCGAGTTTCGGGGCGTGACATTTAAGTGGTATCAGAGCCGCCAGGTTCATAATCCGAGCGGAAAAAAAATCGATTTTCAAAAAAAAAAAAAAAATTCGGGAATTCCGGCCAAACAGGCCCTTAGCGCGATCCGCCGCATTTTTCGCCGAATTTCGGTCGTTTTCGGTAGTATTTCTTTGATCGGAGACCAGATCTAGGACCGCCTCGACGAGATGAACAAAATTCCTTAAACAATTTCAGATTTCGTGCTCGGGTGCAACCGAAATTTCGGATCTACGGATTTGGCGTACGAACCCTAACGCCGAATCTTATTTCGTCCAGTTACCCTATCAATCCTACTCCGATTTTCAATTCCTTTTACCCAAACATTATACTATCCATGGGTAACGTTTCCCAACAATCAATTTTGAGATCGGATCAACTAATCAAAAACGCCCAACTTCAAGTAAGTTAACCGAGTTTGAGCGAGTTCCGGCCAATTAGGTAGTTTTCCGACCGATTCTGGCCGTGCCACCACCGGTTCTGTGATGCTGACCTCTTCGCCGATGCACGCCTTTCCTCCGACCATACTCCAGCGAGTCAACCCGGCGAGTCAACTCGGCCGAGTCAACGAGTCAACCCGCCAGCATGTGTCCTTCGATTTTTCGTAGAAAACTCCGAATTCAGTTCCGTCAACTGATCTGAAATCCTCTCGACAAACTCTTCGAATCCATATGCCTATCTCAAAACTTTCCATTTTTCGAAATTTTCAAAAAATTTTAATTTTCAGTAATTTACTCTATCCTGATATTTTATTCTGTCTTAGTGATTTTGTTCTAGGAGTTTTATTTTACCTTTCTTTTTCCGTTGTTGCTATTTTATTCAGTACGACTTTTATTTCCTTTAGATTGGTCATGTTCTTTCTTTTAGAAATCAATAAAAATTTGTTCTATTTGGTTCATTGATTTCAATTTATTTTAGCACAACCTATTGTATGAACTTTACTCGTACAACAAATTTTTAGAACTTGCAATCTGTAGGAAATGGTCGACAGACCCCCAAGACAGAACCGCAACCCACGTTATGCTAATATCAACCGTGAAGGCGGACAGGAGAATGAGCAAGGAAATGGACCCCCGCCGGCAGTCAACTTAATCCAAGCTGATCTTATGGCCATAGCCACTATTGTGGCGACAACACTGCAAGGATTGGGAAACCCGAACGCCAATCAGCCACCACCATCTCCACCACCAAATGGAAACAAGTTCCACTATGAGTCACTCCTGCAAGAATTGGTGTCCAACCTTCAGTGGAGCCGCTGACCCTGAAGTTAGCCAGAGTTGGCTGAAAGGTGTAGAGACTCAACATCGCCTATTGGAAGTTCCCGAGGCACTGAAAGTGAACGTGACTGTGCCGTTCCTGGAAGATAAAGAAGGAAAATGGTGGGAAGCAATCTCGCCAACCATGACAGCTGCAGGACCAATGACTTGGCAGCGATTTCGAGAAGCCTTTCTGAAACAGTATTATCCAGCCGAGGTCAGACTGCAGAAACTGAGTGAGTTTGAAAACTTCACTCAAACTCCGGATATGTCAGTTGTAGAATACACCTCCCAGTTCAACGCCTTAGGATCTTATGCTTCGACAATCATGGCGGACGAAGTTCTAAAATTACACCGCTTCAAAAAGGGTTTGAACAGCAGAATACAGTCGGCTTTGGCAGTCTACCAACCTGCGAACTTCTCAGACTTGATGGGCGCAGCCATCCGAGTTGAAACTGATATCTAGCGCAGAGAGAAGGAGATTAGGAACAAAAGGCCTATGAATTATCAGTCCTCTCATGGCAGTCAGTCGTTCAAGAAACCGAACCACTCCGGCGAACCACCTAAGGGGCCTTCACCCGCCACCAGCTACCAAGCCATTAAGCCTTGCCCAACTTGCCACTTACGACACCTGGGAGAATGTCGTAGAGCCAGCGGCGTCTGCTTTGGATGCGGAAAACAAGGACACCGTATGGCAGATTGTCCAGCCGCCAGCAACAAAAAAACTGGACCAGGTAAAGGAGACGGGTCAAGCTCAGGGACGAATACCACTAAACCACGGGAGAACAAACCGAATGCCAGGGTGTTTGCCATGACGCAGGAGGAGGCAGATGATGCAAGCGATGTTGTGTCAGGTACCATATTTTTCAGCAAGTGCCTTTTTATGTGTTATTTGACTGTGGCGCTACACATTCTTGTATATCTAAGAGATTTGGTAAGAAGTTAGGACGTAAGCCCGATAAGCTAACCGAACCTTTCCAACTAGCCACGCCTACTAGTAGAGCCATTGAAACTGACAAAATTTACAGAGAAAAAAAAATCAGTATTGGTAATTAGATTTTTAGAGCCGACCTGATACAGTTGATCATGGTCGATTTCGATATCATCTTAGGAATAGATTGGTTAGCAAGAAACAATGCGGTAGTAGATTGTAAGGGAAAGGAATATCCCTACCTATTTGGAGACCAGGCCAACTCCAGTTTCGAGGACGAAACTTCACATAAGGAGGGAGGGATGTGAGAACCGAAAATCTTGCAATAATGTAATTAAAATTTGGAAGGAATTTTATTAGCATAAGATTCTTTTTATTGTATTAGAATAAGATGGTCATGTTGAAATCTTTATTGCCAAGCAAATTTCGAATTTCGGGGTAGGAAATATTACAAATTAGTATATCATACAAGATGCAAGGAAACAAGATAAAGAAAATGTAGAACCCGTAAATCAGTAGACGTATAAGCCATGCATAATTCTAGGTTTTCTTAAATTTAATTGACTTCATTGCATGATGCATTTATTTGAAGTTAATTATTTATTATTTCAGTTCAGTAGATTGATTTTTAGCATTTCAGTATTTTCAGTGAGGCCGGACCGGAGTTGGAGTTTTGAGATAGAATTTAAGATTTCGAGAAATATTTCCAGAAGTTAATTTAGCCAGCAACCAAGTTCATTTAAGTTAGAAAGGGAGGTTTGAGGATTTAATTTAATTATTTGAGGTGATTAAGAAATGAACTCATTTAAGTTATTAAATTAAGGGGTTAGCTCACTAAATTATTTAAAGGATTAGTAAGGCTTTCAAGGATTATTAGTTGACTAGATAATCAACATTCCCCTTTATTTTATTATGCATTTTTCGGCCACCCTTAGTGCTAGAAGATTCATTTTCCAACTCATCAACTTTGACCAATTCTTTGCATGTAATTAGTAGGATAATTCTAGGATTTTTGGGAGCACAATTTAATTAAATAAATGGACATATCCTAGTCTAGAACAAGAGAAACTTCGGCCACTACCTCCTAGAAGCATCCACCAACTCATTTGATATCAATTCAAAATTTAAAATTCAAAGGGGAGTGGACTTGGTCTTGATTCTTCCTTATATTGTGCACCCTTCTCCTCACCCCTCATAACCATTTTTCCCCCCCTCTCCTTTTCGAAAATTCAGAGTGAATTCACACTCATTTTCAGTAGAAAAATCGTGAGGTACCTAGCCAAAAAGAAGAGAGAAAAATCGAGAGCAAGGTAAGGTAGAAAAGAGAAGCGCTCCACCTCCTCCGTGCCGCATCGTCGTCGTTTCGTTCGTTTTCTTTCGAAACGAAACCAGGCATGTCTAGATTTCTTTCAAACCTCAATCAAGTCATATTGTCATTTATTTTTCAGTACATGATCATGTTTATTCAAGTAAAAATCGAGATCCATGTCAAAACATTTTGAAACCACACATGCAGAATTTTCGATTTCCTTGGCAAGCTTCACGATTTCTTTTGGTTTGTGAGTTTCAGGTATTGGATCGACTCTAGGCTCCCAAGGCGGCTTGTATACATGTAGTAGGATGCATTAGGACCATGTTGGTCCATTCAAACCAGCCCCATGCTTGCTGGAAATTCAGAATGACAGCAAGTCCCCATAGGTGCAGAAATGTTGTTCGAAAAATTCAGTTTGTTGTCATGGAGGAAGGATCTGATCTTGGCTGCCCCAAGGGCCTATAGCCATGGTTGGATCACTTCCCTAGCATGTCTAAGACGTGACTACATTGCCCTTTTGGTGGCTTGGTCCATGGTTCATCGGTTTTTAATCAAAACGTCACAACAGCCCCTATACCCCTTCGGCTTCTTCATTTGTTCAGCTTTTGGTTCGTTCTTTTGTTGCTTGGCATGGATCTTGGTTGGCCTATGGCCCTTAGCCACGGTTCATATCATGCTCCTAGATGTCTAGACCGTGCCATGGTCAATCAAATGGCCACTGGAATGACGCAAGACATCGATCATAGCATAAACACTACACACGCATTCAAGATGCTCTCGGTTGGACCCTTTGGTTAAGATTTGGTGTGATGCGGATTGTGGATGGCCTATGGCCCTTAGCCATGGTTCAAATCATTCCTTGGGATGTTGGTAAGAGTCTCTGGTCGGTGGTTCACGCCCCTAATGGCCGATAGTCTCGAAACCAACGCAAGTCTTGTAGTTGCGCAGCTGCTGGAAATTACAGCAAGTTGCTGTGTCGGTTCAGAGGCTCGTTCGAGTTCTTGGTTGGCTTTTAGCTCATGGCCTTGGACTGGACAGTGCCTCATTGAGTTGGGAAGGTCATGTTTTTGACCGTTTGTCATTTGGATCATTTTTGAGGTCGTACGAGAATTTACGGTGCGATGTGCCAAATTGACTCGCGAAAGAGCGTTTCGTGTTTTGGCCTCCATTCCACCTAGATTTCGACCCTATCATTTTAGGAACATTATTTTATGATTTTTCAGCGTATTTTAATCATGACTATACGTCGGTTCAGGTTGGCTCGGAGTCATGATTAAATGCAAAGTCATTAGGCGTCATAGTCGCATCTTTTGAACGTAAATTGCATAGTTGGTCATGTTTAAGCTATTGCATATTTTTCATGGCACAGTTAGGTTGCAGCGAGCCTGGGAACGATCCAATCCAATCCAGTTGGTAAAATTACGGGACATTTTCATTATGCCAGTTAATTATTTTACGTGCATTAAATAGAAAATGCTTATTTTGAGATTTATGCGATATGGCTTGTGGTTCATTCACTATGTGGGAGTGTTATTTTATACGGTCGCCAGTGACCGATCAGTTCAGTATGGTACCACCCGGTCGCCAGTGACCGGCCAGCTCAGTTCAGTTTCAGCCTCCCCGGTAGCCAGTTACCGATCAGTTCAGCTTAGTGCAGTGGCCACAGGCGTAAAACATAATCTCAACAGAAAATTTTACCAGATATTTCTGTACAGGCTCCAAGGAGCAATTATTTTTACAGTAATTTCCAGTTCAGTTATGCACGTATTATAATTGCTCAGTACAGATTATTTTCAGTATGCCTCAGGACAGGATATGTTAACCCATGCATATTTTAAATTCAGATTTTTCTCGTTACCTGCGATATATGCATGCTGCGTCTTTAGGCTCACTAGACTTGATTGTTGTAGGTACTGATGAGACCAGGGCCGAGGGCGGGGACCAGTGAGCCAGTTAGGTCGGCAGTAGTGGCACCCGAGGACCTCAGAGCAGCAGTTGTTATTTTTTTCCGCAAATAATTTTATCAGTCGTTGGATATTTTTAAATCGTTGTTGTTGGCAAAACTTTAATTTTCTTCCGCTGCAATATTTTGAAATATTGAACTTGATTCACCAGTGATTTTATGAATGAGGCCATTTAAGTTCTTTTAAAAAGAAAATTTTTAATTTTCCGCAAATTTTCAAGAAAGGAGTTTTAGGCCCCCTCACAGAAAATCTCGGATATTCATATAAATCAAGGATTTATATCTCACGAATTAGGAAGAGAAATTATCAGCAATGGCAAGGATATTTGGAGTCAATATTAGGAGATTTGACATGAATTTTTGGTATGATTTTTAGTGCCAAATTTAGCTCCACCCTCCTCCCCTATAAATAGTGCATCAACCCTAGTCATTCCCCACACCTAATTTTCGAAAGTCCTTGCTGCAAATTTTCGAAAATTCAGCAACTCTCCCTAGCCAAAATACTGCAAAAAATCGTCCCGAAAATCGTAAAAGAAATCGAGCCGGAGCGCTACCCGGACGAGGAGCGCGAAGTGATCCAAACCAAGCCGTTCACTCCACGTTTTTTTTAAGTACATCCAAACACTGTAAGTGGGCTGTTTTAAATTTTGTTTTATGCACATGAAAATTTCGATTTTGTGGTTTAAAAATACGGTCAAGTACCGTCGTTTTGTCTATACGTTTTTACGAAAGTTATTATGTTTATGTTTGATACTGTGAGGATTCCCCTAAAATGGGTGGAATTCCAACATATGGCCCTTAACAGTGGGATAGAACTGTTTTATGGCCTCGCCCCCTTAGAGGATTAAAACTTAGGGACTGATGTCAGTAAATCGTTAAAGGTGAAAAATTGCAGTGTTATTATGTTATGAAATTTACGTTACGTTTATGAAAAGCATGATGTACGTTTATGATATGTTTTGAAAATGTTATTAAATTGGTTATGTCGTGTTCAAAGTCCCCCATTTACTGAGTATTCCCAAAATACTCACCCTCCTTACAACCCTTCCCAGATAAGTCCGAAAAACAGGTTGAGGAAGAGGAGTCCGAACAGTTCTGGGGATGGTGATTCACAAGACCAGTAGTAGTTATGTTCGAATTTATGATTTAATAATTGTAAGACGCTTCCGCATTATTTACTATTTCGTTGGATTTCGTTATTGTAAAGACAATGTTTATTTCGTGGAAATTATGATATATAAACTGGTTCGGTTTATACTGTGCTACGAAAAGCTTGTTATTTCGATTGTGTGATTGTTAAACAACGTCGGTGTCAATCCCGAGTTTCAGGGCGTGACAGGAACCAATCCACCCATTAAATTATGAACGGGGATCTCATGTATGTGGCAGTGGATCTTCCCTGTAAGCCCAGTACTGTGGTTTAGTCTGATCATGCGTATTTATGTATGAGTCACTTGCTTTGAAACATGCCTCTACGCAAAATGATGAAGTTTATGTATGTACAATTATGCAAGCATGTTTAAGAAAATTTTATGTTGATGGCACGTCTATGTTATGTATGTAGGTTCAAGTTTAAGTGCAAGTTCAAGTTCCAGTATGTACGTTCTATTTTAAAGCTGCATGTGATTTTATTACGTATTATTCGTTATTCTCAGTTTATACGTGTTGAGTCTTTAGACTCACTAGACTTGATCGATGCAGGTGAGGATGAATTTGAAGAGACGAGGGGTGAGGACCAGTGAGCTGGCTTGGACTGAGCGGGAGGCTAAACCCGAGGACCGCCTTATTTTAAGAATTTATGAAATGTTCAAATACTTTGATTTTATGTTACTGACATGATGTTTAGTCAAATGCTTTAGCAAAATTTTAAATTTCGAACGTTTGGTTGTAGTTATATTTGAGAACGGATTATGGATGATCGCAATTGAAAGTTTATTTCATATTTAAGAAAAATTTTATTTTTCCGCAAAATTTCAAGTATTTCAAAATACGGTATGTTACAGTTGGTATCCGAGCGGTGTTCTTGTAAAGGGTTATGCCTACTGCCAGTTGCGAGAAACTCACGAAGCCACACCTCAAATCTATAAGTTTTAAAGTTTTGAATTATGTTATGTATTAAGCATTAAGTCATGATTTCAGCATGTCATGTTTCGAGTTCAAGTTACGTGCATCTTATGCTATTGATATTATGTTCATGCATGGATATTGGGTTTACGTATTGGGTAAATTGTTGTAACAGTATGCCTCCTAGACGCATAATTAAACGGGAAGCTAAGGATGAGGATAGAGAGGCTCGAGAGGAAGGGAGAGAAGACCACCTCCTCCACCGCCAGATATGCAGGCACAGATGCTTGCAGGAATGAATCAATTCTTTGCATAGTGTGCGGGGAACCAGGCGACAGTGGATGCAGGAGCTAGGCCCAGACCAGAGGCGGTGTACGAGAGGTTTAGGAGGATTAATCCTAAGGAGTTCTCGGGGACTACTGACCCGATGATAGCTGAAGGATGGATTAAGTCCATCGAGGTAATTTTTGCATTTATGGAGCTGCAAGACGCAGATAGGGTCAGATGTGCCACGTTCCTTCTGACAGGGGACGCCAAACTTTGGTGGGATAGTGCGTTGGTGTCGGTGAACTTGCAGACACTGACGTAGAACGGTTTCAAGGAGGTCTTCTACTCCAAGTACTTCACTTAGGAAGTACGATCCAGATTGACAAGGGAGTGTATGACGCTGCGACAGGGAGACAGTAGCGTGGCGGACTTTTTCGGGAAGTTCGAAAAGGGGTGTCACTTTGTGCCCCTGATAGCTAATGATGCCCAGGGAAAGCTGAGGCATTTTATGGACGGTTTGCGGCCGATCTTGCACCGCGATGTGAGAGTTGCTGGTCCTAATACCTATGCCGTTGCCGTATCTAGAGCCTTGGCGGCAGAGCACGACCAAAGGGATATTGAGAGTGATAAGCAGGGAAAGAAGCCCTATCAGGCACCGCAGCAGCAGCACCATCAGCGACCTCAGTTCAAGAGGCCATTCCAGGGACAGCCAGGGAAAAAGCCACTTCAAGGACCACCGAAAGGCAAGGGTCCTTTCCCACGGCAGCAGACCCCTCAAAGGCTGGAATACCTATTGTGCCCGAAGTGCAACCGCCAGCACGATGGACAATGTCTATATGGGTCGGTTAAGTTGTTCAAATGTGGAGCTGGTGATCACATGTTAAAGGAGTAGCCCACAGTGGAGGCAACCAAACCAGGGGAGAGTGTTCACCATACATGCTCAGGAGGCGGAACCCAGACACGACACTATTGACAGGTAAACTTATTTAATTAATCACCGCATTTTTCTTGCTATGCATGTTTTGAATTTTAATTGGGATTATTAGTGTGTTAGTTAATATTTTGGTGACTTGGGATAGAAAATTTCTGTTATGCTTGAGGTTATTATTAGAACTTTGGGATATAAGTTTTGTGTTGTACTATCGTCTCTCAGAGAATATTTTTATAAAGAGAGTATCCACGAAGGCCTTGATAGATTCAGGGGCCACCCACTCCTTTATTTCGGAGTCGTTCGCTAGTCACCTGGACGTCAAGTCTATTGGAGTCGACGTGAGCTACTAAGTGACATTCCCATCAGGGGAAGAATTATCAGCTACTAGTGTGGTCAGAGACATTGATATGGAACTGCAGGGCCACCTAGTGTATGCCGATTTGATTGTGCTGCCAATGCTAGAGTTTGATATCATTTTGAGAATGGACTGGCTGACGAAGAATAGAGTTCTTATCTATTTCCAGAAAATGTCAGTGTTGGTAAGACCTTTGGGCATGGAGCAGTTTCTATTTGAGCCAGCGAGATGGAGAAGTTTTCCTCGCATGATCTCTTGCATGCAGGCGCGGAAACTTATGCACAAGGGCTATCAGGCATTCTTGGCCAGCATTTTGTCTACACCTGACGTACCCACTCCGTCATTAACTGATGTACCAGTAGTAAGAGATTTTCCTGACGTATTTCCGGATGACGTCACAGGCCTTCCACCAGAGAGAGAGATGGAGTTTTCAATTGACCTTGTGCCAGACACCATGTAAATCTCTAAGGAACCATACCTTCTAGCTCCAGCTGAGATGTTAGAGCTCAAGCAGCAGATTCAGGAGCTTCTAGACAAAGAATTCATCCGCCCTAGTTTCTCACCATGGGGCGCACTAGTACTCTTCGTAAAGAAGAAAGACGGGAGCATGAGGCTGTGTATCGATTACTGCAGGGACCCACAGTGTTCTCTAAGATAGATCTTCGATAGGGGTATCACCAGCTGAAGGTGAAGGATGCCGATGTTCATAAGACAGCTTTCACGACCAAATATGGGCATTACGAGTTCTTAGTGATGCCGTTTGGACTGACGAATGCTCCAGCGATTTTCATGGACCTCATGAATCGAGTATTTCAGCCCTACCTAGACCAGTTCGTCATAGTGTTTATTGATGATATTCTCATTTACTCGAAGAGTCATGAGGAGTACGTTCGGCATCTGAGTTCAGTTTTGCAAGTTTTGCAGAGTTGCAAGTTGTTTGCGAAATTCAGTAAATGTGAATTTTTGTTGGAGAAGGTAGCGTTTTTGGGTCATATAATATCTAGCAGTGATATTGAGGTGGATCCAGCTAAGGTAGCACCGGTTAAGGAATGGGTTGAGCCGAAGAAGGTGACAGAGACTCGCAGTTTCCTAGGCCTAGCAGGCTACTACAGGAAATTATTCAAGGGTTTTCTTCGATAGCAGTGCCACTCACTTCACTGACAAAGAAGAATGCTAAATTTGTGTGGAGTGAGGAATGTCAGAAGAGCTTTGATACCTTGAAGCAAGATCTTATTTAAGCACCAGTGTTATCCATGCCGGCAGGGCAAGGTAATTTCGTGTTGTACACCGATGCTTCTAAGCTCGGTTTAGGCGCAGTGTTGATGCAGCATCGTCGGGTTATAGCTCACGCTTCCATGCAGTTGAAGGTGCATGAGAAGAACTACCTGACTCATGATCTTGAGTTAGCTGCCGTTGTCTTCGCGTTGAAGATATGGAGACATTACTTGTACGGCGAGAAATGCCAGATATTCACTGTTCACAAGATTCGCAAATATTTCTTAACGCAGAAAGAATTAAATATGAGACAAAGACGGTGGTTGGAGTTGGTAAAAGACTACGACTGTGAGATTAGCTACCATCCGGGGAAAGCTAACGTCGTGGCAGATGCCTTGAGTCAAAAGGTTGCAGTCATAGCGCAGTTGTCAATACAGAGTCCTCTTCAGTCTAAGATTCAGAGGTTTGGGTTAGAGGAGGTTCCCCAAGGCAAAGCTCCCAGACTATCTAATTTGACAAGTCAAATCCGATTTGCTAGACCGAATCTGTAGAGGACAGCCTTCAGACGAGCAGTTGCTGAAATGGAGGCTGAAAGACAAAGCCAAGGGCAGTGTCCGATGGTATTGTGAGATACAGAGGTAGAATGTGGGTGCCTAGTGTTGATTCGATCAGAGAGGATATTCTGACAGAGGCGCATGCATCTCCGTATTCTATCAATCCAGGAAGTACCAAAATGTACAAGGATTTGCAGATTTTGTATTGGTGGCCAGGTACGAAGCGAGACATCCGTCGATGTGTGTCTGAATGTCTGACTTGTCAGCAGGTGAAGACAGAGCATTAGAGGCCAGCAGGAATTCTCAAGCCACTCCCTATCCCCGAGTGAAAATGGGAGAATATCACCATGGACTTCGTTGTTGGGTTGCCGAGGTCAGCCAGGGGATCCAATGCTATTTGGGTTATAGTGGATCGACTTCCTAAGTCGGCACACTTCTTGCCAGTAAAGACGACTTTGTCCATGACGCATTATGCGGGGCTCTATATCAGGGAGATAGTCCGATTGCACGGAATTCGGTTTCTATTGTGTCCGACAGGGACCCGAGGTTTACATCTTCCTTTTGGAAGAGCTTACATGTAGCCATGGGGACGAAGCTGCTTTTCAGTACAGCTTTTCACCCGCAGACAGATGGCCAGTCTGAGCGTGTGATACAGATTTTGGAAGACTTGCTAAGATCTTGTGTGATTGACTTCCATTGAAATTGGGAATCTAAGCTACCTCTAGTGGAGTTTACTCACAACAACAGTTTCCAAGCATCTATAGGTATGGCTACCTACGAGGCATTGTATGGAAGGAAGTGCAGATCACCAATTCATTGGGATGAGGTTGGAGAGAGAGCAGAACTTGGTCCAGAGATGGTTCAGCGGACTGCAGATGTGGTGGTCAAGATTCGAGACAGAGTGAAGACCGCCCAGAGTCGCCAAAAGAGCTATGCTGACAAGAGGATGAGAGATCTCGAGTTTGCCGTAGGTGATCACGTTTTTGTAAAGATAGCACCTATGAAGGGTGTTATGAGATTTGAGAAGAGAGGCAAGCTGAGTCCGAGGTTTATTGGACCTTTCGAGATTCTGGACAGTGTTGGGACACTAGCCTATCGTGTTACCTTTCCGTCGAATCTGGCCGGGGTACACAATGTGTTCCATGTCTCGATGTTAAGGAAGTACCTAGCTAATCCTTCGCACGTGTTGAGCGATGAACCGTTAGAGTTGGCTCCAGACCTGTCATATGAGGAAAGACCCGTCCAAATCCTAGACAGACAAGAGCGGAGGCTTCGGAACAAGGTGACCAAGCTGGTCAAAGTCCGGTGGCTAAATCAATCAGTGGAAGAGGCCACTTGGGAGATAGAATCGGATATGAGGAACCGCTACCCAGAACTGTTTGGTAAGATTTAATTTCGAGGAAGAAATTTATATAAGTGGGGGAGGAACTGTAGAGCCCAAAATCAGTACACGAAAAACCCATGCATTTATTTAATTGTTAAATCATTTATTTACATTTAAAATGATTTTTAGTGATTCATTATTTATTTAAATTCATTATTTTAAATTATTTATGTTTATGTGATGCACGTTAAAATATATTCTCGAGTTTCATGTTTCAGGCGATTATTCGAGGCGGGATCGAGGAAAAGAGACAGGTGACGATTTTTGATAATTTTAAAACGTGGTATTTTATTTTAAGTTAAGAATGGGGCAATTTAAATAATTTGTTAAGTTTTTAGCATTTTAAAGCCTAAATTATCTATTTAGCTATTTTATGATGTATAAACTTTTAAAAGTTATGACACGTGTGCAAGTTATTTTAAATTTAGAGATTTTATTATAATTAGAAAAGAGTTAGTATTTTAAATTAGCTTGTTAATTATTAATTAAGCAAACTTTCTCCTAATTAACACTAATCACACGCACACACACTTTTACACACACTAAAAAATGGCTAAAACACACACACACACTTCATTATTCAGATTTTATTATTTTGAGAGGTGAAAACTGGGGTTCTTAGTAGAGAGAGAGCAGCCGCCCCCTCCCTCGGATTTTCCTAGCAAGATTTCGTTGAGTTTTCTTCAATGAAAATAGCGCCAGGTTCGTCACGGATCGTCTCTCGCATCCTTCCCGCTTCGCTATCGTCGTTTCGGTAACGTTGAAGATTTAAAGGCATGTTTATTCTTTCGTTTCTGCATCGATCTTGTCATAGTAAATATTTTGATGTATATTGTATGAAAATCATGTGTATTTTATGTAAGAGTTTGAGCAAATATGGTTGGATCACTTTTAAAACGGTTTTTTGATCTGAAAACTCGAATTTGTTGTCTTTTTAATTACTGCATTTTTTGGTCGGTTTTCTGGAAAAACTTTCAACATATGAAACGTAGAATTTTTTGATACCTTCGATTTGATATAAAATTTAAAATATGTGGATAAGAAATGAGTGAGTTATGATTGTTTTCGTGAGACTGCTCAAACTGCGACTTTTATTAAAATGTGTTCTTGAAGTTATTTGTTGCAGGCTTCGTTGGGCATCGCCGGGCTTGTGCTACTGCATTTAGATATGTTATGGGAGGTATTTAGATGTTATTTGGAGGTTCGTTTGGGTCGGGATTGGCTTGGGATGTAATAGAAGTCGTAGGAAGCTAAACTATGTCGAATTCGGGTTATTGTTGTATTGAAGTTGCTTGTCGATGCTTGAGGACATTTGGGGTGTTTGTACGAGTTTGAATCAATGTAATAGTATCATAGGACGAGTCTCGAGGTGTTGGTTCATGGTCCTTATGAAACGTCTGCTATTCGTTTTCTTAAAACGTGCAAGATTTTTTTTTTTTAAAACCTCACTTAGCATCGGCCGAACCATAAAATATTTTTGAAATCATTTTAAAAAATAAACATCCAACTGTCATTTAAAAATCCAAAGGAAAATATTTTAAAGCATAAAATCGCCAAACATTTTACCAACCTAAAAACATTATTTGAAAAGTATAGCCCATAACTATAACCTCTCAAAAATATCTCATCTCATAAATAAAAGACGTGAAAATATCTTTAACATTACTTAAAATCATAAATAATAACTAGTGCGGAAAACTAGCGTCGGTGCTCGGGTTATGTGCACCTTCAGTCCAGCAAAGTCAACCATCAAGACCTCCATTATCATATTCATAATCAATATCACATGCATCAATCACACCTAGTGAGTCTAAAGACACAACACGTCATATTCTTGATAGCGAGTAATACGTAATACAGTTAACATATAACAGTGAAAAATACTTGTACTTAAAATATCATTTTCATGAAGATGCATAAACATAAATATATTCGTAAACATTTAATGATGCATAAAACCTTTAAATAAAAACATTTTCATAATCTTATGCATAAACATTTTCATATAAACATAAACATATTCATATTCGTATCCATATTAATATCAACATATTCATATCATCATATTCATATTCATGTTCATATTCGTGTTTGTTGAATTCAGATCGTGATTGTGACTCGTATTCTTAAACGTATTGGGCGATGGATCCATCTAAAAAAACCACAGTACTGGGCGGCGGGGACACCAGCAACACTGTCACCGGTCAACTGGGCCTTGGCCTACGTATTAACATATTCGTATTTGTATCACGTATTCATATTCGTATCCGTATCCAAGGAAACACGATCATCGGGCTCCCACTGGGACCATAACCCTCACGACATTTCCAACATGTAGTAGTCACAATCTCTTCACGTCCTTCAACATGTTATCATCACTTAATAAAAACATGCATATTATCATTTTTATTTTGAAACCAAGCATGCAACACATCTTTTAATTGTCCAATTTAATCCTTGATAATCCATGACATTTAAAAATCATATTTCAACATGTAAAAATTCATAAATATGTTATATAAACATATTAGCATATAAAACAGCAAATAGGGTACTGCCATGACGTTTACTAATTTATATGTGTAAAATGACCGTTTTACCCCTAGACGTAAAATTTCACGTTTTTGACTTTTTCTTAATTCCATTGACTCTAACATGTCCCAATAATTATTTAACCTTACTTGAATTTTCTCATATTTTTATTTAGCTTAATTCGATGACTTTTAAATAAATATTTAAATGTGACGTATTAATGCGTTTTAATCACGAATTAAACCAAACCTTAATATAAAATTTCCAAATTAAAAACTTAGACTTCTAATAATTATTTAAGCTTAAACCTAATTTTCCATAATTTTATAAAATTTAAAACTAGGCTTTTCAATTAATTTGTTAACTAACGTTTCGTGCAGCGATTAAATCCCGAATAAATCCAAAACTTGTTATTTTGATCCCAAATTTTTAACATAACCTTTTAATGATTTATTCTACCCTTCCAAGTCATGAGCCACATCCGTCGACCCATGGATTCATTTTTAGTTCTTAAAATCTCATTTTTGACACCTATTCGAACACACCGAGCCATCTCCCAATTTACCCGAGCCACGCCCAAGCCACCTTAAGCCAAAACTTAGCCAACCCACCTAGGGACCCTACTCTCGAATCCCAGCCAAAACAACCAGCCCTAGCCCGACCAAAAACGTCCTGGAAGTCGACCTAAAATTCTGCACGTGTGTGTGTTTGTAGTGTCCTTGTTGCATTGGGACTCCTAGCCGCCTAGGACTCTACCAGCCCTTAACCACCGACCACCCATGACCCTAACCTTCCCTGAACCACGCCCAGACCAAGCCCCGACCGACCCAAGCCTTGGAACTCAAGCAGCAACCCACTGAACCTCTACAGCCCTTCACGCACAGCCCTTGCTTCTATGTGCCTCTCACGTTTCTGGCACCAGCAGCCAGCCCAGCCATCCCAAACCCTGGCCCGACCCTTGTGCACCCCCTTATGACCCTAAAGACCTAGTCTAGCCCAGCCCAAGCCCCCTGGCCGAGCCCCTTAATCCTGCACAAACTTCTGAAACCTGCGCACAATTTCTGCCAATTCTCGGGTAGGAGTCCTTGATGGATAGGACTCCTCCCAGCCCACTTATTTCGAATCCTAGCATGGCTATGATCCTACCCTTGACTCCCCCACAGCCCTGGATAGCCCTGGAACCAAGCCAAGCCCAAGCCTAGCCCTTAAGAACAAAAACCGAAGCCTAAACTCTCCAAGACCACAACTTGCTGCCAGCCTTTGTTTATGATCGTGTGTTGTTATTTGGTTGAGTTCTAAGGCTCCTAAAATTGCTTAAAACTTGCCCTTAGCCTCCTAATTCATGGAAGCCCCTTTAACAACATGAAAACATGATTTTTGGAATTAAAAATACAAGTTTAAAGCTTGTATGCACATAGTTGCGAAAATAGGACTTATGTGACTTGTTTTCATGCAAATTCATAAACAATTACATAATATGGTGTGATGATGAGTAAAGGGAGAATATGGCGTGCCTTTGCGTTTAAAACGCACGAATTATCGTTGACGATTTGAAGAACGACGACGAGGGACGACGGCTTGAAAACTCTAGTAAACTTGTTGCTTTTTCCTTCAAAATTTTGTGTGTGTGTGTCGTGTATTTGGTGGAAAGTTTCAGAATTGTAGGCGTGTAGTTTTGTGGGGTTTGGGGAGGGTTTTAACATATTTAAATACTAATTAATCACTAACAAGACTTTAGGACTATTAAGCCAACAATTTAGGCCCATTAGTCTTAATTAGGTTTTAATTAAAATATTAAAATAGTTTTCGTAAAATTAAGTTTGTGAATTTAATAGCCGGGTTGTCAAAAAGTTCGTATTTTTGTTGAAAAACAACAACCGATAAAGTTACGTCCTGGCGTATAAAATCACCTCAAAACCCCTTATTTACAAAAATAAGAAAAAGCATCCCCTTAACTTAAATAATTAAAAACAATTATTTAATAAAAACATTTTCTATTTTTCAGCCCTCGGTCTCCATTCCTCGATCGCAACTCGAATAACCTTTTAAAAATAAATTTTAATGCAACCATGTAGAAAAATATATTTTAAACATGCAAATATACACAACATAATTAATTTAATGCAATTAAAACAATTAATTAAAATACAAGAGAATTTAATAAATCGTATGCATATGGTTCACGTTGACCTTTAAATTTTCGGGGCATTACAATCTCTCCCCCTTAAATTGAATTTCGTCCTCGAAATTCGCTTATCCTCGATAATCAAAATTTTCGACTTAGTTCTAGTATCCCAAAAATCCACGCTTCCCCTGCGCTACTCTGATAAAACTTAAGTTCTAGAATATCCTTACGCTCCTTGATCCCAATTAAATTTTCCTCCTAAATCCTTATTTTCGAATTGCAACTTAAAGAGACCCAAATGACTTAGTGCTGTTACTATTATAACATCGAATTTTCATTTTTCTTACGATTCTCAATATTAAAAGATGGATGACCATACTTATCGTATATTATTTTCCTTATTTTATACCCAAAATATTTATCAACTTATCAATTTAAATCTTAAAATCTCAAACACAGCTTCAAATTCTTAGAATTTTCAAGCCTAATATCGATTCACCCTTAAAAACCCTTGAACAACATTCCTTATAACACTATAACCAAGATATCCCAAGGTCCCAAATATTATTAAAAGTCTAAATCATCAAAAATTCTTAGTATTTAACCCATTCGTTTCTCGCTTATTGCTAAACTAGTTCCCAAATTCTTTAACAATTGCAAAACTAATTCTTAATTTCCTCAAAATTTATCCTAATTGGTCCTTAATTTCAAAATTCCTACAATTAACCTATAAGTTCTTGGCATTCTTAATTCTCTTCTACTGGTTTCCCATAGCATAATTTCAATAAATTTACTTATTTACCCAAAATCAATTTCCATAACCAATATTACCTTTTGTCAAAACTTAAAATCTCAATTTATACATTTTCTTATTCCCAAAGTCGTTGCAAATCCTCAAATCATTATCTGTTATGAGTAATTCCCAAAAATTAACTCAACTAGTAACCATGAATCATAAATATTTTCTTAAAAATCTACGTGTCCCAAAAGCGCTCATAATATTCACGATTAACTTATAGCCCAAAAGTAGAATGTCAATACTAAAACCCAAAAATTCATCATAGTCCAATACCACCACGAAGCCAACAGGCATTAAAATCAAATAATTTTTTATTTCATATCATATCACGTATATAAATTATGAAACATATAAATCATAAATTTTCATAAAACTATTAAACATGTGACGTAAACATATAATTCATGTACTTATGCAGTTAACATCATAAAATCATATAAAGCATATAAACTTACAAATTTGAGGCTTGACGACTGATCTTTCCGGCGCTGATGGTGACACAACCCTTTACAGGACCTTTGCTCTGATACCAACTGAAACGTCTGCTATTCGTTTTCTTAAAACGTGCAAGATTTTTTTTTTTAAAACCTCACTTAGCATCGGCCGTACCATAAAATATTTTTGAAATCATTTTAAAAAATAAACATCCAACTGTCATTTAAAAATCCAAAGGAAAATATTTTAAAGCATAAAATCGTCAAACATTTTACCAACCTAAAAACATTATTTGAAAAGTATAGCCCATACAATAACCTCTCAAAATATCTCATAACATAAATAAAAGACGTAAAAATATCTTTAACATTACTTAAAATCATAAATAATAACTAGTGCGGAAAACTAGCGTCGGTCCTCGGGTTATGTGCACCTTCAGTCCAGCAAAGTCTACCATCAAGACCTCCATTATCATATTCATATTCAATATCACCTGCATCAATCACACCTAGTGAGTTTAAAGACTCAACACGTCATATTCTTGATAACGAGTAATACGTAATACAGTTAACATATAACAGTGAAAAATACTTGTACTTAAAATATCGTTTTCATGAAGATGCATAAACATAAATATATTCGTAAACATTTAATGATGCATAAAACCTTTAAATAAAAACATTTTCATAATCTTATGCATAAATATTTTCATATAAACATAAACATATTCATATTCGTATCCATATTAATATCAACATATTCATATCATCATATTCATATTCATGTTCATATTCGTGTTTGTTGAATTCAGATCGTGATTGTGACTCGTATTCTTAAACGTATTGGGCGATGGATCCATCTAAAAAAACCACAGTACTGGGCGGCGGGGACACCAGCAACACTTTCACCGGTCAACTGGGCCTTGGCCTACGTATTAACATATTCGTATTCGTATCACGTATTCATATTCGTATCAGTATCCAAGGAAACACGATCGTCAGGCTCCCACTGGGACCATAACCCTCACGACATTTCCAACATGTAGTAGTCACAATCTCTTCACGTCCTTCAACATGTTATCATCACTTAATAAAAACATGCATAATATCATTTTTATTTTGAAACCAAGCATGCAACACATCTTTTAATTGTCCAATTTAATCCTTGATAATCCATGACATTTAAAAATCATATTTCAACATGTAAAAATTCATAAATATGTTATATAAACATATTAGCATATAAAACAGCAAATAGGGTACTGCCATGACGTTTACTAATTTCTATGTGTAAAATGACCGTTTTACCCCTAGACGTAAAATTTCACGTTTTTGACTTTTTCTTAATTCCATTTACTCTAATATGTCCCAATAATTATTTAACCTTACTTGAATTTTCTCATATTTTTATTTAGCTTAATTCGATGACTTTTAAATAAATATTTAAATGTGACGTATTAATGCGTTTTAATCACGAATTAAACCAAACCTTAATATAAAATTTCCAAATTAAAAACTTAGACTTCTAATAATTATTTAAGCTTAAACCTAATTTTCCATAATTTTATAAAATTTAAAACTAGGCTTTTAAATTAATTCGTTAATTAACGTTTCGTGCGGCGATTAAATCCCGAATAAATCCAAAACTTGTTATTTTGATCCCAAATTTTTAACATAACCTTTTAATGATTTATTCTACCCTTCCAAGTCATAAGATACACCCGTGGACCCATGGATTCATTTTTAATTCTTAAATCTCATTTTTGACACCTATTCGAACACACAGAGCCATCTCCTAATTTACCCGAGCCACGCCCAAGCCACCTTGAGCCAAAACTTAGCCAACCCACCTAGGGACCCTACTCTTGAATCCCAGCCAAAGCAACCAGCCCTATCCCGACCAAAAACGTCCTGTAAGTCGACCTAAAATTCTGCACGTGTGTGTGTTTGTAGTGTCCTTGTTGCATTGGGACTCCTAGCCGCCTAGGACTCTACCAGCCCTTAACCACCGACCACCCATGACCCTAACCTTCCCTGAACCACGCCCAGACCAAGCCCCGACCGACCCAAGCCTTGGAACTCAAGCAGCAACCCACTGAACCTCTACAGCCCTTCACGCACAGCCCTTGCTTCTATGTGCCTACCTCACGTTTCTGGCACCAGCAGCCAGCCCAGCCATCCCAGACCCTGGCCCGACCCTTGTGCACCCCCTTAGGACCCTAAAGACCTAGTCTAGCCCAGCCCAAGCCCCCTGGCCGAGCCCCTTAACCCTGCACAAACTTCTGAAACCTGCGCACAATTTCTGCCAATTCTCGGGCAGGAGTCCTTGATGGATAGGACTCCTCCCAGCCCACTTATTTCGAATCCTAGCATGGCTATGACCCTACCCTTGACTCCCCCACAGCCCTGGCTAGCCCTGGAACCAAGCCAAGCCCAAGCCTAGCCCTTAAGAACAAAAACTGAAGCCTAAACTCTCCAAGACCACAACTTGCTGCCAGCCTTTGTTTATGATCGTGTGGTGTTATTTGGTTGAGTTCTAAGGCTCCTAAAATTGCTTAAAACTTGCCCTTAGCCTCCTAATTCATGGCAGCCCCTTTAACAACATGAAAACATGATTTTTGGAATTAAAAACACAAGTTTAAACCATGTATGCACATAGGTTCGAAAATAGGACTTGTGTGACTTGTTTTCATGCAAATTCATAAACAATTACATAATATGGTGTGATGATGAGTAAAGGAAGAATATGGCGTGCCTTTGCGTTTAAAACGCACGAATTATCGTTGACGATTTGAAGAACGACGACGAGGGACGACGGCTTGAAAACTCTAGTAAACTTGTTGCTTTTTCCTTCAAAATTTTGTGTGTGTGTGTCTTGCATTTCGTGGAAAGTTTCAGAATTGTAGGCGTGTAGTTTTGTGGGGTTTGAGGAGGGTATTAACATATTTAAACACTAATTAATCACTAACAAGACTTTAGGCCTATTAAGCCAACAATTTAGGCCCATTAGTCTTAATTAGGTTTTAATTAAAATATTAAAATAGTTTTAGTAAAATTAAGTTTGTGAATTTAATAGCCGGGTTGTCAAAAAGTTCGTTTTTTGTTGAAAAACAACAACCGATAAAGTTACGTCCCGGCGTATAAAATCACCTCAAAACCCCTTATTTACAAAAATAAGAAAAATCATCCCCTTAACTTAAATAATTGAAAACAATTATTTAACAAAAACATTTTCTATTTTTCAGCCCTCGGTCTCCGTTCCTCGATCGCAACTCGAATAACCTTTTAAAAATAAATTTTAATGCAACCATGTAGAAAAATATATTTTAAACATGCAAATATACACAACATAATTAATTTAATGCAATTAAAACAATTAATTAAAATACAAGAGAATTTAATAAATCGTATGCTTATGGTTCGCGTGGACCTTTAAATTTTCGGGGCATTACACCTTAGGCTTGGATTGAAGGGGTGAATGATTAAGTTAGCGAATTTCCAAATGCAGAGGGTACCCAGACCCCGGCACGGAGTCCGTGTCCTTTTTCCTTCAAAAATACGAGATTCCAGTGCCTACCCGGACCCATAAACGGACACCTACACAGGGTCCGTGTACCCCCCTTCTTTAAAAATTTTTTTTTTTTTTAAAAATCGAATATACTATATTGGATTTTTTTTGTGGTTATGAATATAGAACATAGGATTTGTTTTGGGGTTCTTTTATATGGTTTAATACGATAATTAAACGAGGTCAAGTCACGAGTGATCTAGAATGTCATAAGATATTTATTTATTTCGGTGGTGAGCACGAATACCTACGTCTAAGTTTTGCAAATTAAGTTTTGAAATTCATGTTAGTTTGTGCAGCAGTGGCTCCAAGCGAGATCCAACGAATCCCTCAACGCCAAGTATGTATGTACGACATGCAAAGAAAATAATTTTATGTTTTTGAGGTATGCTAAATGTCTTGTGACCAATTTATGTATGGGATTGGAAAGCGGTAAAGTATGACTAGGGACCAATCCACCTCGTTAAATTATTAACGGGTTTAGATCAGGATTGAGAAGCGATAAAGTATGACCAGGGACCAATCTACCCGTTAAATTATGAACGGGGATCTCATGTATGTGGCACTGGATCTTACCTTTAAGCCCAGTACTGTGGTTTAGTCTGATCATGCGTATTTATGTATGGGTCACTTGCTTTGAAACATGCCTCTACGCAAAATGATAAAGTTTATGTATGTACAAGTATGCAAACATGTTTAAGAAAAGTTTTATGTTGATGGCACGTCTATGTTATGTATGTATGTTCAAGTTTAAGCGCAAGTTCAAGTTCCAATATGTACGTTCTATTTTAAAGCTGTATGTGATTTTATTACGTATTACTCGTTATTCTCAATTTATACGTGTTGATCTTTAGACTCACTGGACTTGATCGATGCATGTCACGATGAATTTGAAGAGACGAGGGGTGAGGACCAGTGAGCTGGCTTGGACTGAGTGGGAGGATAAACCCGAGGACTGCCTTATTTTAAGAATTTATGAAATGTTCAAATACTTTGATTTTATGTTAATGTCATGATTTTTATTCAAATGTTTTAGCAAAATTTTAAATTTCGAACGTTTGGTTGCAGTTATTTTTGGGAACGGATTATGGATGATCGCAATTTGAAAGTTTATTTCATATTTAAGAAAATTTTTATTTTTCCGCAAAATTTCAAGTAGTTCAAAATACGGTACGTTACAATTTATTTAAGTTTAAAATGATTTATAGCGATGCATGATCTATTTAAATCACATTATTTTGATTATTTATGTATATGTGATGCACGTTAAATGTTCTCTTGAGTTTCATGCTTCAGGCGATCATTCGATGCGGGATCAAGGAAAAGAGACCGGCGACGAGTTTGGCAATTTTAAAACTTGGTATTTTATTTTAAGTTAAGGTTGGGGCATTTTAAATAATTTATTAATGTTGGAAACTAAATTTCAGTTATTTGACAAACTAAACATCGAATTTATTGGACTAACTGATCAAGTTACCAGGCTTCGCAAATCAACTATCATTTGCCTAACTGATGATTAATATGCTTAATAATAAAGGCAACTGATACAAACGCAACTGATTTACGCAACTGAATGAGCAGTCAACTAACTGATCAGTCGTAAACCTATCAGTCGAAAACACTCAAGCTACTATCTTTTAGCTGATCTCTCAGTTGTACACGTCATCACTTGAAAACGACAACCGACAAATAGTACAACAGACTGCAACTAGTAGTGGAACACCGTATTTTAGAGATTGCAGTGTACGAATGTCAGAGAATATTGACGTGGCAATCAACGGATATATGGATTCAAACGTTATTTAATATTACCGTTGAGAGGGAAGCATAAAAATAGGCTAGAAGAGCAGTCGAAGCAAACAACACGAACTACTATTCTATTCAAGCTTGCCGTTACTCTACTAAAATCACAACTCGTATTTAAATATCAAGAGCTCACTCTTATCAGATATATCAGTAGCAATCAAGGCTATATTTACGAGTTTGTTAGCACTTTGAAATCTTTGTTAGATTCATTCAGTCGTGTTAATTTCAGTCACGCACTGTAAAAGTTTTTGTAAACTAAGAGTTTCAGTTTTGGCAGTGTTAAGTCCAAACTGAAGTGGGTCAGTATAACTATTGTATTCGATCAAAGTATTTTAGTGGATATCCTATCTTCATGATAGAAGGGGTGACGTAGGAGTTATTCTATTCTCCGAACATCAAGAAACAAATCGTGTGCATTTTATTTCAGTTACTATCAGTTATTCTATCTTTCAGTCAGTTTACTTCCGCAACTGTTTTTCAGTTAAACTGATTGTTATCGACTGACGAGATACCGAGAATCAGTTTGTCACTAAAGTGAACTCAATATTCGAAAAAGTATGCATAATCCGTAAGTGTTTATTCAACCCCCCCTTCTAAACACTTATCATCTTCTAACTGATCCTTTCAAGTGGTATCAGAGCAGTTGTATCTCGTCTCAGAATATTTCTACTCAAACTGTTCATCATGTCTTCCTTCAACAAGATCCCAATGTTTTCCAGAGAAGACTTCGAAGATTGGAAAATCAGGATGCAGGCTCACTTAGCTGCACAAGACGATGACATGTGATATGTCATAACTGAAGGTCCGATGACAATATTGAAAGGCAACACAGCAGTTGCAATCACCGATGGGGCACCTCACAGAATTGAAAAGCCAAGAGAGGAATGGACTGCTGAGGACAAAAGGAAAGCAAATTTGGACAATGTAGCAAAGGATATACTGTACAAAACGCTGGATAAAATAACTTTCAGCAAGATCATAATATATAAGACAGCTAAAAAAATTTGGGAAAAGATGATCCAGCTTTGTGAATGAAATGAACAAACCAAAGAGAATAAACTTTCTGTTGCTGTTCAGAAGTTTGACAATATCAAGATGAGAATTGGAAAATCGATGCATGAGTATGATGAAAGAGTCAGCTGCATCATCAATGAACTTAATGCACTTGGAAAAGTGTATACCAGCAAAGAAGTTGCCTTAAAAGTAATTAGAGGTCTTCCCAAGGAGTGGGACGTTAAAACCATGGCAATGAGGGAATCCAAGGATCTAAACAAGGTTGAGCTTCATGACCTATTTGCTGATCTGAAGGCCTATGAGTTTGAGCTGCAAACTCGAGAAGGAGAACCTTCTACTCCAGCAGCCACAACTGCCTTAGCTGATGTCAGAACAGAACCAACTGGTTCAGTCGAGAAGGTTGCTGATCAACTGAGCAATGATGCTATGTCATTGTTCATCAAAATATTTGGAAGGTTCATGAGGAAAAATCAAGGGAACTACCAGAAGTATTATCAGAGAAACATTTCTAAAGAGGAATCAAATGCTTGCTACAACTGTGGCAAACCCGGTCACTTAATTGCTGACTGTACCAAACCCAAGAAGGACAGTCAAGGCTCGACTGAAAGAAAGAAGAAGTCATATGAGCACAAGAGGAGATCCAAGGATGATAGGAAATCTTTCAGGAAGAAGCATGAGGTACTCTTAGCTGAAGAGAGTAAATCTAAATGGGCAGAAACTTACAGCAAAGAGTCAGAGCCAGAAACTTCATGCAGTTACAGTGATGGTGAAGAGGAAGTGAAGTGTCTAATGGCTGGTGATACAGAAGTGGAGTCAAGCAGTCAACAGGTATTTGACTTCACCTCAACTGATTTCACTAGAGAAGAACTTATTTCAACTCTTCATGACATGGTTAATGAGTACCACAAGCTTGTCTTATCTTTTTAAAAGACCAGAGCAAAGCAGACTGATCTCATAGACAATTATACTAAAACTGATGAATAAGTTGATGAGTTGAGTCTAAAAAGGGATATTGCTGAGCTCAATGCTGAAAGAAGCAGTAATCAATCAATGATTCAGAAGTTGATGATTGAAAATTCAAAACAAACTGAGCTTATTCAGGCAGTGGAACAAATCATATGTTGCATTAACTGATATATAGAACTCTCAGAAATCAGTTACTGATAAAACTGGTTTAGGGTTCAGTAACCAAGATGAAATGTCTTCCAATGATACTCAACCAAAACTGAATATGGATAAAGGGAAATACATTCACTTTGTCAAATCAATGTGGTACAAGAACAACCTGAGCCAAGTAAACTTGTTGAACAGCCTACTGAAAGTACGAAAAAGGTTAGAAGATATGGTATTGGTTATAGCCCAAAAGTTTTAACTGACTCACGCAGTCAGTCGTCAAAAAGATTCAGCAGGAATTTTTCAAATGGCTACTCCAATTACTATAACAACAAGCCAGTTCAGAAAAGATATCGGCTAAACAATCAGTTGAACAAAGCTAAATCACATGTTATCTCATCTGCACGCTACACACCAACCACACATAAATCGAGAAAGACCATCTGGAATACAGCAACTGGACAGTCAGTTAGACTGATCCAAGTCTGGATTCCTTAAAAAGGACTAATCAGTGTAGGACCCAAATAACTAAGGGTACCAAAATTATATCTTGTGTGTGATTACAGGTAACAGGTACAAGCAATGAATCAATCTGGTACTTGGATAGTGGATGCTCACGACACATGACGGGAGATGCAAACTTGTTATCTCAACTGATCAAGTACACTGGACCAAACATCAGTTTCAGAGATAATTCCAAAGGTAAAACTGTGGGTAAGGGTAAGCTTATCCATGGTAACTTTATCATTAATGATGTTTTATTAGTTGAGAATCTCAAGTATAATCTGATTAGCATCAGTCAGTTATGCGATAATGGATTCTCAGTTCAGTTTGACAAACATTCGTGTTCAGTCAAAGACTCAACTGATGAGGTTATCCTAACTGGCAAATGGTGTAGAAACATTTACAAAGTCAGTTGGAATGATCAACCTTATGCACCAGTATGTTTTATTGCTTTAAAATCTTCTAAAAACTGGTTGTGGCATAAGAGATTAAACCACCTGAACTTTAAATCTATTGCATATCTGAGTAATCACGATCTTGTCACTGGTTTGCCCAAAATGGATTTTACCAAAGATAAAATTTGTTCAGCATGTCAGTTTGATAAACAAGTTAAATCTTCTTTTAAAAACAAGGGTCGTAAATCTTCTTCCCGATGCTTAGAGCTGTTATATATGGATCTATTTGGTCCAATACCAGTCATTAGCTTAGGGGTGATGAAATACACCTTGGTGGTTGTGGATGATTTTTCAATATTTACTTGGGTTATTTTTCTAAAATCCAAAGACCAAACTGCTGCACAACTGATCAAGCTTTTCAAATGACTATTAAATGAGAAATCAGTTGGAATTGATAGAATCAGATCCGATCGAGGAACTGAATTCATCAATCAAATTCTTTCAAATTTTTTAGAAAATACTGGAATTTAGCATGAGCTCTCAGCAGCTAGAACTCCTTAGCAAAATGGTGTAGCTGAAAGGAGAAATCGAACCCGTAAAGAAGCTGCTAGAACAATGCTTGCTGATTCTGGTATTTCTCATAGGTTTTGGGCAGAGGCAGTAAACACTGCGTGTTATACTCAGAACAGATCGATGATTAATAAAAATCATTTGTAAACACCTTATGAGATCTGGCATGGACGAAAAAGTGTGATTTCTTACTTTAAAATATTCGGCTGCAGATGTTTTATTCTTGACAATGGCAAAAATCATTTAAAAGCCTTTGATGCTAAATTTGCAGAGGGAATATTTCTGGGATATTCATCAGTCAGCAAAGCTTATAGAG
Organism: Primulina tabacum; assembly: GCF_025594145.1. NCBI lineage: Eukaryota > Viridiplantae > Streptophyta > Magnoliopsida > Lamiales > Gesneriaceae > Primulina > Primulina tabacum. Next base: position 13,652,842 of record NC_134555.1, on the reverse strand, counting down.
TGTTTAACAAGAGCACACTAATGTTGAAGAGTCTATACATGTTGTTTTTGATGAAACTGTACTAACAAATAAGCCAACTGATCCAGTTGAGCTAGTTGATAGATTTACAGATATCAGTTTGGAGGATAATCATGAAGAAGAAAATCACATCAATCGAAACATCCTTCAAACACCAGAACCTGAAATTATGGATCAATCAGTTGAACAGGAAGTAGTTCCTGAAAATCAGTTGGCGGATCCTATTGAGGATATTCAATTACCAACTGATGCAACAGCAACTGAAACTGAAGAAAACACCCAGTTGCAAACTGAAACAGTTGCTGATTTGGATACAACAAATGCTGAATACAGATGGAAGAAATCACATCCTCCATAATTGGTAATAGGTAACCCATCTGATCCGGTGAGAACTAGAAATCAGATGCTCAACTTATTTATTCATTCAGATTTCGTATCGCAATTGGAACCGAAGAAAACCGATGAATCTCTTGCTGATCCAAACTGGATAAATGCAATGCAAGAGGAGCTGAATTAGTTTACCCATAAAAATGTGTGGAACCTAGTTCCAAAACCTATTTCAAAAACTGTTATAGGTACAAAATGGGTGTACAGGAATAAATTGAACGAAGATGGTTCAGTTGTGCGCAACAAGGCGAGACTGGTAGCACAAGGATATAGGCAAGAAGAAGGAATTAACTACGATGAAACATATGCACCAGTTGCAAGACTGGAAGCTATCAGAATATTCCTTTCCTATGCTTCATTCAAGAATTTCAAAGTCTACCATATGGATGTAAAGAGTGCTTTCCTAAATGGTCAGTTGCAAGAGGAAGTCTACGTTGAACAATCTCCAGGTTTCATCAATCACCTTTTTCCTGATCATGTCTACCATTTGAACAAAGCATTATATGGTCTTAAACAAGCTCCAAGAGCTTGGTATGAAACTCTTTCAAAATTTCTAACTGATCACGATTTTTCTGTTGGATCAGTTGATAAGACATTGTTCAAATTTTCCAAGAATGATCACATTTTACTCGTTCAAATTTATGTTGATAACATCATTTTTGGGTCAACTAACCCCAAATCATGGGAGAAATTTGCTAATTTGATGCAGGATAAATTTGAAATGAGCATGATGGGCGAACTGACATTTTTTCTTGGACTGCAAGTGAAGCAACTAGAGACAGGCACTTTTATCAGTCAAGCTAAATATACAAAGGAGTTGCTGAAGAAATTTGACATTGAATCGTGTTCAGCTGCAAAAACTCCCATGAGCTCATCAGTTAAACTAGACACTGATCAAGGGGGAATATCAGTTGAGGCGACACTTTATAGAGGTTTAATAGGTTCATTATTGTACCTAACTGCTAGTCGCCCTTATATAGTATTTGTTGTCTGTATGTGTGCCAGATTTCAAGCGAACCCTAAGCAATCACATTTTCAGCTGCCCAACGTATTTTAAAATATTTAAAAGGCACTCAAAATGTTGGGTTATGGTATTCTAAAAACTCCTCTGTCAATCTAGTTGGCTATTCAAATGCTGATTATGCAGGATGTAAGCTTGATCGAAAAAGTATAAGTGGATCATGTCAGTTTCTAGGAGATAGACTGATCTCTTGGTTCAGCAAGAAGTAGACATCCACTGCTACTTTCCACAACTGAAGTAGAATATCTTGCTGCTGGAAGTTGGTGTGCTCAACTGCTCTGGATTCAGCAACAACTGAGAGAATATGCAGTCATTGCCAGAGAATCGCCCATATTTTGTGACAATACCAGCACGATTGCTATTACCTACAATCCAGTTCTTCACTCTAGGACCAAGCACATAGATGTCAAGCACCACTTTATCAGAGATCATGCCTTGAAGAAGGACATAAGACTGGAATATGTCTCAACTGAACAACAAGCAATTGAAATCTTCACCAAACTGTTGCCCGAGACTAAGTTTTCTCACTTTTGTAATATAATTGGATTAATTGATTTATCATAATCAATTTTACTGCTTATATGTCAGTTGTCAATTAATTTGTCTTATATATCAGTTCTTAATTTCTAACTGATGTCAGTTTGTTATTTGTCAACTATTATGTTCAGTTCGTGATTTATTTATCAACTGATGAGATTAACGTTTGCAGGAAGATAAAAGACAAAGATAAACTGATAAACTTTTTATTAATCGAAAGAAATTAGCACGAAGTACATCGAAATATTCTTCTTCAACAGAAGACCTACACTTGGTCAACCAACGAGTCAAATCTCCAGTGGAAGTCTTAAGGAAGCTATCTGAGTCAGCTATACGCTCTAGGATCTTCCTTTCCTTCTGGAGCATTAGCTGGTAGACATATTCATCTTCGAAGAGGTCCACCTGTATCAGCAACGCGCAAGCGTTCTTGATATTTCCTTATTTTTGCCAACAGTTTGGGGGTGGTAGCCTCTCCACACTCATAGAGGAACTGGAGTCCTTGAAGCTCCTCCCAATGTCGAAGGATTTTATGGAAGACTTCATCTTCCATAGCAGTTTTCCTCTTCTCCAAAGCTGCGTCCATAAACGCCTTGGCCATATCTGGAGTCTTCGAGCTACCTGCACCTGCCATTTTAGCTTTTGATTGTTATTTGCTAATATGATTGAAACTAACCGAGCTATTCTCATTTATAGCCCAGGGTCAAGGAAGATGTAAGGACAAAGTCATTACGGCAGACGATTAACCTGCTAAGCATAAGATTTTATTTGATTCGCCTTGCTTAATTTCTCGTAATTTATATATGCATTTATTGAGGGGGAATGACGATTTAAAAAGTTAACTGAGAAGACAATAGTCAGTGGTTTTCAACTGAACTGACTAAGTTCTCAATTGGTCAGTCAGGAGTTAATTTAACTGATCTTCTCCGATACGTTAACTGATAAAATCGAAAAATATTCTATATTAAGTGACGTGACTGATTATCAAGGCATTAAATGCTGTCTTTCAACAAATAGTAGATTGAAACGTGGACCCTTTTAATCCATGCATTTTCAACACACGCTTTTACCACACGTACACACGTCCACACGTCTTTTATTCAAAATTTTCTTGACTAACACGTGTCCAAGTATTTGAACAGTCACATACATAAGTACTCTGTCCGCTCCATTTCAGTTCTTCTTCCTTACGCTTACCTAAAATTCTCAAGAGAAAAAGTAAATTCAAGCTTTTTTTTTTTGCAGGAAATCATTCAGATCTAATGGCAAATCAAATTCCCGCTCACATGTTGAATTCTATGGCTATCAATTTTGAATCAGTTCTATCAGTCAAAAAAGCCGATGTCAAGAACGTCTTTCTGAAGCTAGAATCAGCTGGGCTGAGGACATTTTTGGTTAATCTTCACAGGAGATCTACTCGAAGGAACTTCAGGATTTCTACTCTAATGGGAATATCAATTCTGATGGAAGCATCATCACTGCTATCAATTGTCAGTTGTTGACCATTTCAGAAAAATCATTTGGAGAAATGTTCTTATTGCCTTCTGATGGGCTGGCAAATCTTGCTGACATTAAGGCATCTGATGTCGAAGAGATGCAAACTCTACTTTCTGCTGATGGACGGAAAATCAAAGTTTCCGATCCAAAGAAGGAACTGAAGCACGAAATTCAATTGCTGGCTGATATTGTAGCCAAGGGGCTATTAGCAAAGGCAGGATCATTTGCTGCACTAACCTTGGAGAAATTTCGAGCTTTCAAGCCATCACTGTTATTATGGCTGGTCGAAGGCTGAACTGGAAGCACCTTATCTTCAATATCTTGAAGAATATGTTTAAATCCACCAAGAAGTCCAAAGGATTCGCGGTACAGATAAGTTATTTGATGAAAGTCAAAGGACTGGTGGCTGATTATTCAGAGAAATCATCAAAATTCAAAGTCTTCAACGCCAAGAATGTTCAGCCACCCAAAACTAAACTGGACATCTCTCCTGATCAGTTTGTAAAGATCAAAAAGGAGATTGGGACGCAACAGGATGCTCCCAAGTCAGTAAAGAAGGGAAGAACTTTGGCTCAAATGAAACCAATCAAGAGAAAACTGATTGTCAGTGGATCAGATTCTGAGGAAACACCTTTTCAGTTGATTACAAAGAAACAAAGGACACAGAAGACCAAGCCAGTAGCAATGTTGGCATCTTTCCAAGCTGATAGAGTGAAGCAATCAGGACGCTCAACAGCCTATTCAGACTATTCCTTTAAAATCCATTCCAGCCTATGTTTCAGCTAAAGAACAGTTACCTCCACAAACTGATCCATCAAAAAAGATCATCAGTACAACTGGTAAAAAGAAGGAATCAGCAAAAGTTTCAGCTCCTTTGATCAATATCAATCGACCTACAATACTTGCTCCTGCTCGAACCAAAGGAATCATTGTCCTGGAACAAGTGGACACTACTCATTCTGGACTAAACATTCCACACATTCTTTCTGATGAGAAAGGAAAGGGCAAGTTGATCGAAGAACCCAGGCCATCAAATGCAATTCAGACTCACATTGACCTTGTATGGGAACAGGTCAATGCCTTTGCTGAATCAAAACAGAAAGTTTATAATTCTTGGACGAGTTTCAGAACTCACACTTTTGCCAAACAGTTGAAAAAGAAGTCTAAACTGAATACATTCATCAAATTGGAAGCAACTGTTCTCAAAATGGTCAAAGCTGCTACAATTGTTCAGGCATTGGGGAGAAAGATTATTTCTTTGATCAAATAAGAGCCAAAAAGTTGGGCCAACTGATTGAGAAGCTTAAAAGCAACTACATTCCTACAAGTCCAACTGCTTATAAAGATCGAGCTGTGCTCACTCAGCTGGACGCAGATCTTATTTCTCTGCATCGCAGATAAAGTTTTAGGAAATAGATCAGGAATTAGTCAATTATGAAGGCTTTTTCGAAGATGAAGAAGATGAATAGTCATCTCAGCACAAAGAGCCATCCCCAAAACAAGATGCTGCTACAACAGTAGAGCCAATTCAGGATGTGCCACCATCTTCTTCTGTTGCTGATCCTCAACCTTACTTGGACGCTGATTTGACACTTGCTGATATCGATGAAATCATTCAGTCAGTAGCCCAAGAACTTCAAACAAATGTGCCTTCAACTAAATCAGTTGATCTACCAACAGATGAAGCAGCTACAAATGCTCATATCTCTGTCTCTGCTGAACAAGATGTTCAAAATGATGTGCCCATGCACTCAACTGTTGAGCCTATTGTAGAAAATGTTGACACTGAGGAGGCTCAGTTGCTTGTTGACGAACCGCAACAAGTTTCAGTTGACCAACAATCAGAACCACCTGTCACTGATCCTCCAACTGAAACTCCCACAGATCGTCAAATTAATCAGCAGGACGGTCCATCTGCTGATCCAAATCAATCTTCTTCTCCTCTTATCCAACAAGAAGTCAAGTATACAAGACGTTACACAGCTGACACATGCTGAAACAGAGGTTTCTGACCGGACATTGGTGATATTTGATCAATCTACCAAGGAACAAGAACCAGGGCCGTCTGGACCTGTATCTCCTCATCCATCCTCAGACATGGATTTAATCCTTGAAGAGATTCAGGACATTCAGCTCAATATGTCAAATATAATGCAAGAAATAAAGGAGATTCAAAGCACTCAGCTTGCTCACTCTCTGAAGCTGAACTCCTCCAGTGAATTCAACTCAGGAAAACTGAAATCTATTCAAACAGCTGTGACCTCCATCTCTTTTGCGATTGACGAGCTTAAAAAGAACAGAGGCTGAGCTGAGAGTCACTCCCTTACTCAAGACTCAATCAGCAAGCGAGTAGAATCTATGGAGACATCTGTCTCAAAGAAAATCGACTTGCTGCAAACCACTATGTTGACTGCTGTCAAAGATATTGCAGCTGATGTTAGTATTTTATCTCTCAAAGTCGACGTGCTTGACAAAAAGGGGGAAGCAGCTAGATTGATGAAGGAATAAGAAGAGAGGATACCAGTTATTAGTTGAAGATTATTTGTTTTCTATGTACGAATCTGTACACTAGAAAAATTATTTTATCTACAATGATTCAACTGATCAATTTATTAAATTCCAAGTTTTGTCAATCACCAAAAAGGGAAAAAATTGTTGGAAAGTAAATTTCAGTGATTTGACAAACTAAGCATTGAATTCATTGGACTAACTGATCAAGTTACCAGGCTTCGCAAATCAACTATCATTTGCCTAACTGATAATTAATGTGCTTAATATTAAAGGCAACTGATACTAACACAATTGATTTACGCAACTAAATGAGCAGTCAACTGACTGATCAGTCGTAAACCTATCAGTCGATATATTCAGCCGAAAACACTCAAGCTATTATCTATCAGCTGATCTCTCAGTTGTACACGTCATCAGTTGAAAACGACAACTGACAAATAGTACAATAGACTGCAACTAGTAGTGGAACGCCGCATTTCAGAGATTGCAGTGTACGAATGTCAAAGAATATTGACGTGGCAATCAATGGATATATGGATTCAAACGTTATTTAATATAACCGTTGAGAGGAAAGCCTATAGATAGGCGAGAAGAGAAGTCGAAGCAAACAACACGAACTACTATTCTATTCAAGCTTGTTGTTACTCTGCTAAAATCACAACTCGTATTCAAATATCAAGAGCTCACTCTTATCAGATATATCAGTAGCAATCAAGACTATATTTACCAGCCTGTTAGCACTTTGAAATATTTGTTAGATTCATTCAGTCGTGTTAATTTCAGTCACGCACTGTAAAGTTTTTGTAAACTAAGAGTTTCAGTTTTGGCATTGTTAAGTCCAAACTGAAGTGGGTCAGTACAACTATTGTATTCGATCAGAGTCTTTTAGTGGATATCCTATCTTCGTGATAGAAGGGGTGATGTAGGAGTTATTCTATTCCCCAAACATCCAGAAACAAATCGTGTGCATTTTATTTCAGTTACTATAAGTTATTCTATCTTTCAGTCAGTTTACTTCCGCAACTGTTTTTCAGTTAAACTGATTGTTATCGACTTACGAGATACCGAGAATCAATTTGTCACTAAACTGAACTCAATATTCGAAAAAATATACATAATCCGTAAGTGTTTATTCAACCCCCCCTTCTAAACACTTATCATATTCTAACTGATCCTTTCAATTAAGTTTTAGCATTTTAAAACCTAAAGTATTTATTTAAGTGATTTTAGAATTTTAAAACTTTTAAAGTCTAGCAAATATGCATTTTATTTTAATTAAGGGGTTTGTTAAGGTTAGTGTGGTTAACTATTAATTAGCATTTTTAATTAGATCGTTAATTGTGTAATTAAGTAATTTACTCCCCTAATTAGTCACCTAACTCACGCACACACACACACTCCTGCACACACACTTACACAACAAAACAAACACACACAAGTTTCAAATCACAATTTCAGAATTTTATTATTTTTGAGAAGGGAAAACCTAGGGTACTTGGTCTAGAGAGCAGCCGTCCCCTTCCTCTGAATTTTCAGCAAGTTTTTGTAAGGCCCGAGGATTTGAGTATGGTAATCTGAAACGATTCGTTAATTAATTGATGTGATTATAGACAGAACGGATTAGACCGGGGGGAGCCGGAAAGAAGTTGGAATTTTGTGCGAGGAATGAGTCTCGCGCATATGCGCGACCCGACCGGGCGCATATGCGCGAAATGGGCAGAACACCTCGCGCATATGTGCGACAAGAATCGGCGCACATGCGCGAGGGCCAAGAGTTGTGAAGAAATTTGAAGGACCTCGCGCATATGCGCCGATTGAGGGCGCGCATATGCGCGAGGCGTTGTGCATGACACGCGCCGAGACATATTGTTTCGCGCATATGCGCCGAGTGATGTCGCGCATATGCGCGACACGTGTTGAACAAAGAATAAGCCATTTGCCCTCACCATGCAAGATATATATACGAGCTGTAATACATTCCTTCATTCATAATTTCAAGAGGAAGAACCGAGAGCTTAGGATCTTTAAGGTTCATGTACAAGAATTCTACTCAAGCAAGAATCTAACAGTCCGATTTTCGATCCGAGCTTATATTTGTGCTTCTCTTGTTACAAACTATCAAAAAGAAGTAAGTATTGCTACATTTCAGCATGTTTTGAAGTTAAGATGTTGAGAGAAATCAGATTTTGATTTCTATTATGTGTTCTTAATATGTTGAGATATGTAGAATTGAAACCGGATCGAAGAAATGTTACTGTATGCGATTATTACGATTTTCCAGCATATATGTGTATGAGATTGTGCAGGTTTCAGCATGGTAGACTGTCTTATGATGAGAATTATGAGTTATTGTTATTGATTATTGGTGTTTGAGTTGACCGGTATCGCGAGATTAAGCCGTTATGCCGTCGAAATGTACCGGGAATGAATATTTATACGTACATGTATTGGTTGAGTTATTGATTGATATTGTGTTATTCGACATTGCCCTTTCAGATTGATATCGACAAGCTTCGACGCCAAGACTTTGACATCGACAAAGATTGAACACAGAAAGGTATAATTCAATGTTGATTCGGGAAGACACAACTCGAATTAGATCCAATTTGAGTTTCCCAAAATCACATACTAGAATGTTTATAATTTGATATGGTTATGCCTTGTTTATAGAGTATAGCAATGCACATGAGATAGGTGAGTCGTTGGCAGATATGCCAAGATACCGGATGTTCGGTGATATCGACGTACGTAGGAAAAGATTGACTCCTATTGTAGATATTCGATACAGAGAGGACCGAAGTCCGGGAATAAGACGTACCGCCACCCCGATTGGGAGAGTAGGTGGGAGATTGTACGTTTTATTCACACCGGGATCCCTAGACTTAGATATGAGTCGAGTTAAAGAACAAAAATCGAAGAGTGTTATCTGTATTTACATTTGATTCATGTATTACTGATTCATGTATTATGATTGTGTATTTATTTGCATGACATGCATGTATACATGTTTTATACTGGGATTTGTTCTCACCGGAGTATCCGGCTGTTGTTGTGTCTGTATGTGTGCATGACAACAGGTGGGACAGGATCAGGGTCAAAGATAGCGTGACTGAGATTGGATAGCGTGGTGATTTCGGGCGTGGGAGATGAACTAGTAGTTTTACATTTGAGATGTAGTTTGTTGTAAACACTAGTTTGTATAAATATGTAATGGAATAAGACATGTAATTTCTTTTGATGAAATAAAATAGAGGTATTATTTGTGTATGATTTATATACAATTGTTTTTTATAAAAGCAAAATTTTGACCCACATTTTCTAGCAAATATCCAATTAATCCCAAAGACAATTGAGTTAGAGCCCGGGTCCTCACAACAGGTGGTATCAGAGCAGTAGGTTCTGTAGACTGGAATAGAAGTGAATGAGCGGGGTAGATCGAGTCGTCTTCCTTGCTTTGATGATGCTAGCATGCTATTAATTGCATGTTGATTTACTTATGTTATATATTAAAGCATGTTTCTTGCAGTAATACATGTTTACTTATTTATCTGATTGATTGCGACATGTATTAAGAATAAAATGAATCAGAACCGATTCTGGATCAGAGGTATATGATCAGAGGAGGACTGAAACAGATTGTATAGATTGTGTACTAATCCGTGTGATAATCAGTTATGCCTCCTTGAAGAGCAGCAGTGCCTGTGCGTCCGGTACCAGAACAAGGCAGTACTTCCAACGATCCGATAGATTTTACTGCAACACCGATGGAGACACTACTGAAACGATTTCAATTCTTCAAACCGCCGACCCTGAAAGGTACTGAGAGCGCTATTGAGTGCGAAAGCTTGTTAGATGACATCGAGATGTTATTTGAGTCCCTTGACGATACCGATGAGCGACGAGTAAAGTTAATTGGCCATCAACTGCATGAAGTAGCAAAGAATTGGTGGTTGACCACAAAGAGAGCGTTGGAGCAACGTGGCACAGAGATCACTTGGAAAGTTTTTAAAGCAGAGTTCTATCAACGCTTCTTCCCCGTGTCCTACAGAAAGGATAAAGGTGCCGAGTTTGCCAATCTGAGACAGGGACAGCTGAACATCGAAGAATATGTGGCAAAGTTTTCGACATTGCTCCGATTTGCTCCTCACGTTGCAGAAAATGAAGAGGCCATTGCAGATCAGTTTATCAATGGCTTGAATCCTGATATCTTTACCCTGGTCAATACCGGCAGACCGAACAACTTTGCAGATGCCTTGAATCAAGCTAAGGGAGCGGAAGCGGGACTGATTAAGCAACGAGGACTTTCGTATGCTGCTCCGATTCCAAGACCACCACAGCCCTCATTTCAACCTCCTCCTAGATTCGAGAGTGGTGGTAGTAGCAGTGGCAAGAAAGATCCACTGAAAGCCCGAGGAAAACAGTTCAAGAAGTCGGGTAGCAGTTCATCAAGCTCAGGTGGGTCACGACAGAGGGGTCCTGGCCAGAGTTCAGATTATACAGGGGTGTATTGCAGTACTTGTGGAGGCAGACATCCTACAGATCAGTGTCATAGAGTGGTTGGGCGATGCAATATCTGCAAACAGTAAGGACATTTCGCTAGAGTCTGTCCACAGAGAGGGTCACAGCGATCTCAAGGTGCAGGATCATCTGCATCAGTATCTCAGCCTGAGAGGCAAGCATCATCTGTCCATTCCTTCTAGCCACCACCTGCACAGTCCCAGTTGAGGCCAGAAGGGAGCCAGACTGAGAGCCAACCTCCCAGACAGCGGGCTCGAGTATTTGCACTGACAGAAGAGCAGGCCCAAGATGCACCAGACGATGTGATAGCAGGTAACTGTTTTCTTTGCGGTTATCCTACTTATGTATTGATAGATACGGGTGCATCTCATACTTTTATTTCTGAGCGTTTTGCATTAATGCATGCTTTACCTGTCGAGTCATTATCTGTCGTAGTGTCTATTTCTTCTCCTTTGGGGAGTGGTTTGATATCAGTGACATCGGTTAGACATTGCATGCTACAGTTTGAAGGTAATGAGATCGAGTTAGACTGTGTTGTGCTTGGATTGTCTGATTTTGATTGTATTGTCGGTATCGATATGTTAACCAAGTACAGAGCCACTGTAGATTGTTTCCAGAAGATTGTCAGATTCAGACCAGAGATGGCTAATGACTGAAATTCTACGGTAAGAGTTCCAGAGCTCAGATTCCCTTGATATCTGTGTTTTCTATGAGTCGATTGTTACAGAAAGGAGCAGAGGGGTTCCTTGTATATTTAGTAGACCTACTGAAATCGAGCCCAGCATTGGCAGATCTGCCGGTGGTATTCGAGTTTGTGGATGTATTCCAAGATGAGATTCCAGGGTTACCTCCAGTCCGAGAGGTAGATTTCGGTATCGATCTCCTACCAGGGTACCGTTCCTATATCTCGAACTCCCTATAGAATGGCACCCATTGAATTGAAAGAATTGAAGGAACAACTCGAAGATTTATTTGCCAAGGGCTACATTAGACCGAGTGTGTCTCCTTGGGGTGCTCCGGTACTGTTTGTTAGGAAGAAAGATGATTCGATGAGACTTTGCATCGATTATCGACAACTGAATAAAGCAACGGTAAAGAACAAATACCCATTGTCTCGTATCGACGATTTATTTGATCAGTTGCAGGGTTCTACTGTATATTCCAAGATCGATCTGAGATCTGTGTATCACCAGCTGAGGGTCCGAGATTCTGATATACCGAAGATAGCATTTAGAACCAGGTATGGACATTATGAATTTATTGTCATGCCATTTGGTTTAACGAATGCTCCAACTGTATTTATGGGCCTGATGAACCGTATCTTCCAGAAGTACCTTGACGATTTTGTGATTATATTTATTGATGACATTCTGATATATTCAAAGAATATGAGTGATCATGCTGAGCATTTGAGAACTGTGTTGGGAATTTTGAGGGCTGAGAAATTATATGCTAAACTGTCGAAATGCGAGTTTTTGTTAAGACAAGTTGAATTTCTGGGGCATATTATATCCGGAGATGGTATTTATGTTGACCCTAGTAAGTTTGAGGCTGTGATCAGTTGGCCTAGACCGACATCAGTGCCAGAGATACGCAGTTTCATGGGTCTAGCAGGCTATTATCGGCAATTTATCATATATTTTTCCAGTATTGCAAATCCGATTACACAGCTAAATTAGAAGAATGCTACGTTTGTGTGGTCGGAAGCTTGTGAATCTAGCTTCCTGGAGTTGAAGAAAAGATTAACCAGTGCTCCAGTGTTGACTATCCCTTCAGGTACTGGTGGTTTTGTTGTATATTGTGATGCATCTCACAGAAGGGCTAGGATGTATTCTTATGCAGCGAGGACATGTGATTGCATATGCCTCGAGACAGTTGAAGCCGCACGAGACTCGTTACCCAATTCATGATCTTGAATTGGCGACCATTGTGTTTGCACTGAAGATATGGCGACACTATCTCTACGGCGAGAAATTTGAAATTTACTCGGATCACAAGAGCTTGAAATACCTGTTTTCGCAGTCATAATTGAATATGAGACAGCGTAGATGGCTCGATTTGTTGAAGGATTTCGATTGTGAAATCAAGTACTATCCAGGGAAGTCTAATGCAGCAGCCGATGCCTTGAGTCGAAAGGTATGTGCTCTATCCTTATCGACGATAGGTATTTCAAATTTGATTGAAGATTGCTGTTTGTCTTGATTAGCATTTGATACAGATAATAGACCATTGCGACTTGCTACGATTCAAATGGAACCAGATTTGATTGTTCGCATTAAAGAAGCACAGAAAATTGATCAGAAGGTTCAGAAATCGATTGAGATGGTCAGAACAGGACACAGTTAGAGTATCAGGTACATGATCATGTTTTGTACGTGAATAACCGTCTCGTAGTGCCAGATGTTTCAGATTTGAAACAACAGATTTTATCAGAAGCACACTGTAGTCGGTTTAGTATTCATCCTGGTGGCAGAAAGATGTACAATGATCTGTAGAAACAGTTTTGGTGGAAACAGATGAAATAATACATTGCAGAGTTTGTGTCTAGATGTTTGAATTGCCAACAGGTTAAAGCAGAAAGGAAGAAACCCGGAGGATTACTTCAGAGCTTATCTATTCCTGAATGGAAATGAGATCACATTTCCATGGATTTTATCACGAAATTACCACGATCATCCCGGGGTTGTGATGCGATTTGGGTCGTGATTGACAGATTGACCAAATCAGCATGCTGTATTCCGTACAGAAGGACGTACCGACATGATCAGATAGCAGAGATATACGTCAGAGAGGTGGTTAGATTGCATGGTGTGCCGAAATCTATCGTATCAGATCGTGATCCCCGATTCACTTCACATTTCTGGCACAATTTGCAGCAGGCTTTAGGTACGACATTGCACCTTGAGTACTGCATATCATCCCCAGACCGAAGGACAGTCAGAGAGGACTAATCCAGACATTAGAGGATATGCTGAGAGCTGTAGTGCTAGATTTTGGCACTAGTTGGCAAGATTCACTACCTCTTTGTGAATTCTCGTACAACAACAGCTATCAGACGAGCATTGAGATGGCACCGTTTGAAGCATTATATGGCAAGAAGTGCAGATCTCCTCTGTATTGGGATGATATATCTGAAATACCAGAACTTGGGCCTGATATGATTCGTGAAATGACTGAGAAAGTAAAACTGATCCAGAAAATAATGAAGATGGCGCAAGATAGACAAGCCAAGTATGCGAATGTACGTCGTCGACCGTTAGTATTTGAACAAAGAGACAGAGTATTTTTGAAGATTTCTCCTTTCAGAGGCATTGTCAGGTTTGGCAAACGTGGGAAATTGTCTCCTAGATACATCGGTCCATACAAAATTTTTGAGAAGATTGGTGATCGTGCATATCGACTTGCTCTTCCTCCTTCGCTATCTGGGATACATGACGTCTTTCATGTGTCGATGCTACGGAAATATCTGCCAGATACTTCTCATATTCTTCAGCCGGATGAAGCTGAACTCGATGAAACTTTGAGCTATTTTGAGCAGCCGATTCAGATTATTGATCGGAAGGACAAACAACTCAGAACGAAGACTATTCCACTGGTGAAAGTCCAATGGAGTCGTCATGCCATCGAAGAAGCTACTTTGGAGACTGAAGAAGATATGAGACAGAAGTTCTCAAAGTTATTTTACTGATGTAAGTCTTCTATATAGCCTTTCTGTTATACCTTCTTATTGATATGATTTGATTGCCTGTGATTTCGGGGACGAAATCGTGTCTAAGGGGGGGAGAAATGTAAGGCCCAAGGATTTGAGTATGGTAATCTGAAATGATTCGTTAATTAATTGATGTGATTATAGACAGAACGGATCAGACCGGGGGGAGCCGGAAAGAAGTTGGAATTTTGTGCGAGGAATGAGTCTCGCGCATATGCGCGACCAGACCGGGCGCATATGCGCGACCAGACTGGGCGCATAGGCGCGAAATGGGCAGAACACAGAAATCGGCGCACATGCGCGAGGGTACCCGAGAGTTGTGAAGAAATTTGAAGGACATCGCGCATATGCGCTGATTGAGGGCGCGCATATGCGCGAGGCGTTGTGCATGACACGCGCCGAGACATATTGTCTCGCGCATATGCACCGAGTGATGTCGGGCATATGCGCGAGATGTGTTGAACAAAGAATAAGCCATTTACCCTCACCATGCAAGATATATATAAGAGTTGTAATACATTCCTTCATTCAGAATTTCAAGAGGAAGAACCGAGAGCTTAGGATCTTTAAGGTTCATGTACAAGAATTCTACACAAGCAAGAATCTAACAGTCCGATTTTCGATCCGAGCTTATATTTGTGCTTCTCTTGTTACAAACTATCAAAGGAAGTAAGTATTGCTACATTTCAGCATGTTTTGAAGTTGAGATGTTGAGAGAAAATCAGATTTTGATTTCTATTATGTGTTCTTGATATGTTGAGATATGTAGAATTGAAACCGGATCGAAGAAATGTTACCGTATGCGATTATTACGATTTTCCAGCATATATGTGTATGAGATTGTGCAGGTTTCAGCATGGTAGATTGTCTTATGATGAGAATTATGAGTTATTGTTACTGATTATTGGTGTTTGAGTTGACCGGTATCGCGAGATTACGCCGTTATGCCGTCGAAATGTACCGGGAATGAATATTGATATGTACATGTATTGGTTGAGTTATTGATTGATATTGTGTTATTCGACATTGCCCTTTCAGATTGATATCGACAAGCTTCGACGTCAAGACTTTGACATCGACAAAGATTGAACACAGAAAGGTATAATTCAATGTTGATTCAGGAAGGCACAACTCGAATTAGATCCAATTTGAGTTTCCCAAAATCACATACTAGAATGTTTATAATTTGATATGGTTATGCCTTGTTTATAGAGTATAGCAATGCACATGAGATAGGTGAGTCGTTGGCAGATATGCCAAGATACCGGATGTTCGATGATATCGACGTACGTAGGAAAAGATCGACTCCTATTGTAGATATTCGATACAGAGTGGATCGAAGTCCGGGAATAAGACGTACCGCCACCCCGATTGGGAGAGTAGGTGGGAGATTGTTACATTTTATTCACACCGGGATCCCTAGACTTAGATATGAGTCGAGTTGAAGAACAAGAGTCGAAGAGTGTTATTTGTATTTACATTTGATTCATGTATTACTGATTCATGTATTATGATTGTGTATTTATTTGCATGACATGCATGTATACATGTTTTATACTGGGATTTGTTCTCACCGGAGTATCCGGCTGTTGTTTTGTCTGTATGTGTGCATGACAACAGGTGGGACATGATCAGGGTCAAAGAGAGCGTGACTGAGATTGGATAGCGTGGTGATTTCGGGCGTGAGAGATGAACTAGTAGTTTTACATTTGAGATGTAGTTTGTTGTAAACACTAGTTTGTATAAATATGTAATGGAAGAAGACATGTAATTGTTTTTGAATGAAATAAAATAGAGGTATTATTTGTGTATGATTTATATACAATTGTTTTTGATATTAAAAGCAAAATTTTGACCTACATTTTCTAGCAAAGATCCAATTAATCCCAAAGATAATTCAGTTAGAGCCCGGGTCCCCACAGTTTTCGTCACTTTCGTTGTAAGAAAATCGTACCACGTTCGTCCCAGATCATCTCTCGCACCCTTCCCGCTTCGGTGTCGTCGTTCGGTAACGTTAAAAATTTAAAGGCATGTATATTCTATTTTTCCTGTGTCGATCTCGTCATATTATGTGTTGTGTTGCTTATCATGCGTAAAATTCCATGTGTGATGTGCAAAGTTTGAGCAGAAAATGGTTGGATCGATTTTTGAAATGTTTTTAGATCTAAAACTCAAAATTTACTGTTATTTTAAGTACTTTGATTTTTCGGTCGCTTTTCTGGAACAAATTTCAACATATGAAACATATAACTTTTTGATACCTTCGATTTGACAGTAAATTTGAAATATTTGGATAAATATTGAGTGAGTTATGATCGTTTTTGTGGGACTACTGCGTTTAGACATGATGTGGGATGCATTTAGGTACTATTCGAGGTTTCGTTTCGAGTCGGGGATGGCTTGGGAAGTAATAGGAACCTTAGGAAGAGTAATGGTGTCGAATCTCGGGTTTTGTGTTGTTTTGTTGTTGCATTCGATATTGGTGTTAGTTGGGTTGTTGGTACGGGTGGGAGTCAATACCATAGCGTCTTTGGATGGGTCTCGAGGTATCGATTCTTAGTCCATTCAATTTAGTTGAGAGAAATAAGCACAATGTAATAATTTCCGCAGGTTCGATTTTATCTGGGGCTAGGCGGACCCGTACACGGACCCTGGCACGGGGTCCGTACCCTTGTTTCTTCCGAAGTGCCATTTTCCAGTGCCTACACGGACCCCTAGACGGAGACGGACCCTAGCATGGGGTCCGTGTCCTTCTTTCTTTTCGGTGTCTTTCCATAGCCTACACGGACCAGAGGCGGACCTGGGCACAGGGTCTGTGTACCTCCTGTTTGGGAATAATTTAGGCTTCTATTTGAGATTTGTTTTGGGGTCTATGTCATGGTTTAATACGATGATTAAGCAAGGTCAAGTAACGAGTAATCTAGAATGTCATAAGCTATTTATTTGTTTCAGTGGTGAGCATGAATACCTACGTCTAAGTTATGCAAGTTAAGTGTTGAAACTCATGTTAGTATGTGCAGCAGTGGCCCAAGCAAGATCCAACAAATCTCTCAACATCAAGTAAGTATGTTCGACCTGCAAAGAAAATACTTTTAAGTTTTTGAGGTATGCTAAATGTCTTGTGACCAAATTATGCATGGGATTGGAAAGCGGTAAAGTATGACCAGTGACCAATCCACCCCGTTAAATTATGAACGGGTTTAGATCAGGATTGGAAAGCGGTAAAGTATGACCAGAGACCAATCCACCCGTTAAATTATGAACGGGGATCTCATGTATGTGGTAGTGGATCTTCCCTGTCAGCCCAGTACTGTGGTTTAGTCTGATCAGGCGTATTTATGTATGGGTCACTTGCTTTGAAACATGCCTCTACGCAAAATGATGAAGTTTTATGTATGTTCAAGTATGTATGATGTAAGCATGTATAAAAAAAGTTTTATGTTGATGGCACGTCTATGTATGTATGTACGTATGCACAAGCTTATTTATGCAAGTTCAAGTTCTAGTATGTACGTTCTATTTTAAATCTGCATGTGATCTTATTTCGTAGTACTCATTACTTCCAGTTTATACATGTTGAGTTTTTAGATTCACTAGACTTGATCGATGCAGTGAGGATAATATTGAAGAGACGAGAGGTGAGGACCAGTGAGCTGGCTTGGACTGAGCAGGAGGCTAAACCCGAGGACCGCCATATTTTAAGT
The DNA here is from genome assembly GCF_025594145.1 of Primulina tabacum. Lineage (NCBI taxonomy): Eukaryota > Viridiplantae > Streptophyta > Magnoliopsida > Lamiales > Gesneriaceae > Primulina > Primulina tabacum. Next base: position 13,634,943 of record NC_134555.1, on the reverse strand, counting down.
TCTTATGAAATGTTCAAAATACTCTGATTTCGCATTTTGTTTACAATCTTTAAACAAGTATTTATTTCTTTAGCAAATTTTTGGGCGATCTCTTTTAACACAAATATGTTTGGTTGAACTATTGATTTAGGAGTGAAAAATTGGAAGTTCATTTGGTATTTAAGAAATTTTTATTTTCCAGCAATTTTCAAGTAGTTTAAAAGTGCGGTACGTTACAGTTGGTATCAGAGCGTTGTTTAGGTAAAGGGTTACGCATACTGCCAGTCGCGAGAAGCTCACGAAGCCACACCTCAAGTCTTTAAGTTTTAAGGTTTTGAAGTATTTCATGTAGTAAGCATTAAGCCATGATTTCAGCATCTCCATATTTTAAGTTCAAGTTACGTGCATCTTATGCTATTGATATTACATGCATGCACATTGGGTTTACGTGTTGGGTAAATTGTTGTAACAGTATGCCTCCTAGACGCATGATTAACCGGGAAGCGTGAGATGAGGACAGAGAGGCTCGAGAGGAGGGGAGAGACGCTCCTCCTCCTCCACCGCCAGATATGCAAGCACAGATGCATGCAGGAATGACTCAGTTTTTCGCACAGTTTACGAGGAACCAGGCGACAGTGGATGCAGGGGCTAGGCCCAGACCAGAGATAGTGTATGAGAGGTTTAGGAGGATGAATCCTAAGGAGTTCTCGGGTACTACTGACCCGATGATAGCTGAAGGATGGATTAAGTCCATCAAGGTGATTTTCGCATTTATGTAGCTGCAAGACGCAGATAGGGTCAGATGTGCCACGTTCCTTCTGACAGGAGACGCCACACTTTGGTGGGATAGTGCGTCGGTGTCAGTGAATTTGCAGACACTGACGTGGAACAGTTTCAAGGAGATATTCTACTCCAAGTACTTCACTGAAGAAGTACGATCCAGATTGAAAAGAGAGTTCATGACGCTGTGAAAGGGAGACAGCAGCGTGGCAGACTTCGTCAGGAAGTTCGAAAGGGGGTGTCACTTTGTCCCCCTGATAGCTAATGATGCCCAAGGGAAGTTGAGGCCTTTTATGGATGGGTTGCGGCCGATCTTGCGCTGTGACGTCAGGGTTGCTGGTCCTATTACCTATGTCGTTGCCGTATCTAGATCCTTGGCGGCAGAGCAGGACCAAAGGGATATCGAGAGTGATAAGTAGGGCAAGAGGCTCTATCAGTCACCGCAGCAGTAGCAACAACAGCGACCTTAGTTCAAGAGGCCATTCCAGGGACAGCCAGGGAAAAAGCCATTTCAAGGACCGCCGAAAGGCAAGGGTCCTGTTCCAGAACAGAAGGCTCCTCAGAGGCCGGAGTACCCAGTGTGCCCGAAGTGCAACCACCAGCACCCGGTACAATGTTTATATGGGTCGGAAATTGCTTCAAATGTGGAGCTAGTGATCACATGTTAAAGGATTGCCCACAGTGGAGGCAGCAAACCCAGGAGAGAGTGTTCGCCATGCATGCTCAGGAGGTGAACCCATACACAACACTATTGACTGGTAAACTTATTTAATTAAGCACCGTATTAATTGCCATGTATGTGTTGGATTTTATTTGGGGTTTATTTGTGTGCTGGTAATATTTTTGGGTGACATGGGATATAAATGTCTTATATGCTTGTGGTTAAGATTAGAATTTTGGGATATAATTTTTGTGTTGTACTATCGTCTCTCAGGGAACATTTTCATAAAGAGAATATCCACAAAGGCCCTGATAGAATCAGGAGCCACTCAATCTTTTATTTTGGAGACGTTTGCTAGTCACCTGGAAATCAAGTCGATTGGACTCGACGTGAGCTATTCAATGACAGTCCGATCAGGGGAAGAATTGTCAGCTACTAGTGTGGTCAGAGACATCGATCTCGAGCTGCAGGGCCACCTAGTGTACGCCGATCTTATCATGTTGTCGATGCCAGAGTTTGATATAATTTTGGGAATGGACTGGCTAACGAAGAACAGAGTTCTTATTGATTTCCAGAAAAGGTCTGTGTTAGTAAGACCTTTGGGTATGGATGTAAGACCCGAGATTCTGATTATTATAATCTGATATGATTTGTCAATAATTGAGATATAATTATAGACGGAACAGATCAGACCGAGATAGATGGAATAAAACATTAGATTTGTGCGAGGATGAGCCCTCACGCATATGCGCGACTCAGCCAGGCGCATATGCGCGAGGTAGGCAGAACATTGTGCGCACATGCACGGCTTGAAAACGCGCACATGCGCGAGGAGGACAGTAGCCAAGAAGCTGGAACAGAACATTGTGCGCACATGCGCGGCTGGAGGCGCTCATATGCGCGAGTGTTTGTGCACCGAGACAGTAGGTCTCGCGCATATGCGCGGAAGAAGTGCGCGCATATGCGCGAGCTGCCGAGAAGGTTACATGCTGTGACAGTAAGTCTCGCGCATATGCGCGGAGCTAGGGAGCGCATATGCGCGAGGCATGCTGAACAAGAAATCAACACTTGTCCTTGCCATGCTTGGTGGAGGTATATAATTTGTAAATCAGTGCCATTCTTCATATTTCAGTGGCAAGAACACGGAGGAAACCGAGAAGAGCTTCAGGGGACTATGAGAAAATCCTTACGCCTTTATATTTCTTAGATTTGTGATCCGTCCGTTCGATTTTTAATCCAACTTCGGTATCGTGTTTCTATTGACGAGGGCTTCAACTGGACGTAAGTTTCACTACGTTTATTATGATTTGAAATTATGATACTGTCAGAATCAGATATGATTCATATATGGTGTTTCTGAGATGTTAGACATCGTATAATCGAAACCGGATTGAAGAACAGATTCCGTATCAAATTGTTATGAATTTCAGAGTCGATTTGATTGAGATTCGATATCAGATTTGTGTTGTTATCAATTATGAGATGTTGGGATCGATATCTGATCGATACTGTATTGCTGGGTATATTGATATTATTCAAATTTTGTATCAGATGAGTTGTTGATTTGTATATACTGATATTGCATTGCCTATATTTCGAGATTGTATAGTTATGCCGTTGAAACAGAATTTGATTAAGTTCTGATTATATCAAGTATTGATTTGATTGGTGTATTGATATTATACTCCTCGACTTTTGTCACTACCAGATTTATATGGACAGATTTGAGTCCGAGACTTCGACTTCGTCAGACCCAGAGGAGAAAGGTATAAATCAATGTTGAACCGGGAGATACGATTCGAGTCAGATTGGACTGGACTTTCCATAAACCACATACTAGATTGTTTATGCTTTGAGATGTTTATATTTTGTCTATTGAATTATAGAAATGCACTTGAGATAGATGAGTCATTGGCAGAACAACCAAGTTACTAGATGTTCGGTGGTATCGAATTGCATAGGAGAAGATCGATTGCTATTGTAGATGTTCGATACAGAAAGGACCAAAATCTAGGAATAAGACGTACTGCCACCCCGATTGGGAGAGTAGGTGGGAGATTTGTTACGTCTTATTCACACCGGGATCCCTAGACTTAGATGTGAGTCGAGTCAAGAGTTTTATCTGTATTCACTAATGTGTCATAAAATCATGATTCATGTTCTTGATACTTGGTTTATGTTTTGTATATGATCTTATTCATTGCATGTATACATGTTTTATACTGGGATTTATTCTCACCGGAGTTTTCGGCTGTTGTCGTGTTTGTATGTGTGCATGGCAACAGGTAGGACAGGATCAGTACCGAGAAGAGCTTGAACAAGTGATGATTAGCGGGGTGATCCGGGCTTGGATTTGAAACTGTTGGCTTATTTCTAGACGTGTAATGATGGGAAACAAACACTAGTTAGATGGTTTGTAAATGGAATAAATTTGCAAGTGGATCATGTGTTGTAGACTTTACATTTGATCTTGTATAATAAAGAAACTTCACGTGTTGTATGCTTGTATATATTTAGGCTAGTAATGCTATGATGTATATATATAAGAAATTTTGTTTTTAAGCATACACAATTGATCCAATTAGTCCCAATGATTAAAGAATATGAGTTAGCAACCGGGTCCCCACAACAGTTGGTATCAGAGCCATAGGTCTGTAGCCTGAGATAGAAAATGGTGAGCGGGGTAGATTGAGTCTTTTCCTTGCTTACTTAGTGATACTAGCATGAGAATATTGTATTGTTCTTATACTTATGTTCTATGCTAGCATGAAAGCATGTTTTATTGTTTTGAAAGTACATGGTTGCTTGATTTATTTAGTGGATTGCAATGTGTACTTGTAAAGAATGAATCAAAACCGATTCTGAATCAGCAGTAAGATGATCAGAGGAGGACTGAAACAGGTTTGTTGTATTTGGTTACTAGTTCTTTTAGTAATCAGATATACCCCCTCGAAGAATTCGAGAACCAGGTAGTACTTCGAGTTATCAGATGGATGTATCAGAAACCCCGATGGAAGCAATGTTGAAGAGATTTAAGTCATTCCAACCGCCAATTTTGAAGGGTACTGAGACATCAGATGATTGTGAGAGTTGGCTAGATGAGATAGAAATGCTGTTTGATTCGCTTGATTATCCAGATGAACGTAGAATTAAACTGATTGGGCACCAGTTACACGAGGTCGCGAAGAGTTGGTGGATCGCAACCAAGGAAGCCTTAGAACAACATGGTATAGTGATTACGTGGAAAATCTTTAAAGCTGAGTTTTATAAAAGATTTTTCCCAGGATCGTATCGACAGGATCAGAGTACAGAGTTTGCCAATTTGAGACAAGGCCAACTGAATATTGAAGAATATGTAGCAAAATTATTTACCTTACTACGTTTTGCGCCTCATATGGTTGGGAATGATGAAGCTGTAACTGATCAGTTCATCAATGGATTGAATATTGAGATATCTGCATTGGTAAATGTGGAGCGACCCCATAGTTTTGTTGATGCTTTGAACAGAGCAAAAGGAGCTGAGGCAAGTTTGATCCAACAGCGAGGACAGTCGTACGTTGTTCAATCACAGAAACAGCCCCAACCTCCAGCTCAATTATTGCAATCTCCATCTAGATTTGATGGTGGCAGTAGTAGTGGAGGAAAGAAAGATTTTCTGAAAGCTCGAAAGAAACAGTTTAAGAAACTAGGAAGTAGTTCATCTAGCTCCAGCAGTTCTAGCCAGAGCTATACGGGAGTTTATTGCAGAACTTGTGGAGGAAGACATTCCACAGAGCAATGCCAAGGAGTATTTGGTAGTTGCCACATCTAGCAGACAGTCGGGACATTTTGCTAGAATATGTCCACAGAGAGGTTCCCGAAGATCTCAGGGAGCAGAGTCATCTGGATCAGTGACTCAGACAGATAGACGAGTATCTACCGTTCACTTCTTCCAGACACCACCGACGACTCCGCAGTCACAGCTAGGGCCAGGAGGAAGCCAGATAGGTAGCCAGCCTCCTCGACAGTAGGCCAGAGCACATTTGATGATATTGTGGCAGGTAATTGTTTCCTGTATGGTTATTTTGCATATGTATTGATAGATACTAATGCATTCCATACGATTAGTGTTGAATAAATTGCATTGATATATGCTTTGTCTATTGAGTTATTATCTGCTGGAGTATTGATCTCTCTTTTTCGTTGGGGAGAGGTTTTGTATCAGTGACATGTGTTAGACCTTGTATGCTACAGTAGGATAGATATGAGACTGAGTTAGATTGCATTGTACTTGAGCTGTCTGATTTTGACTGCACTATTGATATTGATATGCTGACCAAGTACAGAGCTACCGTTGATTATTTCAAGCAGATTGTGAGATTCAGACCAGATATGGCTGACGAACGGAAATTTTACAGTAGGAATTCTAGATCTAGAATTCCTTTGATATCGCTGATGTTGATGACTCGATTATTACAGAAAGGAACGGAAGGATTCCTTATGTATTCAGTTGACATACTGAAATCGAGCCTATCTTTGGCTGATTTGCCAGTGGTATATGAAATTGCTGATGTGTGCTTAGATGAGATGTCAGAATTGATTCCAGTCAGAGAGATAGACTTAATTATTGAAAGCATACCAGGTACAGTTCTTATTTTTGAAATACTGGACAGATGGTACTGATTGAATGAAAAGAATTGCAAGAACAGTCTGAATATTTATTGGCCAAGGGTTGCATTAGATCAAATGGTTCCTTGGGAAAATTCAGTTATGTTTATGAATTTAATGAACTGTGTATTACAGAAGTACTTTGATGTTTTGTGATTATATTTATATCGATGACATCCTGATATATTCGAAGAGTATGACTTATTATACCGAACATTTGAGACTTGTGTTGAATACTTCAAGAACAGAGAGGCTGCACGAAAAATGTGAGTTTAGCGGAGACAGATTGTATGTTTGGGGCACAATATATCCGAAAATGGTATAACGATTGATCAGAACAATGTTAAAAACGTGATCAGTTAGCCAAGACCGATATTAGTGTCAGAAATTTGCAGTTGATGAATTTAGCAGATCAGTATCGATGATTGATGTTTCGAATCTGATTGAATATTGATGTTGTTCTGAATCCGTGTTTGAAACAGATAGTAGACAATGGAGCAATTATATTGCGCAGGTTGAATCAGAACTGATTTTGAAAATTAAAGCAGTTCAGAAAAGTTGATCAGAATGTTCATAAATCGATATCGATAGTCAGAGCAGAGCAATGATCAGAATATCAGGTTTGTGACAGCGTGTTATATGTGAATAACCGTCTTATTATGCCGAATATTTCAGATTTGAAATGACAGATATTGTCAGAAGCGTACAGTAGTCGATTCCGTAATTATCCTGGTGGCAGAAAAATGTATAGCGATTTGAAAAGACAATTTTGAGAAAAACAGATGAAATTCGATATTACAGAATTTGTATCGAAATGTCTGAAGTGCCAGCAAATAAAGACAGAAAGACAGAACCTGGGGAATTATTATAGAGCTTGTTTATTCCTGAATGGAAATGGGATCACATTTCCATGGATGTTGTGACGAAGCCACCGAGATCCTTCTGAGGTTGTGATGCGATTTGGGTCGTGATTGACAGATTGACCGAATTTATATGTTTTATTCCGTACAAGATGACGTACAGACATGACCAGATGACAGAGATGTATGTCTGAAAGTAGTCAGATTGCATAGAGTGCTGAAGTCCATTGTTTCAAACGGTGATCCTCGATATACTTCGTACTTCTGGCTGAGTTTACAGCAGGCTCTAGGTATTAGGTTATATCCGAGTACCCGCATATCATCCACAGACTGATGGACAGTCAGAGCGGACTATCCACACACTGGAGGATATGCTTAGAGTTGTAGTGCTTGATTTTAGCACTAGTTGGCAGGATTCATTGCCATGTTGTGAGTTTTTCGTACCACAACAGCTATCAAACGAGTATAGAGATGATACCGTTTGAAGCATTGTACAGTAAAAAGTGCAGATTCCCTCTGTATTGAGATGATATCTCTGAGGTACCTGAGATTGGACCTGATATGATCAGAGATATGACTGAGAAAATGAAGCTGATTCAGAAGAGAATGAAGGCAGCTTAAGACAGACATGCCAAATATGCCAATGTTCGACGTCAACCGTGGGTATTTGAGGCAGGAGACCGAGTATTCCTGAAGATTTCACCATTTAAAGGAGTTGCCAGATTTGGCAAGAAAGAGAAGTTGTCTCCACGTTACATTGGGCCGTATGAGATTCTCGAGAAGATAGGGGATCGTATCTATCGACTCGTATTACCGCCTTCTTTATCGGAGATACCTGATATTTTCATGTATTATTATTGAGGAGATAGCTGTCTGAAGCTTGACATATTATTCAGCCAGACGAGGCCGAACTGGAGGAGACACTGAATTACTTCGAGAAGTCGATTCAGATCCTCGATCGTAAAGAAAAGCAACTCAAAATGAAGACTATTCCGCTGGTGAAATTCAGTATAATTGTCATGACACTGAAGAAGCTATCTGGGAGACTGAGATTGACATGAAACAGAGATTCCCAGAATTGTTTCACTGATGTGAGTATTCTTATTTAGCTTCTAATCTCCATTCATTATTGTATCTAAGGGATATTTGATTTGATATCTGATTGAATTGCCTGTGATTTCGGGGACGAAATCAGATCTTAGGGGGGGGGGGGAAATGTAAGGCCTGAGATTTTGATTATTGTAATATGATATGATTTGTCGATAATAGAGATGTAATTATAGACGGAACAGATCAGACCGGGATAGACGGAATAAAACATTAGATTTTTGCGAGGATGAGCCCTCGCACATATGTGCGACTCAGCCAGGCGCATATGCGCGAGGTAGGCAGAACATTGCGCGCACATGCGCGGCTTGAAGACGCACACATGCACGAGGAGGGCAGTAGCCAAGAAGTTGGAACAAAACATTGCGCGCACATGCGCGGCTGGAGACGCATATGCGCGAGTGTTTGTGCACCGAGACAGTAGGTCTCACGCATATGCGCGGAAGAAGTGCGCGCATATGCGCGAGCTGCCGAGAAGGTTACATGCTGAGACAGTAAGTCTCGCGCATATGCGCGGAGCTAGGGCGCGCATATGCGCGAGGCATGCTGAACAAGAAATCAACACTTGTCCTTGCCATGCTTGGTGGAGGTATATAATTTGTAAATCAGTGCCATTCTTCATATTTTAGTGGCAAGAACACGGAGGAAACCGAGAAGAGCTACAGGGGACTATGAGAAAATCCTTACGCCTTTATATTTCTTAGATTTGTGATCCGTTCGATTTTCAATCCGACTTCGGTATCGTGTTTCTATTGACGAGGGCTTCAACTGGACGTAAGTTTCACTACGTTTATTATGATTTGAAATTATGATACTGTCAGAATCAGATATGATTCATATATGGTGTTTCTAAGATGTTAGACATCGTATAATCGAAACCGGATTGAAGAACAGATTCCGTATCAAATTGTTATGAATTTCAGAGTCGATTTGATTGAGATTCGATATCAGATTTGTGTTGTTATCAATTATGAGATGTTGGGATCGATATCTGATCGATACTGTATTGCTGGGAATATTGATATTATTCAGATTTTGTATCAGATGAGTTGTTGATTTGTATATACTGATATTGCATTGCCGGTATTTCGAGATTTTATAGTTATGCCGTTGAAACAGAATTTGATTAAGTTCTGATTATATTCAGTATTGATTTGATTGGTGTATTGATATTATACTCCTCGACCTTTGTCATTACCTGATTTATATGGACAGATTGAGTCCTAGACTTCGACTTCGTCAGACCGAGAGGAGAAAGGTATAAATCAATGTTGAACCGGGAGATACGATTCGAGTCAGATTGGACTGGACTTTCCCTAAACCACATACTAGATTGTTTATGCTTTGAGATGTTTATATTTTGTCTATTGAATTATAGAAATGCACTTGAGATAGATGAGTCATTGGCAGAACAGCCAAGTTACTAGATGTTCGGTGGTATCGAATTGCATAGGAGAAGATCGATTCCTATTGTAGATGTTCGATACAGAAAGGACCGAAGTCTAGGAATAAGACGTACCGCCACCGCGATCGGGAGAGTAGGTGGGAGATTTGTTACGTCTTATTCACACCGGGATCCCTAGACTTAGATGTGAGTCGAGTCAAGAGTTTTATCTGTATTCACTAATGTGTCATAAAATCATGATTCATGTTCTTGATACATGGTTTATGTTTTGTATATGATCTTATGCATTGCATGTATACATGTTTTATACTGGGATTTATTCTCACCGGAGTTTTCGGCTGTTGTTGTGTTTGTATGTGTGCATGGCAACAGGTGGGACAGGATCAGTACCGAGAAGAGCTTGAACGAGTGATGATTAGCGTGGTGATCCGGGCTTAGATATGAAACTGGTGGTTTATTTCTAGACGTGTAATGATGGGAAACAAACACTAGTTAGATGGTTTGTAAATGGAATAAATTTGCAAGTGGATCATGTGTTGTAGACTTTACATTTGATCTTGTATAATAAAGAAACTTCACGTGTTGTATGCTTGTATATATTTAGGCTAGTAATGCTATGATGTATATATATAAGAAATTTTGTTTTTAAGCATACACAATTGATCCAATTAGTCCCAATGATTAAAGAAGATGAGTTAGCAACCGGGTCCCCACAATGGAGCAGTTCCTCTTTGAGCCAGCTAGATGGAGGAGTTTCTCTCGCATGATCTCTTGCATGCAGGTGCGGAGACTCATTCACAAAGGGTGTCAGGCTTTCTTGGCCAGTGTTATTTCTGCACCTGACGTACCCACTCCATCATTAACTTATGTGCCAGTATTCAGAGATTTTCTTGACGTCTTTCTAGATGACGTCACAAGCCTTCCACCAGAGAGAGAGGTTGAGTTTTCAATTGATCTTTTGCCAGGCATCGTGTGAATCTCTAAGGCACCGTACTGGTTAGCTCCAGCTGAGATGTTAGAGCTCAAGCAGCAGATTTAGGAGCTCCTAGACAAAGAACTCATCCGCCCTAGTTTCTCACCATGGGGCGCGCCAGTGCTCTTTGTGAAGAAGAAAGACGGGAGCATGAGGCTGTGCATCGATTACCGAGAACTGAACAAGGTAACGATTGTGGGGACCCGGACGCTAATCATCTTCTTAATCATCTTTGGGATTTAATTATCAATTAAGATAAACAGGGTCTAAAAATTTTTCTTTTTAAAATATAAGTGCGGAACGTAATGGAATTTAACTAATATACATCTCAGTATAAAAGTACAATAATATACAACAATTATTCAAACTAGTATAAGGTTCAACTACTAATTTTCAGTATTAAACCAAGTCTACATCCAAGTCCGGAATCACCACTCTAATCTCGATCTCTCATCATCCTCTTGACCCTGATCCTGCCCCACCTGTTGTCATGCACACATACAAACAAAACAACAGCCGGATACTCCGGTGAGCATAAATCCCAGTATAAATAATGTATACATGCAGTTAACTGAATTAACATAAAAGCATGAATTATATCTTATCACATGTAGCATAATCAAACAACATGTATCCATACCAGTCTGTAAATAAAACATGAATAGTAATATACGAAACATAAATCAATACGGATCTGTAAATCAAATTCTAGTCTCAATATCTAAAACTCGACTCATCTCTCATTCTAATCTAGGGATCCCGGTGAATAAGAACGTAACAAGTCTCCCACCTAATACTACCAGTCGCAGTGGCGGTACGTTCTTATTTCTGGACTTTGGTCTAATCTATATCGAATAGAATGCTATCTGTATCTGAAGCATAATGATATACCAAACGTCCAGTGCCTTGGCGTATCTACCAAGACTAAGCCTATTCTGACAATGTGCAATGGGTCAGTGACAAGTCTGTCAAAATCTAACCCCTCTGTCAGTGACTCTTACTTAATAGCTCTCTGCTTTCTACTTATAATTCAATAGAATAAACATACTCATTAAAACACAAAGGTATAAAAACAATACCATACAAGTATGTGGTTTAGGGAAACTCGAGTTAAATCTAACTCAAGTCGAACTCCCAATTGACATCCATTTATACATTTCTCTTCTCGGTCTGATGAAGACGAAGTCTTGTATTCCAATCTGTCCATATCCAAATCTGATAATGACGATCATATAAATACCATATCAGTATATAACTCAATTCAAGACCTGTTCTGATCAATACTCAAATCAGTATATAATCTGATCCATATCTGAACAAGGTACAATCTAATTCATATCAATGATATCACGATACAATCGAAATCATTACTGAATCTGATCAATATCAATCTACTGATGTTTCGACGGCAGTAATAATACAGTCACGATAACCCCGTCTATCTCAACATCACAGATATAATACCAGAATTCATAACTAGTATCAGTACAACTCAAAATCTGAATAATAACACAACTCTAATATAGAATCTCAACTAAATTAACTCTGAAATTCATAACAATTTCATAAACAGTCTATTCTTTAATCTGACTTCAGTTATACAATGTTTACTGTAGCAGAAACATCATATCTGATTCATATTCAATTCTGACAATATCATAAATTCAAATCATCTCTAAACGTAACGAAACTTACGTCCAGTTGTAGCATGCGTTGATAGGAACACAGTACTGAAGTCGGATTCAAAAACTGACGGACGGATTTCTCACAAAAGGCGTAAGGATTTTTCTCTCAAAAGCTTCGACCTTTTTCTGAATTTTGTGAAGGAAAGGCGTGCAATTCTTATATATATATACTGCATGCAACACCAGGAAACGTGGCTTATTTTTCATGCTGCACGTTGCACCGCGGGTGCGCTCATTCCATAACCGCGGGTGCGCTCAGTGTAATGATATACATCAACTTTTCCGAAAGCTTCGACCGCGGGTGCGCTCTGTCTTTTAACGCGGGTGCGCTGACCCTACTGGTACAACATCGCGGGTGCGGTCTGTCTAGCACCGCGGGTGCGGTACTTCTTCACCACCGGTGCGGTGTCACTTCTGTAAATAATCTCCAACTCTCTGTCCATCAACCGCGGGTGCGGTCTTGTTCGTAGCGCGGGTGCGGTCTAGACTTTATGCAACCCTTCATAATCTCATTCAGTGTCTCTCATTACATGTCATGCATACTCATATCTTCCGAATATCACATCAATGAAGACTAATAATCTCGAGCCTTACAACGATCAAGAACAAATACCCACTTCCAAGGATCGAGGACTTGTTTGATCAGTTTCAGGGAGCCACAGTGTCCTCTAAGATAGACATTCGATCGGTGTATCACCAGCTGAAGGTGAAATATGCAGATGTTCATAATACAGTTTTCAAAACCAGATATGGGCATTACGAGTTTTTAGTGATACCGTTCAGACTGACAAATGCTCCAGCAATTTTTATGGACTTGATGAATCGAGTATTTCAGCCCTACCTAGGCCAATTCGTCATAGTGTTCATTGACGATATTCTCATTTACTCGAAGATTCATGAGGAGCATGTTCAGCATCTGAATACAGTTTTGCAGGTTTTGCAGAGTCGCAAGTTGTTTGCGAAATTCGGTAAGTTAGAATTCTTGTTGGAGAAGGTAGCATTTTTGGGGCACATAATATCTAGCAGTGGTATCGAGGTGGATCCAGCTAAGGTAGCAGTAGTTAATGGGTTGAACCAAAGAATGCATCAGAGATTTGCAGTTTCCTAGGCCTAGCAGGCTACTACAGGAAATTTATTCAAGGGTTTTCTTTAATAGCAGTGCCACTCACTTCACTGAAAAAGAAGAATGCTAAATTCGGGTGGAGTGATGAATGTCAGAGGAGCTTCGATACTTTGAAGAAAGCTCTTATTTCAGCGCCAGTGTTAGCCATGCCATCGGGGCAAGGAGATTTTGTGTTATACACCGATGCATCCAAGCTCGGGTTAGGCGCAGTGTTGATGCAGCATGGTCGGGTCATAGCTTATACCTCTAGGCAGTTGAAGGTGCATGAGAAGAACTACCCGACTCAAGATCTTGAATTAGCTGCAGTGGTCTTTGCGTTGAAGATATGGAGACATTACTTGTACAGCGAGAAATGCCACTGATCACTAGAGTCTCAAGTATTTCTTCACACAGAAAGAGTTGAATATGAGACAGAGACAGTGGTTAGAGTTAGTAAAAGACTACAATTGTGAAATTAGCTACCATCCTGGGAAAGCTAATGTTGTGGCAGATGCCTTGAGCCGAAAGATTGCAGTCGTAGCACAGTTGTCAGTGCTGAGATCTCTTCAATCAGAGATTCAGTGATTCGGGTTAGAGGTCTATCATAAGGGCAGGGCTCCTAAACTGTCTAATCTGACAGTCCAGCCTACCTTGCTAGACCGAATTCGTGCATGTCAGCCTTCAGATGAGCAGTTACAGAAATGGAGACTGAAGGATGAGACCAAGGACAGTGTACTCTACACAGTTTTCGATGGTATTGTGAGATACAGAAGTAGAATGTGGGTGCCTAATGTTGATTCAATCAGAGAGAATATTCTGATAGAGGCACATGCATCTTCGTATTCCATTCATCCTAGAGGTACCAAGATGTACAAGGATTTGCAGATTTTGTATTGGTGGACAGGTATGAAGCGAGACATCCGTCGATTTGTGTCTGAATATCTCATTTGTCAGTAGGTGAACGCAGAGCATCAGAGGCCAGCAGGAATGCTCAAGCCCTCCCTATCTCCGAGTGGAAATGGGAGAATATCACCATGGACTTCATTGCTGGGTTGCCGAGATCAGTCAGGGGATACAACGCCATTTGGGTTATAGTGGATTGACTTACTAAGTAGGCACATTTCTTGCCAGTAAAGATGACTTTCTCCATGATGTAGTATGCGGAGCTTTATATCAAGGATATAGTCCGATTGCACGGAATCCCAGTTTCTATTGTGTTCGACAGGGACCCGAGGTTTACATCGTCCTTTTGGAAGAGTTTGCATGCAACCATGGGGACGAAGTTGCTATTCAGTACAGCTTTCCACCCTCAGATAGATGGCCAGTCTGAGCGAGTGATTTGGATTTTGGAAGACCTACTTCGAGCCTGTACAATTGATTTCCATGGGAATTGGGAATCTAAGCTACCTCTAGTTTAGTTTACCTACAACAACAACTTCCAATCATCTATTGGTATGGCTCCATACGAGTCATTGTATGGAAGGAAGTGCAGATCGCCGATTCATTGGGATGAAGTCGGTGAGAGGTCAGAGCTTGGTCCAGAGATTGTTCAGCAGACTGCAGATGTGGTGGCCAAGATCCGAGACAGTATGAAGATCGCCCAGAGTCGTCGAAAGAGTTATGCTGACAGGAGAAGAAGGGATTTAGAGTTTGCCGTAGATGATCACGTTTTTGTAAAGATAGCACCCATTAAGGGTGTTATGAGATTTGGAAAGATAGGCAAGCATAGTCCTAGGTTTATTGGACCATTTGAGATTCTTGAAAGATTTGGGACACTAGCTTAATGTGTAGCCTTACCGCCGAATCTAGCCGGTGAACACAATGTGTTCCACGTCTTGATGCTGAGGAAGAACTTAGCGAATCCTTCGCACGTTTTGAGTTTTGAGCCGTTTCGGTTGGCTCCAGATCTGTCATATGAGGAAAGACTTGTCCAAATCCTAGAGAGACAAGAGCGAAGACTTCGGAACAAAGTAACCAAGTTGGTCAAAGTCTTGTGGCTGAATCAAGCAGTGGAGGAGGCCACTTGGAGACAGAAGCAGATATGAGAAATCGCTACCCGGAGTTGTTTGGTAAGATTTAATTTCGAGGACGAAATTTATATAAGTGGGGGAGGAACTGTAGAGCCCAAAATCCAGTACACGTAAAACTCATGCATTTATTAAACTGTTAAATTATTTATTTAAGTTTAAAATGATTTATAGCGATGCATGATCTATTTAAATCGCATTATTTTGATTATTTATGTCTATGTGATGCACGGTAAATATTTTCTTGAGTTTCATGTTTCAGGCGATCATTCGATGTGGGATCGAGGAAAAAAGACCGACGACGAGTTTGGCAATTTTAAAACGTGGTATTTTATTTTAATTTAAGGTTGGGGCATTTTAAATAATTTATTAAGTTTTAGCATTTTAAAGCCTAAAGTATTTATTTAAGTAATTTTAGAATTTTAAAACTTTTAAATCTAACAAGTATGCATTTTATTTTAATTAAGGGGTTTGTTAAGGTTAGTATGGTTAACTTTTAATTAGCAATTTTAGTTAGAATGTTAATTGTGTAATTAAGTAATTTACTCCCCTAATTAGTTACCTAACTCACGCACACACATACTCCTACACACACTTACACGACAAAACACACACACAAGTTTCAAATCACAATTTCAGAATTTTATTATTTTTGAGAAGAGAAAACCTAGGGTTCTTGGTCTAGAGAGCAGCCGCCCCCTTCCTCTAAATTTCCAGCAAGTTTTCGTCACTTTTGTTGTAAGAAAATCGTGCCACGTTCGTCCCGGATCATCTCTAGCACCCTTCCCGCTTCGGTGTCGCCATTCGGTAACGTTAAAAATTTAAAGGCATGTATATTCTATTTTTTCTGGGTCTATCTCATCATATTATGCGTTGTGTTGTTTATTATGCCTAAAAATCCATGTGTGATGTGCAAAGTTTGAGCAGAAAATTGTTGGAGAGATTTTTGAAACGTTTTTTGATCTAAAACTCGAAATTTACTGTTCTTTTAAATACTGCGATTTTTTCGGTCGCTTTTCCGGAAAAGCTTCCACCAAATGAAACGTAGAATTTTTTGATACCTTTGATTTGAGAGTAAATTCGAAATATTTGGATAAAAATTGAGTGAGTTATGATTGTGTTTGTGGGACTGCTCAAACTGCATTTTTCTGAAAAATATGTTATTGATGTGTTCTTTAAGTGTTTGAGTTGCAGGCTTCGTTGGACATCGCTAGGCCATCACTACTGCGTTTAGACATGATGTGGGATGCGTTTAGGTACTATTCGAGGTTTCATTTCGAGTCGAGGATGGCTTGGGAAGTAATAGAAACCTTAGGAAGAGTAATGGTGTCGAATCTCGGATTTTGTGTCGTTTTGTTGTTGCATTCGATATTGGGGTTGGTTGGGTTGTTGGTACGGGTGGGAGTCAATACCGTAGCGTCTTTGGATGGGTCTCGAGGTATTGATTCTTAGTCCATTCAATTGAGTTGAGAGAAATAAGCACAATGTAATAATTTCCGCAGGTTCGATTTTATCCGGGGCTAGCCGGACCCGTACACGGACCCTGGCACGAGGTCCGTACCCTTGTTTCTTCCGAAGTGCCATTTTCCAGTGCCTACACGGACCCCTAGACGGAGACGGACCCTAGCATGGGGTCCGTGTCCTTCCTTCTGTTCGGTGTGTCTTTCCAGAGCCTACACGGACCCAGAGCCGGACCTGGGCACAGGGTCCGTGTACCTCCTGTTTGGGAATAGTTTAGGCTTCCCTTTGAGATTTGTTTTGGGATCTATGTGATGGTTTAATACGATGATTAAGCGAGGTCAAGTCACGAGTAATCTAGAATGTTATAAGCTATTTATTTGTTTCGGTGGTGAGCACGAATACCTAAGTTTAAGTTACGCAAGTTAAGTGTTGAAACTCATGTTAGTATGTGCAGCAGTGGCCTAAGCGAGATCCAACGAATCCCTTAACACCAAGTAAGTATGTTCGACGTGCAAAGAAAATACTTTTAAGTTTTTGAGGTATGCTAAATGTCTTGTGACCAAATTAGTGTATGGGATTGGAAAGCGGTAAAGTATGACCAGGGACCAATCTACCCGTTAAATTATGAACGGGGATCTCATGTATGTGGCAGTGGATCTTCCCTATTAGCCCAATACTGTGGTTTAGTCTGATCTGGCATATTTATGTATGGGTCACTTGCTTTGAAACATGCCTCTACGCGAAATGATGAAATTTTATGTATGTTCAAGTATGTACGATGTAAGCATGTTTAAGAAAAGTTTTATGTTGATGGCACGTCTATGTATGTATGTACGTATGCACAAGCTTATTTATGCAAGTTCAAGGTTCCAGTATGTACGTTCTATTTTAAAGCTGCATGTGATCTTATTACGTAGTACTCGTTACTTTCAGTTTATACATGTTGAGTCTTTAGACTCACTAGACTTGATCAATGCAGGTGAGGATGAGTTTGAAGAGAAGATAGGTGGGGACCACTGAGCTGGCTTGGACTGAGCGGGAGGCTAAACCTGATGACCGCCATATTTTATGTTCTTGTGAAATGTTCAAAATACTCTGATTTCGTGTTTTTTTTACAATGTTTAAACAAGTATTTCTTTCTTTAGCAAATTTATGGGCGATATCTTTTAACGCAAATATGTTTGGTTGAACTATTGATTTATGAGCGAAAAATTGAAAGTTCATTTGGTATTTAATAAAATTTTTATTTTTCCGCAATTTTCAAGTAGTTAAAAAGTACGGTACGTCACAGTTTATCAGTTCTCAACTGATCTGAAACTACTTAGCACAACTGATCTCTTTAATATCGAATTATACAACGATGTATGTTTGTGCTTGTAAGCTCAATGTATAGCCTTTGAATGCTATGAATATATGCGCTAAGTGTGAGCTTTTGAAATCTTTGAGTATGAACAGAAAACTTAGTGAGTATTTAAACAGAATAGCAACTTTGTTCTATGTGTCACTTGTTTTCTCAACTACTCTTCACGGCTATTTATAGTATTTGCTTCCAAATGTAACAATGAATGTGTTTGAATCTTTCTATCCGTTGTTTGCCACGTCAATATGTAATGCCCGAATTTTTTTAAAAAAATTTTGAAAAAAAAAATAAAATTATATAGGTTACTATTCAAGCGCTACGGCGCTAGAATAGTAGAGGCCTAGGCGCTAGTTTTGCGCAAATTTGGCGCTGAGGCTGAAAAGTGGAGCTGCGGCGCTACAGACGCAAAAAATCAATATCTAAGCCCACTTTCACCTCGACCAATCATTTCCCTCCTCCTCCACGCAAATCCTCATCCATCTCCTCTCCATTAACGAATTTCTTTCTTCAATCAAGAAAATATGAAATGAAGGTACATTTATGATCCTCTCATCACGGGCTTCAAGATGATATAAGTATTTTCCAATTTTATTCAAGTTTGGAAATGGGTTGAAGTTTAGAATTGATATGTAAGTTGATATTTAAGATATTGAGATGTTGGAGATGTTGTATTTGTGTTGTTTGAAGTTAAAATGGATATGAGAATGGTTTCTTGTTTCTATGCAAGATCAGTTTTTATGCCTACTGTATTTCGGCTATATGGGACGGTTCTATTTGGATTTTGATGTTATGGTCTTCATCAAACTTGTATAGCATCAAGTTAGCTTCGATTTGGTTCAAGAATCACTCAGTTCCATGAAGCACTGAAAGAGATATGCGATGTTTACTAAACCTGGTCTAGAATCCCGAGTTTGTGTCCATGTCTTCTGTTTATTCGAATTCTGGTATTACTTGGTTGGGATTCTGAATTTGGTGTTCAAATGAAAGTTATAGAACATTTTCTTTTTTTCGAAATGATACTAAATTGGCTCCATTCCATTGAATATTGAGGAAGTTATGCTCAAAATACTAAAGTGTGCCAAAAATGTACTGATACAGAATTTTGAAAATTATGTTGTATGTTTCATATTATGAACGACTGGGTAAATAACTTTTTTTGACAAAACTTTGTGAAGAATAATTGTTGGGCTTTGAGTTTATTTGCATATCCAGTTTTCAGATCTTGATTTGAAGCAGTATTGAATTAAATATGAATTTTGTACAGAAACTGCTCTGTTTTGATAAATAATCTGAGTTCTTGAGATAGTATACTTCAGAGGTTCAAGACTTCTCAACCACACATTTCGATCTCTTTTTGGTAATATTTGAAATGTATGTTACGGTAGGTAACATAGGAGGTAAAAGTATCATTTTTATTTTAAATTGAAAATTCCATTGTTCGATGAATTACTTGTGATTTGATAATGATTGTTGTATTGAGACGAGTTTATGATATCGAGATGATGATATTGATTTGCATCATTACATTGCATATTGAGCCACTTGTTGATTCAGATTTTATATGGCGGATGTCGCTTTGATTTATTGATTTGTTGGACGTATGGGGCTATAGTTGAGTTGGCATAGTGTATGCAGAGGTCGCTACTATGGCCTGAACACTCTCTATAGGTGCACCATAGTCCCAGGATTGTAGAACACAGCACCTCACCCCGAGCGGATGAGTCGGTGGATGTTGCTGGGGGATTTTCTTCCCTTTGGTACCCTATGACCAGATGATTCACTTGATCTTGAGATTTATTGTTAGCCCACATCTTTTGATCATGCATTGCATTATATTGTATCTTTATGAATTTATATGAATTTTTTGTCTTTTAATTCTCATATTTTATTGATTGTATCAAACTGAGTTTATGCTCACTGGTACGTCGGCTACCTCTTGTTTTCATGTGCTTGACGGTAGGTGAGGCGAGACTTGGGATGCCAGAGTCCAGCTCCAGGCAAGGAGATACGAGTTAGAGTGGGATTCTCGGTTCTTAAGAGCTATTTGATGATGTTTGGATTATTTTGTCTCACTAGTTTATTTTGACATGTTAAAATTATATTTCAAACATTTGATACCTTTAAATTATTTTGACGATGCTTATGTTGGTTTGTTAACCACAGATTATGTATTTTGCTAAATCGTTTGGTTTTTACATATCTAATTATTAATATTAGATGCCGGACCCAGGGCCCCACACAATATTCTTCTGACAGTCGTACACTGTAGCATTGCTGATATGTGGCGTTTCCACTACTTGTTACAGTCTGTTTTTGTACAGTTGTTGGTTGATAGTTACATTCCTTAACTGATGACGTGTCAAACTATTAGTTTGACACAACCGATGGAACTAGCTGATAGCTCACAACTGATTGGAGTAAGACTGATCAGTTCCAACTGATCATCCAGTCGACTACACATTTCAGTTAGCTTAGTTCAGTTGCCTTGTCTGCACTAATCTTCAGTTAGGAAATTAATATATTTTGTCTATAGTTTGGATCAGTTCTATTCGGTCTTCATGATCAGTTAGTTTAAATGTTCTGTTTGTCAAACTTCCGAAATTAAGTTTCCAACATAAGATATAAATTTTTGAGTTTCGGGTTTCTAAGCTTATAAGCTTAAATTCTAACTTAGAATTAAATTCGAGAATTGTCTTCTAGTTTCGAATTTTTTAAGAAATTCCGTTTAAATCCAAGTTTTGCAACATATAAATTCTTGAATTTGGATTTTAAGTTTAATTATTCATGTTTTGTTTTTATTTTTTGAATTTTTGGATGATTTTGTGTGTTTTCCATGATGGGGTGCGGGTATTTATAGTCTTGAAATGTGATTGTGTTTTTTGGGTGAATTCGATTATATTCGATGAATATATATTCATTGTTTAAAAGTGGGCAAGGTTTTTTAATCAATCTAATTATCTTTTATTTTCAGGAAGAAAGAATATGGTCAATTTGTCGCGCTCGTAACCGAGGATCAGATACCTATTGTAACATCCCCAAAATTTGAAGATCCACGTGAACGTGAACCATATGCATACAAGTTATCAAATTTTTTATGTACTTTAATTATTTTATTTTTAACCCATTAATGCATTATTTTAACATGAATATATATGTTTAATTCTTGGTTCATTAAGATTACATGATTTAAGGCTTTCAGCGTATTTCACGCTCGAACGAGTAACAGAGATCGGAGATAATTAAGGAAAAATATTTGTATTATATAATTAGCTTTATTTATTCAATATATGGTGTAAATAAGGGGGATTTTCAAAAATGGGCTTTGTTAAGGTATTTTTACTCAACGAGCCATATTTAAACCGGTATACAAAAATTAGCGAGTCGGAGGACTTTTTGAGGGTTCGGGCAATATTTTCAAAAACATACCTATTAAATATTTTTCGGGAGTGTTATTGGGCTTGAAGGGTTTATTCTATTGCTTAATGGACCCACAACCCTTTTAACTCCTTTAATTATTATTATTGGCTCATTAGTGTACAAAACTAAACCCTAACCCTATTCCCAAAGCTCTTTGCCGCCCCTCCCCTTGCTGCAGCACTTTTTCGAAAGATCTCCATCAGCAAACCACCGAAATCCTCCTATTTTTCAAAGAAATCCTTCCATCTCTCTGGTGCAAGTTCTATGCGTTGGTATCAAAGTTTTAAAGCGTAAAAACGCAAAACCACGCCCAAAATCTCGTTTTTCTCTTCATTCACATCATAATACGCTAGTTTTTGTGTTTATGCATGAGGAATTCATTTATCTATTATGTGGTATTGTTTTTGCATAGTTTCGACATGAAATATGCATTGTTTGATATGTAACTCACGTTTTTCTTTGTTATCGTGTAAGGGGCTGCAGATTTATGATGCTAGGGAGCTGAAAATGTCGAGGGCTAAGGTTTCTAAGTGCTGGAGTCTCGAGGTAGTCGCGTTTTGGAAGGGCCGGTCGCACGTCTTGGTCGAATGGCTCGGTTGTGGTTAGATCGGAGGAAATGAGTGAGCCAGCGGTGCAAGGGCCATTCCAAGCCTTGGACCAGACCCTGGCGGGTCTGAGTTGTGGCCAAGGATGGCTCAAACACTTCTAGTCATGGTCATGGGGCCGGTCGAGGGAGTTAAGTTGAGGGGTGTCTCGGTTGGGCTTGTTTCGATGGCTCTCAGGTGGTCGCACTTAACAGCGTGCATGGAGCCAAGGGATAGGGTTAGGTCAGTCCAGGAGGTCCAAAGGTCGGATAGGAAGGGTTGGCTCGGGTCTTGTCCTCGTCGATTTGGGCTAGGGTCAAGATTTGGGAGGATAGGTATAAAGGCCCATATTTCGTATTCATAATTTTGCGGAATTATTAAAACTTTTCTAAATAAATAAATAACTTGCCCAATTTATAAAATAAACATGTAAATAATTTTTAACTTTAAAATAACAGCGGAAGTCAACAATGCATTTCAAAAAACCATTTAAAAATATTCCAACATGTTAAAATCGAGTTTGAATGATAAAAGGTGCATAAATTAAATCATGAGGTCCTCGGGTTTACTACTGCTGCCCCAAGATCGCTCACTGATCTCCGCCCGCGGTCTCGACCTCATCAATACATACAATAATCAAGTCTAGTGAATCTAAAGACTCAACATGTATATATCGTGAATAACGAGTAAATATATCATAAAATCGCATGCAACTCAAAAATAACATATCGTAAAGCGTACGGTGAAAATCGTATCATGAATAATTATAACTACGTGCATATCTAAAAAATCATACGTAAAAGCTTTGCTCAATAGAGCTCTGTCATAACATATCATAATTTTCTGGTAGAGATAATGTTTCTAAGCAAGTGGCCCATAACATAGCGTAAGCGCCTGATCAGACTAAACCACGATATACTGGGCGGTAGAGATCAATCACAGCCCTTGGACTGGATGTCCGTACCCATACATAATCATAACCGGTCGTAAGTCACCGGGCGGAGAGGTCCTTGGTTGCGCCTACCGACTTCCAAACCCATAAGCATAAGGTGGCCACAAGGCATATAACATATATCTCAAAAATAAACATTTTATATTTTTATGCACGTAATATCATTATAACTTTATTTTTTTACCGGATGAGTTGGATCGTTCCCAGGCTTGCTGCGACTTACTACTAATATGTGACACATGCAATAAATCTTAACTTGACAAAAATTTAACAATAGAACCAAAACGAGACGGTTCGGACCCACAACTTGATTTTTAACCATGGCTTCGTACCAACCCGAACCAACATTAAACCGACGTTTAACCATGATTAAAAATACCCCAAACATACTGAAAAATATGCATTATAACTGTAAAACACGAAAATAGGTGAAAGGAATCCAAAAACATAAAACACTCTTTCGAGAGTCATTTTGGCACCTTTCACCGTAAATTCTCGTACGACCTCTAAACTCGACCAAATCACGAACGGCCAAAAACATGACTTTTCTAACTCATTGAAGTACTGTCCAGTCCAAAACCATGGGCTAAAAGCCGAATAAGGACTCAAACCAACCTCATGAACCGAACAGCAAGTTGCTGTCAAATTACAGCAGGAGCAGCTTGTGTATTTGAGGGGAAATTCTGAAATTTAATGACCAAGGTCTTGAACGACCACCCAAAGACTCTTACCAACATCCTAAGGCATGGCTTGGACCATGGCTAAGGGCTAGAAGCCAACCACAAACCAAACCACACCCCAAAACCGAAACACACTCACACAGGAAATGGAAAGACCGAAATATGCACTTGTGTTGTTGTTTAAAAATTTTGAGGGAACCATGAACCAAACCTTGAAAGGACACCTTGGTCACGTCCTAGACATGGTATAGAAGGGTTCTAACCGTGGCTACTAGTCCCTAGGACAGCCATGATTCGTACTCTCACCTTAAACCACCAAATGATAAAACCTTGGACTCAAATTCTGCACTTAAGTAAAAGTTGCTGTCATTTATTTGTTTATGCGTGTATGGGCTTGAACCGTTGAACCAAAAACACCCTAACACATTCTAAATCATGCCTATAATCAGCCTTGGGAGCCTGGAACCGAAAGACCTACTGAAATCACAAGAAACATCTCAAACAAAAACATAAGACAATGCCGAGGACCTGTGCAGATTTTTTTTTCCGAAAATGTTGCTTCCATAATTTCGTTTTGCCTCATGAATCTTGAACATATAATGTTTAAAAATATTTATAGGACTTGATTGAAGAGCAAAGAAACAACATATACATGCCTGGAAATTTGTTTTGAAGAAAACAAATCAATACGACGAATACGAGCGGCGGAGTCGGAGTTGTGTTTGCTTTGTTTCCTATTTTGTTTCTGCTGCTATGCACGATTTTCAGCTGTGTTTCTTCTGATAATTTCGAGCAAATTAGTGTAGATGATGTTAGGGATGAAGGTGAATGATATAGGAGGTGTTAAGGGGTCATAATATGCATTTAGGTGGGGAGTTACAAGTGCAAGAAGTTGAATAGTTTGAAATTCTCCTCCTTCCTTGTTGCCGATGGATTCTTGCATTTGTTTTTGTTGCATTACACGTGAGTTTTCTTGTAACTTGTTGAGGAAGGATTAAGGTTAATTATGGTGTTTGAATTACCCATAACTATGGAGCTTAAAGGTAGAAAGTGAATGCATCATAAAATCATTTAGTGTTAACTTTGAATGAGGTCTACTACAAATTTATGAATTGTCTTGACCAAATTTTATTACTACTTCTTGCATGGTATAATAGTGTTTTAAATCTTGCATTTTAAATTCTTAAGGTTTTAAATACCCATTCTACATTTTAATGAATTTACACCTTAATTTATAATGACCTCTTGCATGGCATTGCATGGATTTAACTTTAAGCATTTAAATACTATGTTTAATTTCTTGAATACTTCATACTTAGATTAATTCATTCTCTCTTGTTTACATATTTTAATTTAAGCTTTAATTAAATATTGAACCTAAAAGAATTTATTTACCAACTTAGCTTTAATTAATTAAATAAATTCTAAAACATTCTAGTTCTTTAAATTAAATTATTCCTTGACTTAAATTAAATTTAGGAATATTTTCTTATTATAAATCTTATTTCTAATCTCCAAACTCCGGCCCGACCTCGCGTATATATCCTGAAAAGATAAAACTAACCATCTACTCTTAAAATAAATAATCATGATTTAACAATTATAAAATGAATTAAACACTTCATATATTTATAAAAATTCATTTTTAATTTAAATATTAGCAATTATGCATGGCTTATACGTAATCTGATTTTCGGGTTCTACAACTTTACCCCCCTTAAAAGAAATTTCGTCCTCGAAATTCGCTTATCATTGATAAACAAAAAGTTTAGATTCTTAGTTCTAGAATCCTAATAATCCACGCTTCCGATGCGCTACTCTGATAAAATAAATATTAAGCTGTCCTTACATTTCCTCAATCCTAAATAAATTTGTCTACCAAAATCCTCGTTTGTGAATCGCAACTTAAAACAACTTATAGTAACGTAGTTTTATTCAACTATAGCCCCGAATTTTTGACTTATCCCGCAATTCCTCATACTAGAGGTGGATGTCCAAATTTAACGCGCTTTACTTTCCTTATAATATACCTAAGATGTTCATTGACCTATTATATTCCAATATTGAAATCTTAACAGCATCCCTTCTTAACTTTATTGAATTCAAGATATGTTAAAGCTTCAAGTCCAAGTATTGGCATTCATGCAGTTCGACTTAGGAGGTCTTAGTAAAACACTTAAAAGTTTAAATCTTATCTCATCCCCATAATAATATTAGACTAAGATCCTTGAATCGAATCTTTATCTTACCGCTCCAAACTTACATAACCTAACTATTTAGAAGTGCATCCCCATATAACATTGTTGCAAATCTTTAAGTTCGAGTGGTCTTAATCCATAAAACCCAAAATATACGATACCGATCTTCCACCTAAATAATAAAATTATTCTAGCACAAATTACATGCTTAAACTATTTCCTTTTCAAGTAGAATAAAGTTGAGACCTAAGACCCTGGGACTCTCCTTATTGAAGCGAACGTCGCACCCTTACGTATCCCAAATGCTTAATTAATACTAGCGTATAAAACTTAATAAGTTAGCCCATGGTAGCATTAGGCTAACTCTAATAAATCAATTTCATTTATAACCCATAGAATTCTAGAATCCCCATATCAAGCTTTTAGATTCCTTACTTGATAAAAAAAATCTTAATATTCATCAATTGATAACTTATATTGAACACAACTATTTCCCTTTTGTTTTTTTTTTCCAATCAAAATTTCCGTATGAACAAATATCCCATAAATTTGAAATTCAAACTTACCTAATCCAAATAGCTTTGAATAAAATAATTCCAATACGCGTATTCGTTTAGTCCCAAGTTTGTTAATGACTTCCAAAATTTCCCAAGACAAACTGTCTACCTCACCTCTTACGTGCGTCTACCAATTATACTAACCATCATCATACCCAACTTTCCTAAAAAATTTAAATTCTCACAAGGTATAATCTTAAATGTTAAGATCATGACTAAAACTTGTGACACATCAAACTTATGTTCCCAAAAATTTACTAACTCAATGTTTATCCTTATAACTTATCTAACCGATCAAATTTACCTTATATCGACATCACTTTAAATCCTTAATTTGTCACAACATGATTTCACTAACGCTTAAATTTTCATGCCTAAGATTGATTCATCCTACAATGTCCCTGGTTACCATTCATTATAACATTATAATCCAAATATCTAAATATTCTTTATTTGCTTCGAGCCTAATAACCGAAAATTCCTACCATTTAAACCGTTCAATTCTCACTTACTACTAGATAAGTTCTCAAATTTCCTAAGATTTTAAAATTAATTCTTACTTTCCTTGAATGTCATCCAATTTGTTTTTCCTAAATCTCGAAAATTCTACAATTACCCACGAGTCCTCAGTATTCTCAATTTCATTT
Organism: Primulina tabacum; assembly: GCF_025594145.1. Lineage (NCBI taxonomy): Eukaryota > Viridiplantae > Streptophyta > Magnoliopsida > Lamiales > Gesneriaceae > Primulina > Primulina tabacum. Next base: position 13,607,861 of record NC_134555.1, on the reverse strand, counting down.
TATAAATTTCCCGTATCATAAGGTTCAATAGTCTTAAGTTTATTATATCCAAAATTAATTCACATAACACGTCTTACATTTCTATAAATACTTAAAATCCCAAGTGTTCCTCAAAAGTTCGCATTTAATCCTTAAAATTTTGAAAATTGCAACATGACCCTTACAGTTCTCCCAATTTACATTTTGGCCCCACAACTCTTCAAAATCTACATCATTGTCCCCATAAAATTTTTCATCTTTACCTCATTAAACTTTTAGATTATCGAACTCAAAATTTAATCCCCAAAATTTGGTAAATTCGAAAATAGTCCCTTAGAAATTTTTTTTCCACTTAGGTCCTCAAATTATTAGTTATTACAATTAGGTCCCTAAAATTCTCAATTCATACAATTACATCCTTAAATCTAACTAGGTAGAGCATGTATCCTAAATAAATTCTCATAATTAATCTTACATTTCCATAGATACTTAAAATCCTCAAATTGTACATTTATAATCCTAAAGATATTCGTAGTATTCGAATCGCTATTGCTTATATGAAATCTTCAAAAATTTACTCGACTAGCAACCAAGAACCATCAATAATTTCTTAGAATTTCTACAAGTCCCAAAAGCATTCATAATTTTCAAGATTAACTTATGACCCATAAGGAGGACATCAACACTATTGACCTAAAAATTAATATAGTCAAATCATTTTCAACATCTCCTAAAGCCCAATATTCGAATTCTTAGACATGTCCAATTCCAAACGTACCCAACATGCATAATTCCATAATTTATATTTTTAATTTAAATAAACACTGAACAATTAAAATCTGAACGCAAAAACATTTCATGAAAACATGCTGTTAAAATAATTCATGCTTTAAATAAAATGCGTAAATGTAAAACTTACAGATCGAAGACGTGACTTCATGAGCTTCTCGAGAGCAGTAGTAGTACAACCCTTTACAAGATCATAGGCTCTGATACCAACTGTAACGCCCCAGATTCGACGACTGTCCTCACTATACCAAGACGAGTCTTTCCAGCCTGCTTATGTCCTCACTCACACGCACCCTAGAAACTTCCCAGGAGGTCACCCATCCCAAAATTACCCCAAGTCAAGCACGCTTAACTTTGGAGTTCTTATGTGATGAGCTACCGAAAATAAGATGCACCTTCGTGATATGAGTAGTACAAATCAAATCTTTTAAGCCCTCTTCAACTGTGCAGTCCATTACATTGAACAGTCTCGGAATCCCTCTCATTCCCATGTGGGTCGGTTTATTCATGTTCCCTCCACCTAGAAGCCTCCCAGGAGCCGCTCATTGTCCGTGCAACTGATGGCACCGGCGATCACCCCCCGCCCTCTTCGGCCCCGGGCCTCACATGCCCACCAGCTTCCGCTTGGTTCGTCCCCGAACCACACCGTACTAAGAGAGGTCGACTCTGATACCAACTGTAAAGGCCCGTATTTCGTATTCATAATTTTGCGGAATTATTAAAATTTTTCTAAATAAATAAATAACTTGCCCAATTTATAAAATAAACATGTAAATAATTTTTAACTTTAAAATAACAGCGGAAGTCAACAATGCATTTCAAGTTGTAGAACCCGAAAATCAGATTACGTATAAGCCATGCATAATTGCTAATATTTAAATTAAAAATGAATTTTTATAAATATATGAAGTGTTTAATTCATTTTATAATTGTTAAATCATGATTATTTATTTTAAGAGTAGATGGTTAGTTTTATCTTTTCAGGATATATACGCGAGGTCGGGCCGGAGTTTGGAGATTAGAAATAAGATTAATAATAAGAAAATATTCCTAAATTTAATTTAAGTCAAGGAATAATTTAATTTAAAGAACTAGAATGTTTTAGAATTTATTTAATTAATTAAAGCTAAGTTGGTAAATAAATTCTTTTAGGTTCAATATTTAATTAAAGCTTAAATTAAAATATGTAAACAAGAGAGAATGAATTAATCTAAGTATGAAGTATTCAAGAAATTAAACATAGTATTTAAATGCTTAAAGTTAAATCCATGCAATGCCATGCAAGAGGTCATTATAAATTAAGGTGTAAATTCATTAAAATGTAGAATGGGTATTTAAAACCTTAAGAATTTAAAATGCAAGATTTAAAACACTATTATACCATGCAAGAAGTAGTAATAAAATTTGGTCAAGACAATTCATAAATTTGTAGTAGACCTCATTCAAAGTTAACACTAAATGATTTTATGATGCATTCACTTTCTACCTTTAAGCTCCATAGTTATGGGTAACTCAAACACCATAATTAACCTTAATCCTTCCTTAACAAGTTACAAGAAAACTCACGTGTAATGCAACAAAAACAAATGCAAGAATCCATCGGCAACAAGGAAGGAGGAGAATTTCAAACTATTCAACTTCTTGCACTTGTAACTCCCCACCTAAATGCATATTATGACCCCTTAACACCTCCTATATCATTCACCTTCTACCCTAACATCATCTACACTAATTTGCTCGAAATTATCAGAAGAAACACAGCTGAAAATCGTGCATAGCAGCAGAAACAAAATAGGAAACAAAGCAAACACAACTCCGACTCCGCCGCTCGTATTCGTCGTATTGATTTGTTTTCTTCAAAACAAATTTCCAGGCATGTATATGTTGTTTCTTTGCTCTTCAATCAAGTCCTATAAATATTTTTAAACATTATATGTTCAAGATTCATGAGGCAAAACGAAATTATGGAAGCAACATTTTCGGAAAAAAAAATCTGCACAGGTCCTCGGCATTGTCTTATGTTTTTGTTTGAGATGTTTCTTGGGATTTCAGTAGGTCTTTCGGTTCCAGGCTCCCAAGGCTGATTATAGGCATGATTTAGAATGTTTTAGGGTGTTTTTGGTTCAACGGTTCAAGCCCATACACGCATAAACAAATAAATGACAGCAACTTTTACTTAAGTGCAGAATTTGAGTCCAAGGTTTTATCATTTGGTGGTTTAAGGTGAGAGTTCGAATCATGGCTGTCCTAGGGACTGTAGCCATGTTTAGAACCCTTCTATACCATGTCTAGGACGTGACCAAGGTGTCCTTTCAAGGTTTGGTTCATGGTTCTCTCAAAATTTTTAAACAACAACACAAGTGCATATTTCGGTCTTTCCATTTCCTGTGTGAGTGTGTTTCGGTTTTGGGGTGTGGTTTGGTTTGTGGTTGGCTTCTAGCCCTTAGCCATGGTCCACGCCATGCCTTAGGATGTTGGTAAGAGTCTTTGGGTGGTCGTTCAAGCCCTTGGTCATTAAATTTCAGAATTTCCCCTCAAATACACAAGCTGCTCCTGCTGTAATTTGACAGCAACTTGCTGTTCGGTTCATGAGGTTGGTTTGAGTCCTCGGTCGGCTTTTATCCCATGGCCTTGGACTGGACAGTACCTCAATGAGTTAGGAAAGTCATTTTTTTGCCGTTCGTGATTTGGTCGAGTTTAGAGGTCGTACGAGAATTTACGGTGAAAGGTGCCAAAATGATTCTCGAAAGAGTGTTTTATGTTTTTGGATTCTTTTCACCTATTTTCGTGTTTTACAGTTATAATGCATATTTTTTAGTATGTTTGGGGTATTTTTAATCATGGTTAAACGTCGGTTTAATGTTGGTTCGGGTTGGTACGAAGCCATGGTTAAAAATCAAGTTGTGGGTCCGAACCGTCTCGTTTTGGTTCTATTGTCAAATTTTTGTCAAGTTAAGATTTATTGCATGTGTCACATATTAGTAGTAAGTCGCAGCAAGCCTGGGAACGATCCAACTCATCCGGTAAAAAAATAAAGTTATAATGATATTACGTGCATAAAAATATAAAATGTTTATTTTTGAGATATATGTTATATGCCTTGTGGTCACCTTATGCTTATGGGTTTGGAAGTCGGTAGGCGCAACCGAGGACCTCTCCGCCCGGTGACTTACGATCGGTTATGATTATGTATGGGTACGGACATCCAGTCCAAGGGCTGTGATTGATCTCTACCGCCCAGTATACTGTGGTTTAGTCTGATTAGGCGCTTACGCTATGTTATGGGCCACTTGCTTAGAAACATTATCTCTACCAAAAAATTTTGATATGTTATGACAGAGCTCTATTGAGAAAAGCTTTTACGTATGATTTTTTAGATATGCACGTAGTTATAATTATTCATGATACGATTTTCACCGTACGCTTTACGATATGTTATTTTTAAGTTGCATGCGATTTTATGATATATTTACTCGTTATTCACGATATATACATGTTGAGTTTTTAGATTCACTAGACTTGATTGTTGTAGGTATTGATGAGGTCGAGACCGCGGGCGGAGATCAGTGAGCGATCTTGGGGCAGCAGTAGTAAACCTGAGGACCTCATGATTTAATTTATGCACCTTTTATCATTCAAACTCGATTTTAACATGTTGGAATATTTTTAAATGGTTGTTTGAAATGCATTGTTGACTTCCGCTGTTATTTTAAAGTTAAAAATTATTTACATGTTTATTTTATAAATTGGGCAAGTTATTTATTTATTTAGAAAAATTTTAATAAATTCCGCAAAATTATGAATACGAAATACGGGCCTTTACAATTGGTATCAGAGCCGACCTCTCTTAGTACGGTGTGGTTCGGGGACGAACCAAGTGGAAGCTGGTGGGCATGTGAGGCCCGGGGCCGAAGAGTACGGGGGGTGATCACCGGTGCCATCAGTTGCACGGACAATGAGCGGCTCCTGGCAGGCTTCTAGGTGGAGGGAACATGAATGAACCGACCCACACGGGAATGAGAGGGATTCCGAGACTGTTCAATATAATGGACTGCACAGTTGAAGAGGGCTTAAAAGATTTGATTTGTACTACTCATATCACGAAGGTGCATCTTCTTTTCGGTAGCTCATCACATAAGAACTCCAAAGTTAAGCGTGTTGACTTGGGGTAATTTTGGGATGGGTGACCTCCTGGGAAGTTTCCTAGGGTGCGTGTGAGTGAGGACATAAGCACGCTGGAAAGACTCGTCTTGGTATAGTGAGGACAGTCGTCGAATCTGGGGCGTTACAATAGGTGTGCTAGGGTTTTCGGTGCTTGTGTGTTGACAATTCCAGCTAGCGGAAGCATGTTTTATTGGGTTCAAAAAGACTGGAATTGGGTGGTTTAAGGGCTGGTAGGGAGTGATTATGTTGTGGTTTAATTTTGGAAAGATTTGGTTAAGTTTCGGGTTGATTCCGGGACTTCGGTCCAAGTTTTAAAACGAATCGAATAAGTTATGCAAGGGGCTCGAGTTTTACGTCTTGGAGTCAATTGTAAATATTTTTTGAGGTGTCTTTAGGAGTTTGGTTGGCTTCGGGTAGAAATATTGAGGTCCAAGTGTAAAATGGTCAATTAGGGTTTCCAAAGGCAAAATAATTATTTTGCACCCGGGTCGAGTCAGCAGTCCTGCAGCGCCCTGATCACAAACTTACACATTCTTAATGCATATTCTATCATGAACATGATCTTTTATGGAAATATGAAAAATATGTTGCATGCTTGATTTTAAGAAAAATTTATTTATATGCATGATTTTTATAAGTGATGAATATGATGACATGTTTTGAAGGATGGAAGTTGGTTGTGACTAATATGAATACGATAATACGATGACATGTAATGCCAAGGTTCGGTGGATGGGTAATACTGTCGCTGATATCCCCGCCGTCGGGTACCGCAGTTATACGTAGATGGATTCATCAACTAATACGATGGTACAAAAGTCACTACTAATGAACGGAATTCAAATAAAGAAAATGAATATGTATATGATGATATGTTGATACATGTTTTGGACACGTTACGCTTTGACACGATATATTTAGGTTCGTGCTTTTAGGATCATGAAATGTATGTTGATTACAGTACTTTTCAATGTTGCATGTTATGTATATGTACTTGTTATAACGATTATGGTGTCTTGAGTCTTTAGACTCATTGGGCGTGAATGATGCAGGTGAGCATATTGATGAAAAGACTGGAGGCGCCGAAGACTGAGCAGGCGGGGCTGGATGTGCGCACGCTAACCAGAGGACCATATATTTTTCGCACATTACGTTTATGAATTAAGAGGAACCATGGATATTTTTTTTACACTTTCGTTTTATATGTGGATGGTTGTCAAGACATTGCATGTTGTTAGTTCAACAAGATTTTTGACATATTTTTACGTGCAGTATTTTTATCAGTATTGGAATCCTTTTATTTTAAAATGTGTGTTTTTATAGCAACATTACATGCATGCATTTAAATACATTTTCGAGATTTAGCTTACAAAAAAAATATTTCAGCAGTTATTTTAAGTAGTAGACGTTAAACATATTTTTTATTTTGTTTCATTGACTAAGGAGGGTGTATTTGTTGTAGAGATTGAATAACTTTTTAAATAATATATTTTTATGGAGCTGATAGAATTTTACTGACTTTTGCATAATCTCACATATTTCTAAAGATTTTAACATATTCTTATAGATTTATTTTGAGCAACTTTTATTGACATTTTATTTTTTTCTAGTAACTTATGGAATTTGTAATTTATGATTGTATTTTTTTAATTTTTTTGAATTAATAGTTGAATTTAATAACTTTTATTTATTGAAAATATTTTTATCTATCAATGTAAGTTTTTTACTTATGAATCTTATTTACAAAATACAATAAATAAGTCAGTATTAAATTTATTGCAATTAAACTTCAATTATTCAATTCAATTCAAAAATTTTATTTAATTAATTAACGACGGAATCGGTTAGGGCTTATTATACCTCAACTCTATACTACAATCTACCAAGAAAATCAAGCCAAGACTCACCAAAAACGGAACAAAAAAAATGCACTGAAAGAACAGAGTTGGAACAGGGATCTCAATCACGCTTATTCGTCCGATCTGAGGCAAGGAAGGTGGCACAAGGTTATAGGAAAAGGGTGTATGGCTTTGCGGTGCGATCTCCAATGGCTAGACATCATGCGGTGGTGGTTGGAGCTGGGATGTAGAAGACTGACGAGAACAAAGGGGTTTGGGGATTAGTTTTCTTTTCCTTCTATTTTTTGGTAAGAAAATATGTATTAGTATGTGTATTGTGTTACTAAAGTAGTAACTTGTGCTCATTTAACTCGGTTTTGTATTTCTTTTGCAATCGTGTGTTAACTATATATGTATTTTATGTGGTTTAAATTCTCCGATATTCAAAATACATATTTTTAACACACTCCCTACATTTATTTGGCATAACTAATTATTTTAATTAAACAACTCAATAATTATTTAATTATGACAAATAACTAGATAATTAATTATAGAGCCTTACATTTCTCCACCCTTACAACAAATTTCGTCCTTAAAATTTTTGTTTACACATGTATATCTTACACACGATATGAATACAACAACCAATACTAAGAATAAAACATTTATGCATAAGAGGCTCTCATCTCTCCTATATATCCCAAATTGATTCTTTTACCCCATGTCTCAACCACTAACCATGGACAAGCGATATGACTATTATAGAGAACTTTATATTTGCGATCTAGGATACAAACAGGATACTAGTTATATGACAAAGTTGGATCAAGCTCAACCTCAATAGGCTGAATCATATGAGATAGATCGAGCTCATACTTATATAACATAGAGACATGAAACACATCGTGAATGCCAGACAACGACAGTGGCGACTCCAACTGATAAGAACATGTCTCAATACTCTCAACAATCTCATAAGGGCCAATGAAACGAGGTGACAACCTCTCATACAAAAATGAACAACACACCTAAACGGTGAGATCATCACAAACGTGAAATCTCCAACTAGAAATTCTAAAGGTCGACGATTCTTAGTTTCTTAACTTGTCTGATGATCTTGAGCAGCTTTTGTTCTTTGATGGATCAACCAAACTTTGTCATGCATTTCAGGTGCGATCTCAAGTCCAGTCAATTGATTTCACCAAAAAAATCCAAACAGAGAGGTGATCAACATCTTCGGCCATATAAAGCCTCTAAAAGAGCCCTGCCAATATTCACCTGAATACTGTTGTTATATGAAAATTTTGCTAATGATAAAGCTTCTTGCCAATTTTTTTTTTAAAATTCATAAATACAGCTCAAAGAAGATCCTCGAGTGCTTGGATTGTACAATTTGTTTGACCATCTGTTTGATGGTGGTACGTAGTACTCATCGTAAGTCGTATACCTATTTCATTTTGGAAACTAGTTCAAAATTTTGAAATGAATTTAGGGTCAAGATCTAAGACTATCGCAACTGGAACTCCATGTAGTCTCACTACATACTCTATATGTGTAACGACCATGGGCTATCCCGATCTTGAGCTCCCTCGGGGGCCTTTTCCCCTCTTGGGTTCCCACTGGGCCTTTTCCCTCACGGGCTTTCCACATGCGTCATTACTCATAGGACTCTCCACACAAGGTTGGTGGAGTGTTACCTCCCCAAGTCTCGAACCCATGACCTCCTGGCATAAGTACATAGTTCAAAGAGACTTGGTACCAATTGAGCTAGTAGCCCAACTGGTACCAGGATTGCTGCCAAGACCTATATGTCCAGGAGGTCTTGGGTTCTAATCCTGGGAAGGTAAAAGCTCCAGTGCATGGGCTTGAGAAGTCCTATGAGTAATGATCGCGGGTGAGTGGTGTCGGGTCATTACAATAAAATGCGCCTTTTATTGTAACGACCATGGGCTATCCCGATCTTGGGCTCCCTCGGGGGCCTTTTCCCGTCTTGGGTTCCCACTGGGGCCTTTTCCCTCACGGGCTTTCCACATGCGTCATTACTCATAGGACTCTCCACACTAGGTTGGTGGAGTGTTACCTCCCAGGTCTCGAACCGATGACCTCCTGGCATAAGTACATAGTTCAAAGAGACTTGGTACCAGTTGGGCTAGTAGCTCAACTGGTACCAGCATTGCTGCCAAGACCTAAATGTCCAGGAGGTCTTGGGTTCTAATACTGGGAAGGTAAAAGCTCCAGTGCCTGGGCTTGAGAAGTCCTACGAGTAATGATCGCGGGTGAGTGGTGTCGGGTCATTACAATATGTAATCGAGCCATCTTTTTGTACGGATATGTTCTCTCATACTAAATAAAATGAGCTGATTTAGACAATCTATCAACCACTACCAAATGGCATCAAAACGACAAGAAGTACTTGGCAGATGCGTGAAAAATCGATAGCCACGTGCTCTCAGTTCCACAGAGGAACTTCAAGACTGTGCATTAGTCCCCTTGGTCTTATTAGTTCTACATTTACATGCTGACAAATCATACAACATGATACAAACTCAACCACATCTTTTTTCATGTACTTCCACCAAAACTGAGGCCTTAGAGTATAGTACATTTTCCTTCCTCCAGGGTTGATAATATTACGAGTGTCGTGAGCTTCTTTAAGGATGGCTCTATGCAATTCAACAGTATTAGGAACTGTGTATCTTACATTTAAACAAAAAGAACCATCTGAATGAATTGAGAATCTAGATTAATGTATTTGAGACACCGACTCAAATGATTTCAGAATTTGATAATCAGTTTTCTTAGCTGACTTGACAATTTGAATCAAATTTGGTTCAACAAAAATCTGAGAGACGCAAATGAAATTTCCTTGAATCAAAAAATCTAAACCAGAAGTGCAAATATCCTCGCACAACTTATAATTATGAATATATGATAAATTAGCATAAACAACTTCACGACTCAAAGCATCAGCAATGACGTTCACTTTTTCAGGTTGATATTGGATCTCACAATCATAATCTTTCAACATATCCATCCAACGCATCTGTCTCATATTCAAATCAATCTAGGAGAATAAATATTTCAAACTTTTATAATCTAAATAAAATATAAATTGTTCGCCAAATAGATAGTGTCTCCAGCTCTTGAGAGCAAAAACAATAGCAGTCAATTCTAAGTCATGGACATGATAGCTTGAATCATGCCATTTCAATAGTCGAGGACCATATGCTACAACTCGGTCATATTGCATTAAGACACAACCTAGACCTCAATTTGATACATCAGTGCAAATAACAAATACTCCAAACCACTTCGAATGGTGGGAAATGGTGCATAAGTAAATATCTTCTTTAACTCAACAAAATTTGACTCGCATCTCTTATTTTCTGAGACAGCTGAGTGATAGGTTTAGCATCTTTGAGAAATTTCTAATAAATCTATGATAATAACAAGCTAAACCCATGAAACTTTGGATCTGAGGCACATTAATCCATATTTCCCATTATAAAACTGCTGAAAGACAACTTTGTTTAACCAAAATTCACACTTGGACAACTCGTCATATAACTGCTTCTTTGAAGAATTCGAATAATTAAACTCAAGTGCTTGGCGTGCTCTTCTTCGGACATAGAATAAGCAAGAAGATTGTCGTTGAAAAAAAATCGCAAATCGGTTGAGATATTTTGTAAACATGCGATTTATCAGGTCCATGAACACAACAGGAGCATTGGTCAAACCAATAGGCATAACTAGAAATTCAAAGTGTTCATATCTTGTGCGAAAAGTTGTTTTCCGAACATCTTCTTGTCTGACTCGTACATGATGATATCCACAACAAATATCAATCTTAGTGTAAGGTCTAGAAATTCAAACGACGTAACCTGAATGCATGAAAATCTAGGGTATTAGAAAAAAATTCTTATTTAATTATTTTAAGTGCATTTAATGCATGTTTATGACGTGATTATATGTTTTACTGCACGGTTTACTAGAATGCATGTAATAGGGCTTTTAGCGGTATTCGATGCTCAAACGAGGAACAGAGACCGGAGACAGTTTAAGGAAAATGTTTTTATTAAATAATTATTTTTAATAATTTAATATATGGTGTATTCAATATGTGACTTTCGTAAATGGGTATTTTATAGTATTTTTATACATCGAGTCATATTTTAAACAGATAGTCGATTTTTGGCAAAATTAAGGACTTTTTGAGGGTTTGGGTATTTTTTTGAAAACTTAACAAAATGAAATATTTTACGTACATGTTATTGGTTTGTTGGGCCTGTTATAGTAGGATTTTGAGACAAGATCTCTACCTTTTAATATTTTAAAGCACAGGTCCATTATCTCATCATTCTTCAATTTTATTTTTCACTCAAATCCTAGCCCTCCCCCACTCCTCTCTCGGCCACACACGACAACGTCTCCAACAAATTTTTGTCTCGTTTTCAACAGAATTTATTAGGTTTATTGTCTCGTCCCTCCGGTGTCCGTCTCTCGCTTTGTTGGTTTGATTTTTCGAATGTTTAGACGCAAAGGCACGCCCTATAATATATCTTTCTCATAGATCACATTATAATATGTTTTTTGAATGATTTTTCATGGTAGCTAATAGATCTACAAATATGAATCGGTTTTATATGGTTTTTACATGAAAATATGGATTTTCTTGTCATGATTCTCATATTTTTATCATGGTTTGAAGGGGACTACCAGGTTTGAGTGTAGGAGGCATGATCTACAGTAGGTTTTTATGTGTTCTAAGTGCTAGGTTCAGACCTGGAACGAGTCGTTAAGGGCTCGATCGAATCTTCATGTTGTGGCTTGGTTTTTTTCTTGATCGGTTATAGGAGGGGAGCAGGAGTGCAAGGATCGGAACAGGCCTTTTATCAGACACTACTAGGTCTGAGACGTGGCCTAGGTGGCTCATGCACATCTAGTCGTTGTCTAGGGGAAGATCGAGGGAGCTAAGTATGGTAAGGGTTCGGTTGGCATATCTTGGGTGAATCATGCACGCGGGCGTGCATGGGGCTGTGGACCATGGTTAGATCCATCCAAGAGGGTCCAGTCACGTCTTAGAGTGGTTTGGTTCAGGTTTGGTTCCGGGCTTGTTCGGTGTAGGGTTTACTTTTTGGCTTGGGATTGCAACTAGGGTTTCGGCCTTGTAGTGCAGGAAAATCCAGCAGCTGTCCAGTCGAGTTTGAGGGTCATATATGGCTGGGAATATGTTGTGTAGGGTTGGGAGGGTGTGGTAAATTCGTGGTTTAAGTGTGGGAAAGTTTGGTCGCGTTTAGTGTTGATTCTGATTAAAACTTGGACTCCAGTTCAATTTATAAAATGAATTTTAGAATTTAATGCATGAGCTCGAGTTTAAATCTAAGAAATGATTATAAGTATGTTTTAAGGTATTTTAATAAGTTTGAATAGATTCGGGTCGAAGTTTCAAGGTCCAGGGGTAAAATTGTCAAATTAGGGTTTCAGGGGCAAAATGGTCATTTTGCACGTGAATCAAGTTAGCAGTCCTAACAGTGCCCTATTAACTGAAAATGCATGTTGAAATGTTTATTTTATATGAATATGGAATTTTTATGAAAAATGTTGAAAATACGTTGCATGCTTGCTTTCAAGAGAATGTATGTATATGCATGAAATTTTATAAGTGATGAATATGATGACATGATGGAAGGAGGTGATTTGGTTCTGACTAATACGAACACGAACACGAGACATGTAAGGCTAAGGCTAAGTTGACGGCTGAGAGTGTCGCTGATGTCCCTACAATCTGGTACCATGGTTATATGTAGATGGATCACCCGACCAACAGCTGATATGAAAGTCACAACTAAAATCTGAATTCAATAAAGGAAAAATGAATAAGTATATGATGACGTGATTTGATTAGGAATATGTTTATGTTTTATGCTCATGCTTTTGAAGATCATGAAAGTTGTTTTAATTACAGTACTTTTAACTGTTGCACGGTATATATACATACATTGTTATAACGGTTCAGGTGTATTGAGTCTTTAGACTCACTAGGTGTGATTGATGCAGGTGATCATGTTGATGAGGAGACTAGAGGTGCTGCTTTCAAGAGAATGTATGAATATACATGAAATTTTATAAGTGATGAATATGATAACATGATAGGAAGGAGGTGATTTGGTTCTGACTAATACGAACACTATAACGTACCGTACTTTTAAACTACTTGAAATTTTGCGGAAAAATAAAATTTTCTTAAATATAAAATAAACTGCCCAACCAAAAGTATTTGCTAAAGAAAAATGCTTGTTTAAAGATCAAAAACCAAAACGTAAAATGAGAGTATTTTGAACATTTCATAAAACTTAAAATATGGCGGTCCTCGGGTTTAGCCTCCCGCTCAGTCCCAGCCAGCTCATTGGTCCCCACCTCTCGTCTCTTCAAACTCATCCTCACCTGTATCGATCAAGTCTAGTGAGTGTAAAGACTCAGCATGTATAAACTGGAAGTAACGAGTAATACGTAATAAAATCACATGCAACTTAAAAATAGAACGTACATACTTGAACTTGAACGTGCATATAAAAGCTTGAACATACATACATATCATAGACGTGCCATAAACGTAAAACTTTTCTTAAACATGCTTGCATTGTACATACATGAACTTCATCATTTTGCGTAGAGACATGTTTCAAAGCAAGTGACCCATATATAAATACGCCTGATCAGACTAAACCACAATACTGGGCTGACAGGGAAGATCCAATGCCACATACATGAGATCCCCGTTCATAATTTAACGGGTGGATTGGTCTCTGGTCATACTTTACCACTTTCCAATTCTGATCTAAACACGTTCATAATTTAACGGGGTGGATTGGTCCCTAGTCATACTTTACCGCTTTCCAATCTGATACATAATTTGGTCACAAGACATTTAGTATACCTCAAAAACTTAAAAGTATTTTCTTTGAACGTCGAACATACTTACTTAATGTTGAGGGATTCGTTGGATCTCGCTTGGGGCCACTGCTGCACATACTAACATGAGTTCCAACACTTAACTTGTATAACTTAGACATAGGTACTCGGGCTCGCCACCGAAGTAAATAAATAGCTTATGACATTCTAAATAACCCGGGACTTGACCTCGTTTAATCATCGTACTAAACCATGTTATAGAACCCCAAAACAAATCATATATTTTATATTCATACCCACAAAGCAAATCCTATACTTTATTTTCATATTTTAAAAAAATAATAAAAAAAAAAAATTTTTAAGGCGGGGTACACGGACCCCGTGTAGGGGTTTGTGTAGGGGTCCGGGTAGGCACTGGAATTTTGTATTTTTGAAGGAAAAAGGACACGGACTCTGTGTCGTGGTCCGGGGAGGGGTCCGTGTAGCCTCTGGACATGGAAATTCACGAAAATTCGCTATCTTATTCATTAACTCTATCAACCCAAGCCTAACGACCATTAACCAACGCCTCGAGATTGTAGTAATCGTATAACCGAAATCGGATCGAAGAACGGACACCGTATGCAAATGTTATCATTTTCTAGATTTGCTTTGATTGAGATTATGCAGATTTTGAGAATATCAGCTTGTGTTTGTTATGATTATGAGTTGTTGAGATTGGTATCTATTGATATTGAGTTGTCGGGGTATTTGGAGATTGTGCTGTTATGCCGTCGAAACGTAATTAGATTGAGAATTCTTGTGTTGGGTTGTATATTGATATTGTGCATCTCGAACATGTTATTCCAGATTGATATTGCAACTTGAAGTAGAGAATTCAACTTCAGAATTGGTAAAAGAACGAGTCAAAGCCAAACCCCGAGAAAAGAAAGGTATAAATTAATGTTAAACCGGGAAGATACAACTCGAGTAAAAGATAGCTTAAGTTTCCCAAAACCACATACTATATTGTTATTGCTTTGATGTGATTGCAATTCTTGATATTGATATGATTGGTCTATTGAATTATAGCAAAGCATGCATTGAGTTTTTGGCAGAGGTGCCAGGTCACTGGCATTTGATGTATATCGATGTGTTTAGGAGAAGATCGACTCCTATTGTAGAGATTCGATATAGAAGGGCCAATGTCTGGGAATAAGAATGTACCACCATCTAGCTGGGAATAGTAGGTGGGAGACTTGTTACGTTCTTATTCAAACCGGGATCCCTAGATAAGAGTCGAGTCAAGATTAAGAGTTTAAGAATTTGATTTAAAACTTGATATTGCTTTATGTTTTATTAGATTATGATACTTGTTGTTTACAAATGTTATATGCTTTTATATATGTTTGTATAAAATGCATGTATACGTTGTTTATACTGGGAATTATATTTCTCACCGGAGTTATCCGGCTGTTGTTGTGTTTGTATGTGTGCATGACAACAGGTGGGACATGATCAGGGTCGAGAAGAGGATGAACGATCAAGATTAGAGTGGAGATCCAGGCCTAGATGTAGAACTTGTTTTCAACACTTGATATGTAGTGGATGAATACTAGTTTGTTATGATTGTATATTGTACAAGACTTGTACTTTTTATCAGGTTGTAGGTATTGCACTTGATTTTGTAATTGAATAAGATGAGACCTAATTTGTTATAGAAATCTGTACACTTGTTTATAAGGTGTTCAACATTAAAAATAAATAAAATAAAATAATTTGCGACCCAATTTATTTAATTGATCAATTTAATCCTAATGATGATTGAAAAGCATGAGTTAGCGTCCGGGTCCCCACAACAACTAACAATCTGAATTCAATAAAGAAAAAATGAATAATATATGATGACGTTATTTGATTAGGAATATCTTTATGTTTTATGTTCATGCTTTTGAAGATCATGAAAGTTGTTTTAATTACAGTACTTTTAACTGTTGCATGGTATATATACGTACATTGTTATAACGGTTCAGCTGTGTTGAGTCTTTAGACTCATTAGGTGTGATTGATGCAGTGATCATGTTGATGAGGAGACTAGAGGTGCTGAGGACTGAGGGGACTGAGTTGGGGGTGCACGGGAAACCCGAGGACCTTGTATTTTCCACATTACACGATTGTAGGACATGTTTAAACAGTTTTAATAGGTTGATGATTTTACTATGTTGAGGGTCTTTGGCAAATTTTATTATGTTTGTTATTTTATGTTTAAGAGTAAACGTTTCAGTCGATTACATTTTTAATGTTTTTAAGTGCTGTTATTTTATTCAGTAGTTGGATTGTTTTATAAAATGCGTGGTCCGAATTTTATATGTATTTTGTGTATATATTCGACCGAGACTTAGTGACTGAAAAAAAGTAAAAAAAAATTAGTAATTCAGTTGTAGACGTTTCATATAATACACTGAAGTACCTTGCAATTGCAATTCATCAAATAAGTCATTGAAACTTGGAGGTGGATACTTATTATTGACAATAGACTTATTCAACTGTCAATAGTCAATACACATCATCATCGTGTCATCTTTATTTTTTACAAACAAAACAGGAGTACCCCAAGGTGATGAACTCAGATGAATATAACATTTAATCAACTGATTATGTAATCGTTCTTTCAATTCTTTAAATTTACAAAGAGCCAAATGAAGCGTTGCTTGAGATATGGGTTCAGATTATGGCATCCCTTCAATAATGAACATAATGTTTTGTTTTTGTAGAAAACCAGGATTTCTTCCGAGAACACATACGGAAAGTCACAAACAATAGGGATATCATATATATGTCACTCATCTTGCGATAGATCATTGGAATAAACAAGAAAACCATGTGGCCAGAATCTAACAATTGAGTCATCTTGATAGAGGAAACTAGAGGAATCTTATCCTGAGAACCTCCACCATAGAAATTTCATTTAAGAGCAAAATTAGGCCAAAAATAACTATTCATCTATAACAGTCAAAAGTAGCTCTATTAACGGTCAGAACGCCCATGCCAACTATACTGTTGAAATCATATATAGTTAGGACTATGAGATTCAGATACAACACATTATTTTCTTGAAATAACACTGCATTAACACCACATTATCAATGATAATCATTTTTCCCATCAGAGTAACAAGTCATGCGAGATAATGAATACAAGAGAAACAAAAAAATTAGATGCTCCAATATCATACATTACTCGGGTTGTAAAGCCACATAAAGTGCAGTGACCGGTAATAACAGTACCCGGAGCTGCCTGAGCCTCATTTTCTGTAGAGCCCAAAATCAGTACACGTAAACTCATGCATTTATTAAATTGTAAAATTATTATTTAATTTTAAAATGATTTTTTAACGATGCGTGATTTATGATTTGCATTATTTAAAATTATTACATGTTTATTTGAAGCATGTTAAAATTTTTTCTTAAGTTTTATGTTTCAGGCGAATATTCGATACGGGATCGAAAATAGAGATCGGTGACGATTTAGGTGATTTATGAAAATGTGGTATTTTATTTCAAGTCAAGGAAATTGATATTTTAAATGATTTATTAAAATTTAAGCATTTCAAAGCTTAATTTAATTTATTAGGTGATTTTAAGATTTTAAACTTTTCAAATATATTTTGAATTCTTGGAGTTTTTAATCTTGGTACTTAACTATTTTTATTAAATCTTTGAGAGGGATTAAGTAATTAGATTAAGTAATATTTTATCACTAATTATCTAACTAAGCATTTTATTAACTCATAATTAACTCCCTAATTACCCCACTCACACACACTCACACGACACACACACACACTCTTTTTATTCTTTTCTTATGAATATAGGGTTCTTAATGTTACAGCAGCAGCCACCCCTTTCCCTTACAAATTTATGGAGATTTATGCTTTTTTTCCGAGCAAGAATCGTGTAGCAAGCATCTCCCGGTCATCTCCCGTAATCTACCGCGTCGATATTCGTTATCTTCGAGCGTTTAGACTGCAAAGGCATGTATATTCTTTCATTTTTTGCATCGATCCGATCATAGTAAATATTTTGATGTATATTGTGTGTAAAAATTTGTTTATGTTATGCAAAGTTTGAGCAAAAATGTTTGAAACGATTTTGGAACGATTTTTAGATCTCAAAAATCGAATCTGCTGTCATTTCGAATCCTCCAAATTTTCGATCGATTTTCTGGAAAAACTTTCAACATAATAAACATATTAATTTTCGATATCTTCGATTGGACATTAAATTCATAATTTTCGGACAAGAAACGAGTGTGTTATGATCATTCTTGTGTGACTGCTCAACTGTGTTGGTTTTCAAAAATTTTCGCGCAAGGAAGTGCTCGTGCGTGAAATTTTACTGCTCGAGCGCCAGGCCTTCTGGACGGGGGCGCTCGAGCGATAAGATGTTACCGCCCGAGCGCCCAGCGTTCTGAAAAAATAAAATAAAAAATTAATTTTTGTCGTGGGCAGGAATGCATAATGTATTAGTATGTTCGACGTGCAAAGAAAATATTTTATGTTTTTTAGGTCTGCGAATTGTCTTGTGACCAATTATGAACGAGTTTGGAAGCCGGAGAACGTGTCGGGGACCTCTCCACCCCGGTAAAGCATGATCGGGTTATGATCAGGATTGGGAAGCAAAAAAAGCATGATCAAGGACCAATCCACCCAGTAAAGCATGACAGGGGATCTTATGTATGTGGCAGTGGACATCCCTGCAAGTCCAATACTGTGGTTTAGTCTGATCAGGCGCAATATGTACGGGTCACTTGCTTGGAAACATATATCTACGCAAAATGATGATGATTATGCATGTTTAAGTATGTACTATGCAAGCACGTTTGTGAAAATATTTATGAATTGATGGCACTTTTATGTTTATGTAAGTATGTTCAAAGTAAATATATATGTGCTACTTTAAAATGCATGTGGATTTATTATGTACTACTTAATATTCTCGGTTTATACATGTTGAGTCTTTAGACTCACTAAACTTGATCGATACAGGTGAGGACGAGTATGAGGAGGCGAGAGGCGGGGATCAGTGAGTTGGCTCGGACTGTGCGGAAGACTAACCCGAGGACTTCTTAAGCTTCAAGAATATTTTTTTCTGTGCATGTTGAACTCATTTACTATGATTTTTATGAAACTAATTTATGCCGTCATTTAAACAAGTACTTGTGCAAGCTAGTTGGTCGTGACTTGATGTCACGAAAATAGGTTCGACTCTTTTATATTTCAAATATTTAGATAAGAATTTTATTTGTATTTCATATTCGAGAGTTAATTACTTATTTAAGAAAAAATTTAATTTTCCGCAAATTTTAAGCATTTTAAAGTACGGTGTGTTACAGTTGGTATCAGATCGTTGTTCTGGTAAAGGGTTATGTCTGCTGCCAGTTGCGAGAAGCTCAAGAAGTCACGCCTCAAGTGTGTAAGTTTTAAAGTTTTAAAAATTCTTTCATGTTGTAAGCATCAAAGTCATGATTGCAGCATGTACACGTTTAAGTTTGATTTCGTTCATCTTATGATGATATGGATATTATGTTTATCCACGTTGGTTTACGTGTTGGGTAAATTGTGGAGCATTATGCCTCCTTGATGTATGATTTCACGGGGAGCAGGTGAAAAGGATAGAGAGGCTCGGGATGAAGAGAGTGACACTCCTCCTTGTCAACCGCCAGATATGCAGGCGCAGATGCTTGCAGGAATTACTCAGTTCTTTTCACAGTTTACGGGGAACAATGTTGGAGTAGATACTGGAGCGAGGCCGCCCAGGCCAGAGGCAGTGTATGAGAGATTCAGGAGGATTGATCCAAAGGAGTTCTCATGGACTACTGACCCGATGATAACTGAGTGATGGATTAAGTCCATCGAGTTGATATTCACATTTATGGAGCTGCAGGATGCGGACAAAGTCAGATGTGCTACCTTTCTATTGACAGGGGACGCCAGATTGTGGTGGGAGAGCGCGTCTGTGTCAGTGAATTTGCAGACCCTTACTTGGGAGGGTTTCAAGGAAGTGGTTTACTGCAAGTACTTCACTAAGGAAGTACGCTTCCCACTGACCTGGGGGTTTATGACTTCCCTTTGAGACAGTAGTGTATCCGAATTTGTGACGAAATTTGAGAGGGGGTGTCACTTTGTGCCCCTAATTGCGAACATTGGCAGGGAAAAGTTGAGGCACTTCCTTGATGGATTACAGCCGATCTTGCGCCGTGATGTTAGAGTTGCTGGTCCTACTATCTATGTTGTTGTGGTATCGATAGCCGTGATGGCTGAACAGGACCAAAAAAACATCGTGACAGGCAGGGCAAGAGGCCCTATCAGACGCCCCAACAACAACAACAGCAGCAGCAATTCAAAAGGTCTTTCTAGGGACAGCAGGGAAAGAGGCCGTTTCAAGGACCGCCGAAAGGCAAAGGTCCTATATCGCAAGGGAAGGCTCCTCAGAAGCCTGCTGAGTATCCAGTGTGCCCGAAATACAACCGCCAACATATGGGGTAGTGTTTATGGGGTTCGGGAAAATGCTTCAAGTGTGGAGCCAATTATCACATGTTGAAGGACTGCCCACAGTGGAGGCAGCCAACTCAAGGAAGAGTGTTTTCCATGCATGCCGAGGAGGCGAACCTAGACACGACCCTACTGACTGGAAACCTATTTAATTCAGCAAATAATTTATTTTTGTTCATGCATGCTTCGAATTTTGCTTGGGGATATTAGTATGTTGTTTTCGTATTTTGGAGACTTTGGATAGAAATTTCCAACTATGCATGAGGCTAAGATTAGTATTTTGGGGTATAAGTTTATGTGTTGTGCTAACGTCCTTTTTGAACTATCTTTATAAAGATAGTAGCCACGAGGCCATGTTAGATTCTGGGGCCACTCATTCTTTTATCTCAGAGACTTTCGCTAATTATTTGGATGTCAAATCCATTGGACTCGACGTGAACTACTCCGTTACAGTCCCATCAGGGGAGGAGTTATCAGCTACTAGCGTGATCAGAGATATCGATCTTGAACTATAGGGCCACCTAGTTTACGTCGATCTGATTGTGTTGTTGATGCCAGAATTCGATGTTATTTTGGGGATGGCCTGGCTGACAAAGAACAAAGTTATAATTGATTTTTACAAAAGGTCAGTTTTGGTAAGACCGTTGGGGATTGAGCAATTTCTTTTTGAGCCACACAAGTGGAGAAGTTTCCCTCGCATGATTTCTTGCATGCAAGCCCGAAAACTTATACATAAGGGGTGACAGGCATTCTTGGCCAGTATTATTTCAACACCTGACGCACCCACCCCATAGATATCTGATGTGCTAGTTGTAATAGATTTTCGTGGTTTTTTCTCAGACGACGTCACAGTCCTTCCACCAGAGATAGAGGTGGAGTTCGCCATTGACCTTGTGCCAGGCAGTGTGCCAATCTCTAAGGCACCGTACCGTTTGACTGCAGCAGAGATGTTAGAGATCAAGCAGCAGATTCAGGAGCTCCTAGACAAAGAATTCATCCGCCCTAGCTTCTCACCATGGGGCGCACTAGTACTCTTCATAAAGAAAAAATATGGAAACATGAGATTGTGTATCGATTACCGAGAATTGAACAAGGTAACGATCAAGACCAAATACCCATTATCAAGGATCGATGACTTATTCTATCAGTTTCAGGGAGCTACAGTGTTCTCCAAGATAGATCTACATTCTGGGTATCATCAACTTAAATTAAAGGATGCAGATGTTCAAAAGACAGCCTTTCAGAACTAGATATGGGCACTACGATTTCTTAGTGATGCCATTTGGACTGACAAATGCTCCAGCAATTTTTATAGACCTAATGAATCGAGTATTTCAGCCCTACATAGATCAGTTCATCATAGTATTCATTGACGACATTCTTATATACTCGAAGAGCCATGAGGAGCACAGTCAGAAGTTTTGCAAGTCTTGCAGAGTCGCAAGTTGTTTGCAAAATTCAGTAAGTGTGAATTCTGATTGGAGAAAGTAGCATTTTGGGACATATTATATCTAGCAGTGGCATTGAGGTGGATCCAGCTAAAGTGGCCGTAGTAAGGGAATAGGTTGAGCCGAAGAATGCGTCAGAGATCCGTAGTTTTCTAGGCATGGCAGGCTACTACAGGAAATTTATTCAGGGGTTTTCCTCGATTACAGTGTCACTCACTTCATTGACTAAGAAAAAAGCTAAATTTTTATTGAGCGACGAGTGTCAGAAGAACTTAGATACTTTGAAGCAAGCTCTTATCTCAGCGTCAGTTTTAGCCATGCCATCAAGGCAAGTTAATTTTGTGTTATACACCGACGCTTATAAGCTCGGTTTAGGCACAGTATTGATGCAGCATGGTCTGGTTATAGCTTATGAATCCAGACAGTTGAAACTGCATGAGAAAAACTTCCTGACTCATGATCTGGAGTTAGCTGCCGTTGTCTTTCCGCTAAAGATATGGAGACGTTATTTGTACGGCGAGAAATGCTAAATATTCACTGATCACAAGAGTCTCAAGTACTTCTTCATCCAGAAAGAACTGAACATGTGAAACATCCACTACTCGTTTTTCTAAAAAGCACTAGAAAGTTTTTTCCCTCCTACTAATCGACCGAAATACATATATATATTATAAAATATTTTGCACCATTTTAAAAATAAAACATCCAACCATATTTGAAAGTCAAAGGAATAGTTTAAAACATAAAAACGTCAATCATTTGCATATCCTAACTTAACAAAATTCCTAAAACTAATAACATCTCAAAAACCACTCAAAATCATAATCAAAGTCATAAAATATTTTTAACATAAACTTAAAATCCTAAAGCATAAACATAATTCATGAGTCAAAAACTAATGCGGAAAACTAGCGCTGGTCCTCGGGTTATGTGTATCTTCAGTTCAGAAAAGTCAACCATCAAGACCTCCATAATCATTATTTCCGTAATCACCTGCATCAATCACACCTAGTGAGTCTAAAGACTCAACACACCAAAATCTTGATAACAAGTACTACATATACAGATCACATGCAACCGTGAAAATACATGTATTTAAAATAACATTTCCAAAAAGATGCATAAACTTAAAACAATAACATTTTCATAAACATTTTCATATTCATCATATTCACATTCGTATCCATATTCATATTCACATTCATATTAATATCCATCATATCCATATTCATATTTCCTTTCGTTGAATTCAGATTATTAATTGTGACATTCGTATTCGTATTCGGATTCGTATTGGGCGATGGATCCATCTACATGTAACCACAGTACTGGGCCGCGGGGACATTAGAGACATTCTCACCCGTCAACTGAGCATTGGTCTTACGTATTAACATATCATGTCATTGGAAATATGATCGTCGGGCTACCTCTTGGGGCTTCTCCATAAACGGGCTCCCTCTGGGACTTTTTCCCTCACGAAATCTCCAATCGTATTATCGTATTAGTCACAATTACTTCACTTCATTCAACGTTTCGTATTTCTTCACTTTATAAAAATTAAAAATGCATAAAAAATTTTTCTTTTATACCAAGCATGCAACATATCTTTTAACGTTATCGTTTCATCATAAAAATCCATAAACATTTAAAAATAAACATTTGAAATATTAAACCATAAAAATCCATAAAAATTTAAAACAATCATTAACATTTTATCATAAAATTTCATAAACATTTAAAATAAACATTTTCACATTTTATCATAAAATTTCAAAAACATTTAGAAAAAAAATATAAACATATAAAACAGCATTCAGAGCACTGCCATGACGATTATTATTTTGTAGGTGTAAAATTACTGTTTTACCCCTAGAAGTAAAAGTTCTCGATTTTATCTTTTTCTCACTTTTAATGACATGAACTTATGCCAAATAATTATTTACGCTTAAATCTAATTTTTCATAATTTTATTAAGCTTAAATATAGGCGTTTCGATTAATTATTAAATTAACGTTTCGTGAGGCAATTAAATCCCAGATAAATTCAAAGCTCTATATTTTGATCACAAATTTTAAACATAACATTTTTATTACCTAATCTACCCTTGTGAGCCTTGAACTACACCCGTGGACCCATGGTTCCAAATTATCCTTATTAAATTCGAAATATGACCCTTAACCGAACAACCCGAGCCATCTCCAAATTTACTCGAGCCATGGTCGACCCACCTCAAGCCAAACCCAAGTCAACTCACCTAGGCACCCTACTGACCAAGCCCAGTCCAAAGAACCAGCCCTAGCTTGCTCAGAACACTTCTGCCCCTAAACCCGATTGCATGCATGTGTGTAGGTGAGTATCCTAGTTGTGCTAGGACTCCTAGTTAGCCTAGGACTCTAGCAACCGAGCCCCCACCAAGACAACCTGACCCTAACCATCCCTAGACCACGGCCAGACCCAACCAAGCCCACCCCAACCCCTGAACCCGAGCAGCGAGCCATCTGTTGGAGCAAACAGTAGCCACGCCCTCCATGGTTTCCTCACGTTTTCTCGAGCTAGCAGCCAACCCAGTCGCTCCAGCCCCTGAACCAACCCTTGTGCACCATCTTAGGACCCTAGTGACTTGACCTAGCCCAGCACAAAGCCGCCTGGCCGAGCCATGTTCCCCTGAGCGCTACTGCACCCTTGCGCGACTTTCCTTCTAGTTCTCGGGATGAGGAGTCCTAGCATGCCAGGACTCCTCCCCAACCATGACCCTCGAGTCCTAGCGTGGCTAGGACTCCTTCCCTGACCCGTACGTGACCCTATCCCTGCCCCGGTCTCGCCAAAGCCAAACCATGCTTCAAACTTCCCCTTAACGAAACACCTAAGCCATAAAAACGTGCAGTTGGGTCCAGCTTCTATCATGTCTTGTGTGCAGCATGTTCATGTGTTCTAGGACCCTTTAAAAACGTTTAAAAACATCCTATAACAATTCCTAATCATGGCAGCCCCTTATGCACATAAAAATCATGATTTTTGGATCCACAACATGATTTAAAAATTCACCTTTGATGCATAAACAAAATTATTTGAAAGCTTCACTTGTTTTTCATGCAAAACATATATAAAAAATACTATGGTGTGATGGATGAGTACAGGGAAGAATATGGTATGCCTTTACTTTTTTAACGCACGAATAAACGTTAACGATTGCGAAAAACAGCGACGAACAACCTTGGCTTGAATTTACTTGACAATTGTTGAATCTTTCCTTGTTGTAATTTGTGTGTGCCGTGAGTTTGAGAGAGTAATAAGAGTTTGAGATTTTTTTAGGTGTGGGGCATGTGACTTGTATGGTGTAGGGTAGGATTTTGATTTTAAATAGTAAATAAAATCCTAACCAAACACTAGTTGCCAGCTTAGGCCTATTAAAAATGTTATTTATGTCCACTTAGCCCATTAGTGCTTAATTAAAATATTTTGACTAGAAAAATTTGTGAATTTATTTGCCGGGTTGCCAAAACATTCGTATTTTTGTTAAAAATCCAACACCGATAAAATTTTAGTCTCGGCGTATAAAATCACCTCAAAACTCCTTACTTTCAAAAATAAGAAAAAGCATTACCATTATTTTAAATAATTAAAAACAATTATTTAATAAAACATTTTTCATTTGTCAGCCATCTGTCTCCGTTCCTCGATCGCAACTCGAATAACCTTTAAAAATACATTTTTGTGTAACCATGTAGAAAAGTATATTTTTTAAACATGTCCACATGCACAACATAATTAATTTATAAAATTAAAACAATTAATTGAAATACACAAGGAATTTAATATCTCGCATGCATGTGGTACACGTGGCCCTTCAAATTTTCAGGACGTTACAATCTTCCTCCCTTAAATTGAATTTTGTCCTTGAAATTTGCTTATCCTTGATATCCCAAAGTTAGACTTAGTTCTAGTATCTCAATAATCCACGCTTCCGCTGCGCTACTCTGATAAAATAATAAATCTTAGAGTGTCCATATGTCTCCTCGATCCCAATTAAATCTTCCTTCTAAATCCTCGTTTGTGAAACTCAACTTACAACGACCCATGGCGACCTAGTTCCATTTTCCTATAACCTCGACTTTCAACTTTTCTTACCATTCTCAATATTCAAAATGGATGACCCAACTTATCGTATATTACTTTCCTTATATTATACCCAAAATATTCATCAACCTATCAAATTTCAACATTAAAATCCCAGACATATCTACTATCGCCTACATTTTCAAGTTTAATATTGATTTGTCCTACAATACCCTTGATTAACATCCCTTATAACATTATAAGCCAAGCTATTTCCAAGTTCTAAATATTTTTTTAAGCCTAAATCATCAAAACTTTCTATCATTTAAACTATTCAATTTTCACTTATTGCTAAACTAGCCCCTAAATTCTTTAACCATTGCAAAATTATTTCTTAATTTCCTCAAAAACTAACCCATTGGTCCTTAATTTTGAAAATCCTACGATTAACCTATAAGTTCTTGACATTCTTAATTCCCTTCTACAGGTTTCCCAGAAAATAAATTCAAAAATTTTCAACTTATTCACCCAAAAATTCAATTCTCATAACCAATCTTACCATTTCATCAGAGCCTACAATGCCAAATTATACATTTTCTTGCTTCTAAAAGTCATCACAGCCTTCGAATCATTATTCCTTTTGTTTAATTCCCAAAATTAACTCAACCAGTACCTACGAGTCATCAGTATTTTCTTAGAAAAAAATCTACGTGTCCCAAAAGCACTCATAATATTCACGATTAACTTATGACCACAAAAGTAACACATCAGTACCAAAACCAAAAATCAATATGGTTAAATCATTTTCAATATTTCCTAACGCCCAATAACCAATTTCTTAAACATGTCCAATTCCACTACGTAGCCAGCATGCATGAACATCATAATAATTTACTTATTCCACAACGTAACATGTATAAAAATCATAATGCATCTAATCTTTTAGCATAACGCAGTCATACAACCATGCAGGATAAAAATCATTTATCGTGCAAACTTAAACGTAAACGTCATTTAACTTCAAAAAGTGTATGCACATGTAGCTTAAACGTATAGACCACGTAAACATGTAGGTAACATAATATAAATCATATAAAGTATGTAAACTTACAGATTGAGGCTTGACGACTGAGCTTCCCGACACTGATGGTGGCACAACCCTTTACAGAACCATTGCTCTGATACCAACTGAAACGTCCACTACTTGTTTTCTTAAAAAGTACTAGAAATTTTTTTCCTCTTACTAATCGGCTGAAATACATATATATATTTATAAAATATTTTGCATCATTTTAAAAATAAAACATCCAACCATATTTGAAAGTCAAAAGAAATAGTTTAAAACATAAGAACGTCAATCGTTTGCATATCCTAACTTAACAAAATTTTGAAAACTAACAACCTCCCAAAAACCACTCAAAATCATAATCAAAGTCATAAAATATTTTTAACATAAACTTAAAATCCTAAATCATAAACATTATTCATAAGTCATAAACTAGTGCGAAAAACTAGCGCTGGTCCTCGGGTTATGTGCACCTTCAGTCCAGCAAAGTCAACCATCAAGACCTCCATTATCATTATTTTTATAATCACCTGCATCAATCACACCTAGTGAGTCTAAAGATTCAACACACCATAATCTTGATAACAAGTACTACATATACAGATCATATGCAACTGTAAAAATACTTGAAATTAAAAATACATTTTCATAAAGATGCATAAACTTAAAACAAAACATTTCATAAACATTTTCATATCATCATAAACATATTCATATTCATCATATTCACATTTGTATCCATATTCATATTCATATTCATCATATCCATATTCATATTCATATTTCCTTCCGTTGAATTCAGATCGTTAATTGTGACTTTCATGTTAGTATTCGTACTCGTATTGGATGATGGATTCATCTAAATGTAACCACAGTACTGGGCGGCAGGGACATCTGCGACACTCTCACCTGTCAACTGAGCCTTGGCCTTACGTATTAACATATCATGTCATTGGAAATACGATCGTCGGGCTCCTTATGGGGCCTTCTCCCATAAATGGACTCCCTCTGGGGCTTTTTTTCCTCACCACATCTCCAATCGTATCATCGTATTAGTCACAATTACTTCACTTCCTTCAACGTTTCATATTTTCATCACTTTATAAAAATTAAACATGCATAAAAAAATTTTCTTTTAAACCAACCATACAACATATATTTTAACGTTATCATTTCATCATAAAAATCCATAAACATTTAAAATAAAAATTTTAACATATTAAACCATAAAAATCCATAAACTTTTTAAACAATCATTAATGTTTTATCATAATATTTCATAAATATTTTAACATTTTATCATAAAATTATAAAACATTTAGAATAAAAATTTTAACATAAAAAAAAACATTCAGAGCACTGTAATGACGATTACTATTTTCTAGGTGTAAAATTACCGTTTTACCCCTAGATGTAAAAATTCTCGATTTTATCTTTTTCTCACTTTTAATGACATGAGCTTATCTCAAATAATTATTTAAGCTTAAATCTAATTTTTCATAATTTTATTAATCTTAAATCTAGGTGTTTCGATTAATTCTTTAATTAACATTTCGTGAGGCGATTAAATCCACCGGATAAATTCAAAACTCCATATTTTGATCCCAAATTCTACACTAACATTTTTAATACCTAATCTACCCTTGTGAGCCATGAACCACACCCAAGTACCCATGGTTCAAATTTATGCTTATTAAATTCGAAATATGACCATTAACCGAACAACCCAAGCCATCTCCCAATTTACTCGAGCCACCTCGAGCCAAACCCGAGTCAACCCATCTAGGCACCCTACTGACCAATCCCAGCCCAAAGAACCAGCCCTAGCTCCCTCAAAACACTTATGCTCCTCAACCCGATTGCATGCATGTGTGTAAGTGAGTATCCTAATCGTGCTAGGACTCCTAATTAGCGTAGGACTCTAGCAGCCAAGCCCACACCAAGCCAACCTGACCCTAACTATCTCTGGACAATGCCCAGACCCTAACCAAGCTCACCCCACCACCTGAACCCGAGCAGCGAGCCATCTGTTGGAGCAAACAGTAGCTGCGCCCCTCCATGGTTTCCTCACGTTTTCTCGAGCTAGCAGCCAACCCAGTCACTCCAGTCCCTGACCCAGCCCTTGTGCACCCTTTTAGGACCGTAGTGACTCGACATAGCCCAGCCCAAAGCCCCCTGGCAGAGCCAAGTTCCCCTGCGCGCTGCTGCACCCTTGCGCGACTAGCAAGCTAGCCCAAAGCCCCCTAGCCGAGCCAAGTTCCCCTGCGCGCTGCTGCACCCTTGCGCGACTAGCAAGCTAGCCCAAAGCCCCCTGGCCGAGCCAAGTTCTCGGGTGGAGTACTAGCAAGCTAGGACTCCTCCCCAGCCATGACCCTCGAGTCCTAGCGTGGCTAGGACTACTTCCCTGATCCATACGTGACCCTAGCCCAGCCCTGGTCTAGCCAAAGCCAAGCCATGCATCAAACTTCCCCTTAACCGAACACCGAAGCCACAAAAACGTGCAGTTGGGTCCAGCTTCTATCATGTCTTGTGTGCAGCATGTTCATGTGTTCTAGGACCATTTAAAAACGTGTAAAAACATCTCATAACAATTCCTAATCATGGTAGCCCCTTATGCACATAAAAATCATGATTTTTGGATCCACAACATGCTTTAAAAATTCACCTTTGATGCATAAACAAAATTATTTGAAAGCTTCACTTGTTTTTCATGCAAAACATATATAAAAAAATACTATGGTGTGATGGATGAGTATAGGGAAGAATATGGCGTGCTTTACGTATTTAACGCACGAATAAACATTAACGATTGAGAAGAACAGCGACGAACGACCTTGGCTTGAATTTACTTGACAATTTTTGAATCTTTCCTTGTTTTAATTTGTGTGTGCCGTGAGTTTTAGAGAGTAATAAGAGTTTGAGATTTGTTGAGGTGTGGGGCGTGTGACTTGTATGGTGTAGGGTAGGATTTTGGTTTTAAATAGTAAATAAAATCCTAACCAAACACTAATTGCTAGCTTAGGCCTATTAACAATGTTAATTATGTTTACTTAGCCCATTAGTACTTAATTAAAATATTTTGAGTAGAAAAATTTGTGAATTTATTTGCCGGGTTGCCAAAACATTCGTATTTTTGTTAAAAATTCAACACCGATAAAATTTTAGTCTCGGCGTATAAAATCACCTCAAAACTCCTTACTTTTCAAAAATAAGAAAAAGCATCACCCTTATTTTAAATAATTAAAAACAATTATTTAATAAAATTTTTTTCATTTTTCAGCCATCGGTCTCTGTCCCTCGATCGCAACTCGAATTATCTTTTAAAAATACATTTTTATGCAACCATGTAGAAAAGTATATTTTTTAAACATGTTCACATGCACAACATAATTAATTTATGCAATTAAAACAATTAATTGAAATACACAAGGAATTTAATATCTCGCATGCATGTGGTACACGTGGCCTTTCAAATTTTCGGGACGTTACAATATGAGAAAAAGATGGCGGTTGGAGTTAGTAAAAGAATACGATTGTGAAATTAGCTATCACCCAGGGAAAGCTAATTTTGTGGCAGATGCTTTAAGATGGAATGTAACAGTCGTAGCGCAACTGTCAGCGCAGAGATATCTTCAATCAGATATTCAGAGGTTTGGCCTAGAAGTTTATCCTAAAGGCAGAGCTCCCAAGTTGTATAATCTGACAGTCTGGTCTTCTTTGCTAGACATAATCCATAGAGGTCAGTCTTCAGATGAACAGTTGCAAAAACAAAAACTGGAGGATGAAGCCAAGGGCAGTGTAGTATACGCAGTGTCTGATGGTATTGTGAGGTACAGAGGAAGGATGTGGGTGCCTAATGTTGATTCGATCAGAGAGGATATTTTGACAAAGGCACATACATCTCCATATTCTATCTATCCAGGGGGTTCCAAGATGTACAAGGGCTTACAGATGATGTATTGGTGGCTAGGGATGAATCAGGACATTCGCCGATTTGTATTGGAATGCCTCACTTGTCAGCATGTGAAAGCAGAGCATCAGAGGCCAGCAGGGATGCATAAGTCGCTCCCTATTCCCGAGTGGAGATGGCAGAATATCACCATGGATTTCGTTGTTGGATTGCCGAGGTCAGTTAGGGGATCTAATGCTATTTGGGTTATAGTTGATCGATTTACTAAATCGGCACACTTCTTATCGGTGAAGACGATTTTCTCCATGACTCAGTATGCAAAGCTCTATATTCAGGAGATAGTCATATTGCACGGGATCCTAGTTTCTATCGTGTCTGACAGGGACCCAAGATTCACATCGTCCTTATGGAAGAGCTTACATGCAGCTATGGGGACGAAGTTGCTATTCAGTACGACATTTCACCCTTAGACAGATGGCAAGTCTGAGTGAGTGATTCAGATATTGGAAGATTTCTTGCGAGCATGTGTGATCGATTTCCATGGGAATTGGGAATCGATGCTACCTCTAGTGGAGTTCACCTACAACAACAATTTTCAATCATCTGCAGGTATGGCTCCCTACGAACCACTGTATGGAAGGAAGTGCAGATCGTCGATTCATTGGGATGAAGTTGGTGAGAGATCAGAACTTGGCCCAGAGATTATTCAGCAGACTGCAGACATGGTGGTAAAGATCCGAGAGGATGAAGACCGCCTAGAGTTGCCAAAAGAGATATGTTGACAAGAGAATAAGGGATCTCGAATTTGCCGTAGGAGATCACGTATTTGTAAAGATAGCACCCATGAAGGGTGTTATGAGGTTTGGAAAGAGAGGCAAGCTGAGTCCAAGTTTCATAGTGCCATTCGAAATTCTTGACAAAGTTGGGACACTTGCTTATCGTGTAGCTCTACCGCCAAATCTAGCTGGAGTACACAATGTATTCCATGTTTCGTTGCTGAAGAAGTATACGGCAAATCCTTCGCATGTTTTGAGTTATGAGCCGTTTCAGCTTGCTCCAGATCTGTCATATGAAGAAAGGCCTGTCTGAATTCTAGTCAGACAGAAGCGGAGACTTCGGAACAAAATGACCAAGTTGGTCAAAATCCAGTGGCTGAATCAATCAGTAGAGGAGGCCACTTGGGAAACCGAAGCAGATATGAGAAGTTGTTGTCCGGAGATGTTTGGTAAGATTTAATTTCGATGACGAAATTTATTTAAGTGGCGAAGGAATTGTATAGACCAAAATCAGTACACGTAAACTCATGCATTTATTAAATTGTTAAATTACTTATTTAATTTTAAAATGATTTTTAACGATGCACGATTTATGATTTGCATTATTTTAAATTATTACACGTTTATTTGAAGCACATTAAAATGTTTTCTTAAGCTTTATGTTTTACGCGAATATTCGATACTAGATCGGGAAAAGAGACTGGTGACGATTTAGGCGATTTATGAAAATGTGGTATTTTATTTCAAGTCAATGAAATTTATATTTAAATGATTTATTAATTTTTAAGCATTTCAAAGCCTAATTTAATTTATTAGGTGATTTTAAGATTTTAAAATTTTCAAATACTATTTTGAATTATTGGAGTTTTTAATCCTGAAAATTTGGTACTTAACTATTTTTATTAAATATTTGAGTGAGATTAAGTAATTAGATTAGTAATATTTTATCACTAATTATTTAACTAAACAATTTATTAACTCCTAATTAACTCCCTAATTACCCCACTCACAAGACACACACACATACCCCTTGCAAATTTCTGGATATTTACTCTTTTTCTGAGCAAGAATCGTGTAGCAAGCGTCTCCCGGTCATCTCCCGTAATCTACCGCATCGGTATTCGTTATCTTCGAGCGTTTAGACGCAAATGCATGTATATTCTTTCATTTTTTGCGTCGATACTTTCATAGTAAATATTTTGATGTATATTGTGTGTAAAAATCCGTTTAAGTTATGCAATGTTTGAGCAAAAATGTTGGAAAAGATTTTGGAACGGTGTTTAGATCTCAAAAACCGAATCTACTGTCATTTCAAATCTTCCGAAATTTCGGTCGGTTTTCTGGAAAAAATTTCAACATAATAAACATATTACTTTTTGATATCTTCGATTGGACAGTAAATTCGTAATGTTCGTACAAAAAACGAGTGAGTTATGATCATTCTTGTGTGACTGCTCAACTGTGTTGGTTTTCAAAAATTTTCGCGCAAGGCAGCGCTCGGGCGCGAGATTTTACTGTTCGAGCGCCAGGACTTCTGGACAGGCACGCTCGAGCGGTAAGATGTTACCGCCCGAGCGCCAAGCTTTCTGAAAAAATATAATAAAAATTTAATTTTTGTCTTGGGCAGAAATTCATAATGTACTAGTATGTTCGACGTGCAAAGAAAATGTTTTATGTTTTTGAGGTCTGCGAATTGTCTCTTGACCAATTATGAACTGATTTGTAAGGCAGAAAACGTGTCCGGAGACCTCTCCACCCCGGTAAAGCATGATCGGGTTATGATCAGGATTGGGAAGCGGTAAAACATGACCAGGGACTAATCCATTCGGTAAAGCATGACCGAGGATCTTATGTATGTGGCAGTGAACATCCCTGCCAGTCCAGTACTGTGGTTTAGTCTACTCAGGCGCAATATTTATGGGTCACTTGCTTGGAAACATATCTCTGCGCAAAATGATTATGATTATGCATGTTTAAGTATGTACGATGCGAGCACGTTTATAAAAATGTTTATGAATTGATGGCACGTCTATGTTTATGTAAGTATTTTCAAAGTCTAAATATGTATGTGCTACTTTAAAATGCATGTGGCTTTATTATGTACTACTTGCTATTCTCAGTTTATACATGTTGAGTATTTAGACTCACTAGACTTGATCG
This sequence comes from Primulina tabacum, assembly GCF_025594145.1. NCBI lineage: Eukaryota > Viridiplantae > Streptophyta > Magnoliopsida > Lamiales > Gesneriaceae > Primulina > Primulina tabacum. Next base: position 13,574,228 of record NC_134555.1, on the reverse strand, counting down.
ATGCAGGTGATGACGAGTATGAGGAGGCGAGAGGCGGGGACCAATGAGTTGGCTCAGACAGTGCGGAGGACTAACCCGAGGATCGCTTAAGCTTCAAGAATTTTTTTGTATGCATGTTGAACTCATTTACTCTGATTTTTATGAAACTACTTTATGTCGTCGTTTAAACAAGTAATTTTGCAAGTTATTTGGTTGTGACTTGATGTCACGAAAATAGTTTGGACTCTTTTATATTTCAAATATTTAGATGAGCATTTTATTTGTATTTCATTTCAAGTGTTCATTACTTATTTAAGGAAAAAAATTATTTTCCGCAAATTTTAAGCATTTTAAAGTATGATACGTTACATCTTCAGTCAAAGCAAACACACGAACAAGTGGTTGATTATGTTGTTGAACACTTTGTCCTCAGTACTGTCGTGGGTGCCAACTAGACTGATGGGAAGAGTGAGATGATGCTGAAAATCTGTTACCGGTGCTCCACTAACTGGTTGAGCTGATTTTCCTGTCTGACTAGGACAAACTCTCGCAAAGTCAATGGTCTGCCACAAATATTGCAAACCCCTTGAACTTTAACACATTGATTAATAAGTGATTGCCTCCACAATTATCACAATAAGGACTAATATGGTGTTGTCCACTCCAATTCTCAGAACTCAAAGAATTAGAATAAGATTTCTTAAAATTTCTTCTCTCTAGGGGGAAGAGATGTAGAACCAGATGGACTAAAAACTTGTCTATCAGACTGATGATGATAAGTAGGAGCTTGATTACCATTTCTTCTCAGACTTTCCTCAGATATCTTAGCTAACTCCTCAGCTTCAGGTTTATTCATTGGATTCCTAATAGAAACAAAAGGGTGCAGATGTTCATTCAACCTTCTACAAAACTCCTAACTACTCCCTGACTTGCAACAACATGAGAAGCATACCTCAGCAAAGCACAATCAGTATCAGAAAATTCCTCAACTGACTTATCTCCCTGCTTCAGATTATGAAATTCTGAAACCTTAGAACTATAGAATAATGGAGGACAGTGACTCTCTCGAAAATTCAACTTAGAGATATCCCAAGATGGAATAATCCTCTGAGATTCCAAAGTCATCAACGTAATAGACCACAATATCTTAGCACAGTCTCTTAACTAGTGAATTTCTAATTTCAAATGACACTCAAGTGGATACTCGATCAAACAGAGAACCTCGATTTCAGAAATACACAACTCAGCTTTCTCGGCTCCCTCATTACCTTTATAACGATGTGGATGCTTAGTATAGAAATAGACAACTAACTTATCCATTCTAAGTCACTCTAACTGACTAGAAGCTTGGATAAGATAGTCATCATTAATAATGGTACGAGATCTACCATGACCAAGACCTATACCAGTAGTGGTTCCATTAAGGCCTCCTCCCTTCAAAACAACAGTTACAGGAGGAAGGCTACTAGCAACCTTGTTGATTGACCAGCAGGAAGAATTGGTTGGCCCTCTCATTCTTGAGCAACAACATATGGGAAAAATCCCTCCCATGTATGCGAAGTATGTCGTGTTGTGCTAAAAAAAACATTTATGATTTGGCCTCTATATAGCTGTAAACGATATAGCAGGAATGTTAAAACCGAACATAACTGGATATCCCAATCTCAGTTCTCACTCCGAGAGATACACTAACAAACAAGATTACTCAATAGTGTTTACGATTTCATGTATATCAATATAGCCCTATTAACCACACCCTGATCCCGAGATACACAACAAGTGCTGAATAACAACGAACAATGATAACTGGTAATGAGAAACGATATGGCTTAATATGTATGTCATAACATCATACTTATACTAAATGATAGAAATATGCCAATAAATGAACATATAATCAACAAGGAATTTTAACATCTCACATAATCGACAAAAAAACGTAAACAATAATAACAACACATAAATAAGATTAAAATAGAATTTATGCTTTTTCGTCGTATGTTACCGAACTGTATCATATCTATACCAGCAAACAATGATTGACGAACAACTTTGAAGCTCCTCGGCCTAAAGTAAATAACAATTAGCAGACTGATTCCACATTTTACCAATAAAACTAAATGAATCCAACTAATTTTCCAAATCACTAAAGTTAAATTTATTTTACTAAAAATCCAACTTAATGATTTCAAGTACTAAACTTCGTCTTAATATTCGCAAAAATTCACCAATTCACATTTTATTACTAAAAGTTGTCAAATTCATAAACTAAATCTAATATTCAACTAAAAATATCGAATAATCTCACGAATCGTTTATTTTTCCATTCCAAACCAAACGATTTATTTAACTAATCATCACTTCAATATCATTCCAAAACTACAATTATCAACATATTAATGATAATTTTCAAATATACGAACAAACTATTGTGACATACAAATCTCGGGTCGAATATTTAAACCTCACACGGATCCAACGCTTAAACCTATAACATAAACCCGATATATACGTCAATATAGAGCAATTCAATTGACGAAAACAATTTAAATCAGAGTGGTTAATATGCGGATTTTCGGCAGCTTACTATATCAAATTATAGATGGAATATCATCCTAGAATCCAAAATATCAAAGCTTAAACTATTCGCTAGCGGTCTCGTGGCGGTGCTGATCGCCAGAGTACATCGAAGTTCGCGTGAAACAATCCGAATGTGGTTTTAAAAGGTTGAAAAACGAGGTAATAAGTTTGAGCTTATTATACCTCAGCTCTACGCTACAATCTACCAATAAAACCAAGCCAACACTCACCAGAAATGGAAGGAATCATGCCGGAAACACATAGTAGGAACATGGCTCTCACTCGTATTTGTTCTTCCAATCTGAGGTAGGGAAGGTGGCACAAGGTTAGGGGGACAAGGTTGTTGTCTACTGAGCTCCGATCTCCGGTGGTTGAACATCACACGACGGTGGTTGGAGTTGGGACGCAAAAGACCAATGGGAGCATGGGGATTTGGGAATGGGTTTTTTTCTTTCTATTTTAGTAAGGAAATATGTACAAGTATGTATTACTAAAATAGTAACTTGTGTCCATTCAACTCAGTTTTTATTAATTTTACGCTCCTGTATTGTTTTAACTCTATATGTATTTTATATCGTTTAAATTCTACGATATTCAAAATGTAGAGGCCCGTATTTCGTATTCATAATTTTGCGGAATTATTAAAATGTTTCTAAATAACTAAATAACTTGCCTCATTTATAAAATAAGCATGTAAATAATTTAAACTTTTAAAATAACAGCGGAAGTCAACATAATATTTCAAACAACCATTTAAAAATAATCCAACATATTAAAATCGAGTTTGAACGATAAAAGGTGCATAAACTAAAACATGAGGTCATCGGGTTTACTACTGTTGTCCCAAGATCGCTCACTGGTCTCCGCCCGCAGTCTCGGCCTCATCAATACCTACAACAATCAAGTCTAGTAAGTCTAAAGATTCAACATGTATATATCGTGAATAACAATTAAATATATCATAAAATCGCATACAACGTAAAAATAAATTATCGTGAAGCGTACGGTGAAAATCGTATCATGAATAATTATAACTACGTGCATATCTGAAAATCATACGTAAAATCTTTGCACAATAGAGCTATGTCATGTCATATCATAATTTTCTGGTAGAGATAATGTTTCTAAGCAAGTGGCCCATAACATAGCGTAAGCGCCTGATCAGACTAAACCACAGTATACTGGGCGGTAGAGATCAATCACAGCCCTTAGACTGGATGTCCGTACCCATACATAATCTTAAACCGGTCGTAAGTCACCGAGCGGAGAGGTCCTCGGTTGTTCCTACCGACTTCCAGACCCATAAGCATAAGGTGGCCACAAGACATATTGCATATATCTCAAAAATAAACATTTTATATTTTTATGCACGTAATATAATTATAACCTTATATTTTTTTTCCGATGAGTTGGATCGTTCCCAGGCTTGCTGCGACTTACTACTAATATGTGACACATGAAATAAATCTTAACTTGACAAAAGCTTAACCATAGAACAAAAAACGAGACGATTCGGACCAACAACTTGATTTTTAACCATGGCTTCGTACCAACCCGAACCAACATTAAATCGACGTTTAACCATGATTAAAAATACCCCAAACATACTGAAAATTATGCATAATAACTGTAAAACACGAAAATAGGTGAAAGGAATCCAAAAACATAAAACACTCTTTCGAGAGTCATTTTGGCACCTTTCGCCGTAAATTCTTGTACGACCTCTAAACTCGACCAAATCACAAACGGCCAAAAACATGACTTTCCTAACTCATTAAGGTACTGTCCAGTCCAAGGTCAAGGGCTAAAAGCCAACCAAGGACTCAAACCAACCTCAAAACCGAACAGCAAGTTGCTGTCAAATTACAGCAGGAGCAGCTTGTGTATTTGAGGTGTAACTCTGAAATTTATTGACTTATGGCTTGAACCACCTGCCCAAGGACTCTTACCAACATCCTAAGGCATGACTTGGACCATGGCTAAGGGCTAGAAGCCAACCACAACCCAAGACACTACTTAGAACAAGAACAGCTACCAGCCGAGAGCTCCCCTTGGGAGGGAGTGTCTTGTAATGACATATTTTACTGTCTTATCTCGTTCCAAGGGCCATTTGATCAACCATGGCTCAATCTAGACATGATGGAGAGTTGTATGAACCATGGCTATGGGCTAGGAGCCAACCATCATCCATACAACCACTCAAAAACCGAAACACACTCACACGAAAAAGTGAAGGAACCAATGTGCCCTTGTGTAGTTGCTGTGATATCTTGAATGGATCTGTGAATTAGAAAGTGAAAGAACGATTTGGTCATGTCCTAGACATGATAAGTGAGGGTTCTAACCATGGCTACCGTCCCTAGGACAGCCAAGATTCGAACACACACCTTAGCCACTCAAATGGCCAAACCGTGACCCATTTCTGCACTTGTGGGAAGATTGCTGTCATTTCTGTTCTTGTGCGTATATGGACTGAAACAAATGAATCAAAGACACTCTAACACATTCTAATTTATTCCTAGAAGCCTCCTTGGAAGCCTGGAACCGAAACAACTCCTGAAACCAACAAAATTTCAGAAAACGTGAAGCCTCATCAAAAGCCGAGAAGCAGGTTTGAGTTTTTTGAATAAGTTGCTATCATATTTCGTTTTGTCACTTGAATCCTGAACATATACTGATTTAAAATACTTATTATGACTTGATTGAAGAGCAAAGAAACAACATATACATGCCTGGAAATTTGTTTTGAAGAAAACAAATCAAAACGACAATACGACGCGACGGGATCGGAGTTGGCTTCCTTCTTTCTAATTCAGCTGCTGCTGCACGATTTTTAGCTGATGTTCTTTTCTGAAATTTCGAAGGTAAGGGTGTAGTTGATGTTATGGATGAAGGTGTATGATAAAGGAGGTGTTAAAGGGGTCTTGAAGTGCATTAAGGGGGGAGTTACAAGTGAGAATTTGAATGGGTTTGAATTGGTTTCCCTTCCCCCTTGCTGGCCGATGTTACTCCTCTTTTTCTTGCTGTGATTCACGCTAGTTTGTTTGGATCTTGTTGAGGAAGGATTAAGGTTAGTTATGGTGTATGTATTACCCATCATTATGGAGATTAAAAGTAGGAAGTGAATGCACTATAAAATCATTTAGTGGTAAATTTGAATGAGGTTTACTACAATTTTTGAATTGTCTTAACCAAATATTATTACTACTTCTTGCATGGTATAATAATGTTTTAAGTCTTGCATTTTAAATTCTTAAGGTTTAATACCCTCATTATATATATTTTTAATGAATGCCAAATTAATTTAGAATAGAACATTGCATGGTAAGCTTAACTTAAAGTTTAAGTATTTAAATGTTATGTTTAATTTCTTGAATATATTATACTTAGATTAATTTATCCCCACTTGTTTACATATTTTAAATTAAGCTTTAATTAAATATTGAATCTAAAAGAATTTATTTACCAACTTAGCTCTAATTAATTAAATAAATTCTAAAACTTTTTATTTCTTTAAATTACATTATTCATTGCCTTAAATTAAATTTAGGAATATTTTCTTATTATTAATCTTATCTCAAATCTCCAAACTCCGATCCGACCTCGCGTATTTATCCTAAAAAGATAAAACTAAACATCTACTTTTAAAATAATTAAAACACTTCATATATATCTAAAATATTCATTTTTTTAATTTAAATAATAGAAATTATGCATGGCTTATACGTAATCTGATTTTCGGGTTCTACAACTCTACCCCCCTTAAAGGAATTTCGTCCCCGAAATTAAAACTTACCAAATAACTCGGGATAACGACTCCTCATCTCTGGCTCAGATTCTCATGTAGCTTCCTCCTTCGAATGATTTAGCCATTTGACTTTCACTAGCTTGACCATTTTGTTCCGAAGCTTTTTCTCTTGGCTGTCTAGGAATTTGCGCTGGTATTTCCTCATAAGACAAGTTCGGAGTGAGCTGCAACGCTTCAAAGTTCAAGACATGCGATGGATTTGCCATATACTTCCCCAACATGGAGACGTGAAACACGTTGTGTACTCCGGCCAGATTAGGCGGAAGAGCAACACGGTAAGCTAATGTCCCAACTCTGTCGAGGATCTCAAATGGTCCAATGAATCTCAGACTGAGCTTTCCTTTCTTCCCGAACCGCATGACACCTTTCATCGGTGCTATCTTCATGAAGACATGGTCACCAATAGCGAACTCTAAATGTCTCTGTCTCTGATCCGCATAACTCTTCTGTCTACTCTGAGCAGTCCTCATCCTATCACGGATCTTGACTACTACATCAGCAGCCTGCTGCACAATCTCCGGGCCCAATTCTGCTCTCTCCCCTACTTCATCCCAATGAATAGGCGATCTACACTTACGACCGTACAGTGCTTCATATGGAGCCATACCTATAGACGACTGAAAACTGTTGTTATAGGTAAACTCCACCAATGGTAGCTTTGATTCCCAACTGCCGGAGAAATCGAGGACACATGCACGAAGAAGATCCTCCAAAATCTGGATAACTCTCTCGGACTGACCATTTGTCTGTGGGTGAAAACTGTGCTAAACAACAACTTCATACCCATAGCTGAATGTAGATTCTTCCAAAATGATGAAGTGAATCTAGGATCTCGGTCAGACACTATAGAAACGGGAATGCCATGAAGTCTAACGATCTCCCGGATATAACTCTGCATACTGGATCATGGAGAAAGTCGTCTTAATAGGCAAGAAATGAGCTGACTTCGTAAGACGATCAACAATCACCCATATAGCATTCGACCCTCTGACTGACTTCCGCAGACCGACAACGAAGTCCATGGTGACATTCTCCCACTTCCACTCGGGAATAGGAAGAGGCTTGAGCATACCCGCTGGTCTCTGATGTTCCGCTTTCACTAGCTGACACGTCAGACACTCGGATACAAATCGTCTGATATCCCTCTTCATCCCTGGCCACCAATATAATAACTGCAGGTCTTTGTACATCTTCGTACTCCCAGGATGAATAGAGTACGACGACATATGGGCCTCAGATAGGATATCCTCTCGAATAGAATCGCTGCTTCCAACTGTATACAAGATATTGCCATTGGCTTCATCTCTCTGTCTCCACTTAGCCAATTGCTCATCTGCTAACTGCCCACTGCGAATACGGTCTAAGAGAGAAGACTGGATCGTCAAAGTAGATAGATGAGGAACTCTACCTCGAGGATATGTCTGTAAATCAAACCTCTGCATCTCAAACTGAAGAGGTCTCGAAACCACCAAATGAGCCATCCCTGCGACTTTCCTGCTCAACGCATCTACAACTACATTAGCTTTGCCAGGATGATAGCTAATGTCACAGTCGTAGTCCTTTACTAGCTCCAACCAACGCCTCTGCCGCATATTCAACTCTTTCTGTGTAAAGAAGTATTTGAGACTTTTGTGGTCGGTGAAGATCTGACACTTCTCTCCGTACAAATAATGCCTCCAAATCTTCAATGCAAATACTACGGCTGCCAACTCTAGATCATGGGTAGGATAATTCTTCTCATGAGTCTTCAACTGAAGGGAAGCATATGCTATCACATTCCCATGCTGCATCAATACTGCGCCTAACCCGAGTTTCGAAGCATCGGTATACAGAACAAAATCTCCGGGTCCTGAAGGCATGGCCAATACTGGCGCTGAAATAAGAGCTTGCTTCAATGTATCGAAGCTCTTCTGACATTCCTCGCTCCACACATACTTAACATTCTTCTTCGTCAATGATGTGAGTGGAACTGCAATGGAGGAGAATCCCCGAATAAACTTCCGATAGTATCCTGCTAGCCCAAGGAAACTACGGATCTCTGATGCATTTTGCGGCACAACCCAATCTCTGACTGCTGCAACTTTCGCCGGGTCTACTTCAATACCGCTGTTAGAAACGACGTGGCCTAAGAACGCCACCTTCTCTAACCAGAACTCGCACTTGCTGAACTTTGCGTATAACTTGTGCTTTTGTAGGGTCTGCAATAGTGTGGTCAGATGTCTGCTGTGATCCTCTTGATTCTTGAGTAGACGAGAATGTCGTCTATGAATACTATCACAAACTAATCATGATACGGCTGAAATACGCGATTCATGAGATCCAAGAAGATCGTTGGTGCATTCGTCAAACCGAACGGCATCACAAGGAACTCGAAGTGTCCATAACGAGTCCTGAAAGCAGTCTTGAGAATATCGGCGTCTTTCATCCGTAACTGATGATACCCAGAACGCAGATCAATCTTAGAGAATACGGAAGCTCCCTGCAACTAATCAAATAAATCTTCAATCCTCGGGAGTGGGTATTTGTTCTTCACTATAACTCTTTTCAATTCCCGGTAATCAATGCAGAGCCTCATCGAACCATCCTTTTTCTTCACAAACAAGACCGGTGCGCCCCATGGCGAAAAGATCAGGCGAATGAACTCCTTGTCAAGAAGTTCCTGAATCTGTTTCTTGAGTTCTGCCATCTCTGTCGGTGCTAATCGGTATGGTGCTTTGGAGATCGGCGTAGTACCGGGCATAAGCTCAATAGAAAATTCCACCTCTCTCACAGGTGGTAAGCTAGAGACGTCGTCAGGAAAAACCTCTAGAAAATCCCGGACAATAGGAACATCGGATGCTGACTATTTGGGCATCTCGGGAACAGATACAAGAGTAGCTAAAAATGCTCGGCACCCTCTATGAATGAGCTTCCTAGCCTGGACACAAGATATCATACGCGGTAAACTAAAATACCTGTCTGGCTCGAATAAGAATTGTTCCATCCCAGGCGGTCGGACTGAGAACAGATCTTTGCTGGAAGTCAATCAAAACTCGGTTCCTCAGTAGCCAGTCCATCCCTAGAATGATATCAAATTCTGGCATCGGCAGAACGATAAGATCCGCATACATAAGATTACCATGAAGTTCAAGGTCTATATCTCGGATCACATTAGTAGCTGTCATCTCCTCCCCAGAAGGCAATGCTACGGAATACGCTATCTCTAGCCCAATTGATTTAATCTTGAGAGAATTTGCAAAGGTTTCTGAAATGAACGAATGAGTAGCCCCTGAATCTATCAAGGCTCTCATAGCTGAACCGGCTATAAAAATTCTCCCTGAAAGATTGGAATATTATGCTAAACCCAATAGTTTTACAAGAACTATGCTTATAGACATGCAAAGGTCAAAATTCTTCTAACCTAAATTCCCGTAAATAACACTGATTAGAGCATGCAATCCTATCATAAATTCTAAGTTCAAAGTCTTATCCCAAAACATTAAACTTCAAATACAACTTAAGGATTAGGATACCTGTCATGAGCATCGTCTCCGGATTAGTCTCCGCAGCTTGTAGAGCAAAAACTCTGCCTTGGTTAGGCAGATTCTTCTGAGGGCAATTCTTCAATATGTGGTCGGTACTACCACATTTGTAACACTTTCCCGAACCATACATACAAGTCCCAGCATGACGACGTGAGCACTTGGCACAGACTGGGTACTCCATTTGTCCTTGGGACTGCTCATCCCTGCTGTTGCTGCTGCGGCCCTCTGTTCCTAGGTGGACCGTGGAACTGTCTCTTATTCTGGTGCTGCGGCTGAGGGGGACGGTGTGGTGCCTGAAATGGTCGTTTACCCTGGCGATCGCGCTCAATATCCTGCTGGTCCTGCTCTGCAGCTAGAGCTCTGGAAACAGCAACGTCATAGGTAGTAGGGCCAGCCACCCTAACATCACGGCGTAAGATCGGCCGCAGACCATTCAGAAAATGCCTCAATTTAGCTCCAGCATCATTAGCAATTAGGGGTACAAAATGACATCCCCTCTCGAACTTACGGATGAACTCCGTAACAGTCAAGTCTCCCTGCCTCAGGGTCATGAACTCCGTGGTCAACCTCAAACGCACCTCCTCAGTAAAATATTTAGAATAGAATACCTCTGTGAAGCGCGCCCAGCTCAAAGTAGTCAAATCCAAAGCCACAGATGCTCCTTCCCACCATAGGCGAGCGTCTCCTCCCAACAGATAAGTCGCACAACGAACCCTGTCTCCATCTTCGAGCCCCATGAACTCAAAAATAACCTCAAGGGACTTAATCCATCCCTCAGCATCCATAGGATCGGACGTCCCTAAGAACTCCTTTGGTTGCATCTTCATGAACCGCGCATAGATAGCCTCCGGTCCCGTCTGTCTGGCTCCCACTGCATTGTTCCCCACGAACTGTGCGAAGAACTGAGTCATCCCAGCTAGCATCTGGGCATTCATGTCTGGTGGAGGGGGTGGTGGTAAATCTCTCTCCTCTTTCTCCTCTTGTCTCTGATTCTCACCGTCCTCATAACGGCGCTCATCATCAGCCTCTCGGGCGTCCAACACGGCGTCTTGGAGGCATGTTGTTCCATCATTATAACCCATACGTAACCAACATGCATAATTCCACTATTTTCTTTAAATTTAAGTAAATATTGCATAATCATAATCTTGACATAAAATAGTTCATGCAATCATGATGTAAAAATATTTCATGCTTTAAACGAAATGCGTAATCGTAAAACTTACAGACCGAAGACGTGACTTCATTAGCTTCTCGAGAGCAGTAGTAGTACAACCCTTTACAAGAACATAGGCTCTGATACCAACTGTAGAGGCCCGTATTTCGTATTCATAATTTTGCGGAATTATTAAAATGTTTCTAAATAACTAAATAACTTGCCTCATTTATAAAATAAAAAAGTAAATAATTTAAGCTTTTAAAATAACAGCGGAAGTTAACATAATATTTCAAACAACCATTTAAAAATAATCCAACATATTAAAATCGAGTTTGAACGATAAAAGGTGCATAAACTAAAACATGAGGTCCTCGGGTTTACTACTGTTGTCCCAAGATCGCTCACTGGTCTCCGCCCGCAGTCTCGGCCTCATCAATACCTACAACAATCAAGTCTAGTGAGTCTAAAGACTCAACATGTATATATCGTGAATAACAATTAAACATATCAAAAAATCGCATACAACGTAAAAATAAATTATCGTGAAGCGTACGGTGAAAATCGTATCATGAATAATTATAACTACGTGCATATCTGAAAATCATACGTAAAAGCTTTGCTCAATAGAGCTCTGTCATGTCATATCATAATTTTCTGGTAGAGATAATGTTTCTAAGCAAGTGGCCCATAACATAGCGTAAGCGCCTGATCAGACTAAACCATAGTATACTGGGCGGTAGAGATCAATCACAGCCCTTGGACTGGATGTCCGTACCCATACATAATCATAAACCGGTCGTAAGTCACCGGGCGGAGAGGTCCTTGGTTGTTCCTACCGACTTCCAAACCCATAAGCATAAGGTGGCCACAAGACATATCGCATATATCTCAAAAATAAACATTTTATATTTTTATGCACGTAATATAATTATAACCTTTTTTTTTTCGGATGAGTTGGATCGTTCCCAGGCTTGCTGCGGCTTACTACTAATATGTGACACATGAAATAAATCTTAACTTGACAAAAGCTTAACCATAGAACCAAAAACGAGACGATTCGGACCAACAACTTGATTTTTAACCATGGCTTCGTACCAACCCGAATCAACATTAAATCGACGTTTAACCATGATTAAAAATACCCCAAACATACTGAAAATTATGCATAATAATTGTAAAACACGAAAATAGGTGAAAGGAATCCAAAAACATAAAACACTCTTTCGAGAGTCATTTTGGCACCTTTCGCCGTAAATTCTTGTACGACCTCTAAACTCGACCAAATCACAAACGGCCAAAAACATGACTTTCATAACTTATTAAGGTACTGTTCAGACCAAGGTCATGGGCTAAAAGCCAACGAAGGACTCAAACCAACCTCAAAACCGAACAGCAAGTTGCTGTCAAATTACAGCAGGAGCAGCTTGTGTATTTGAGGTGTAACTCTGAAATTTATTGACTAATGGCTTGAACCACCTCCCAAGGACTCTTAACAACATCCTAAGACATGACTTGGACCATGGCTAAGGGCTAGAAGCCAACCACAACCCAAGACACTACTTAGAACAAGAACAGCTACCAGCCGAGAGCTCCCCTTGGGAGGGAGTGTCTTGTAATGACATATTTTACTGTCTTATCTCGTTCCAAGGGCCATTTGATCGACCATGGCTCGATCTAGACATGATGGAGAGTTGTATGAACCATGGATATGGGCTAGGAGCCAAACATCATCCATACAACCACTCAAAAACCGAAACACACTCACATGAAAAAGTGAAGGAACCGATGTGCCCTTGTGTAGTTGCTGTGATATCTTGAATGGATATGTGAATTAGAAAGTGAAAGAACGATTTGGTCATGTCCTAGACATTATAAGTGAGGGTTCTAACCATGGCTACCGTCCCTAGGACAGCCAAGATTCGAACACACACCTTAGCCACTCAAATGGCCAAACCGTGACCCATTTCTGCACTTGTGGGAAGATTGCTGTCATTTCTGTTCTTGCGCGTATATGGTCTGAAACAAATGAATCAAAGACACTCTAACACATTCTAATTTATGCCTAGAAGCCGCCTTGGAAGCCTGGAACCGAAACAACTCCTGAAACCAACAAAATTTCAGAAAACGTGAAGCCTCATCAAAAGCCGAGAAGCAGGTTTGAGTTTTTTGAATAAGTTGCTGTCATATTTCGTTTTGTCACTTGAATCCTGAAAATATACTGATTTAAAATACTTATTATGACTTGATTGAAGAGCAAAGAAACAACATATACATGCCAGGAAATTTGTTTTGAAGAAAACAAATCAAAACGACAATACGATGCGACGGGATCGAAGTTGGCTTCCTTCTTTCTAATTCAGCTGCTGCTGCACGATTTTTAGCTGATGTTCTTTTCTGAAATTTCGAAGGTAAGGGTGTAGTTGATGTTAGGGATGAAGGTGTATGATAAAGGAGGTGTTAAAGGGGTCTTGAAGTGCATTAAGAGGGGAGTTACAAGTGAGAATTTGAATGGGTTTGAATTGGTTTCCCTTCCCCCTTGCTGGCCGATGTTACTCCTCTTTTTCTTGCTGTGATTCACGCTAGTTTGTTTGGATCTTGTTGAGGAAGGATTAAGGTTAGTTATGTTGTATGTATTACCCATCATTATGGAGATTAAAAGTAGGAAGTGAATGCACTATAAAATCATTTAGTGGTAAATTTGAATGAGGTTTACTACAATTTTTGAATTGTCTTAACCAAATATTATTACTACTTCTTGCATGGTATAATAGTGTTTTAAGTCTTGCATTTTAAATTCTTAAGGTTTAATACCCTCATTATATATATTTTTAATGAATGCCAAATTAATTTAGAATAGAACATTGCAGTGGTAAGCTTAACTTAAAGTTTAAGTATTTGAATGTTATGTTTAATTTCTTGAATATATTATACTTAGATTAATTTATCTCCACTTGTTTACATATTTTAAATTAAGCTTTAATTTTATATTGAATCTAAAAGAATTTATTTACCAACTTAGCTCTAATTAATTAAATAAATTCTAAAACATTTTATTTCTTTAAATTACATTATTCCTTGCCTTAAATTAAATTTAGGAATATTTTCTTATTATTAATCTTATCTCAAATCTCCAAACTCCGATCCGACCTCGCGTATTTATCCTAAAAAGATAAAACTAAACATCTACTTTTAAAATAATTAAAACACTTCATATATATGTAAAATATTCATTTTTTTAATTTAAATAATAGAAATTATGCATGGCTTATACGTAATCTGATTTTCGGGTTCTACACAAAATATATATTTTTAGCACACTTCCTAAATTTATTTGACATGAATAATTATTTTAATTAAACAACTAGATAATTATTTTTATTATACCAAAATATTGGATAAATAATTACAGAGTCTTACACGCGATACATCTATAACCAAGTGACTGTTTGCAAAATATTATGTTTTTAGATAAATGATTAAATTTTTAGATTGTGAAGAAGTAAGAAAAAATCAAAAGCAGTTAATGCTTGAAAATACAGGTGAAAGCTAAAAATTATTAAGTTATAGTAATTTTTAAATAAATTATTTTAAAACTAGTTTTTTAATTAAATATTGAAAATATCCTTAATTGCATAACACACCTATATCTCAGTAAGAGAGTGTAAAAAGATTATCATTTGTTTATCAAAATATCATATAATCACTTTTAAAAAATCAAATCATCATGAGATATTTTCAAAAAAATAACACGAAACTGCCAACTTTGAAATTTTGATTAAATTAGAGAGATATTAACGCAAAATATGATTTTCAAATATGAGTAGGTTTCTTGTGAAACTGGTCTCACGAATCTTTATCTGTGAGACGGGTGAACTGTGGCGCCCGGTTTAGGAATTCATAATTATTCCCTTACTAAGTGCCACATTATTTTCAATCTTTCTTTATTGAACTTCTATTTTTATTTTTACCATTGTTATTATTACAAAGATAGTGTAGATAAAAATTTAAATATTTTCTATTATAATTTAAAGATTATCTACAAATATTTTATTTCAAACATGTACCATTATTTTACGGCGGAAGTTTAACATTCATTTATAAACAGATCATCCCAACTTTCAAATGCTCTTATTTCAGCTTAAGTTATTTTCCACTTGTTCCAATTCGGGGGTTCCTGTGTCTGAAAATTACAATAGACGAAAAGAAACAGAGGGTTAAGTCTTTGAGGACTTAGTGAGTTTAGATTAGTATATGGCTTTTAAATAACACTTCATCATAATTATGCATGAAATAATAGGCATAACAATTTAGATATTATGAATGATATACAATGAAATAATAAATAAATGAAAATTCCATAAATTAACATTGGTGGCTCTAATTGAGCACTTTTTACGAGTCAGGTGAACCATTCTCCGGACCGAAATATTCGGTGCGCGTTGTTCAGATGAACCATATACCCGGGACTTTTGACCCGTTGTTCATTGGACTCATTTTCCGGGCCGAAGCCACGTTGTCCAGTGGACTCAATTTCCGGACCGAAATCCGTTGTCCATGACTCCATTCATTAATGATATATCAATCCATTCATAAATATGCAAGAAAATATATCATTAATTAAAATGAACTGTGGATGATATTTGAACATTAAATAAATGCTATTGCAATTTCCAGGCCAAATGCCAAAGGCTTTAATAGAAGAATGAATAGTAATTTCCTCACCTGTTAACTTACAATTTAGGCTTGATTAATAATCCGAGTTGTTGGAGCAAGCCCTAAAAATATATTATGAATGATATTTATATGTTAGAGTTTTTAAGTAACTAGCTGATCATTTCTAGATTATTTTTTTTGTTCAAAATTTAACCCGGTTGATTTTACTTAAGTTTCCAAAATTCATATTAATTAGAAGGTATATCCAAACATTACGAAAGTTGTCCAAAAAGTCGGAAATATAATTAGAAACGTTCGGCCGCCGGAAAATCGATGTTCCGGCGGCGCGTGAGTTACACGCGCCGACTGTTCCGACGCGTGGCTGGCCGTTCGGCGGCCTACGCGCGGCCGAATTTTTTCCAGAATGCGTAACTTTTTATGATCTTTAATTCTCCCGTTGAAAGTTTTGTCAAATTCCCACCCGATCAACACCAGAATTAAATATCGCCATATGGTTAACTAGGGTAATCCGGCATTCTGAAAATGTTAGTTCCGGCAATATTTTGGGATGATGGACGGTATGTATCTTATCTATGCAACAAGAGTTACAAGTTTTACATTCAAGTCAACCTCTAGTTTGGTGTGTAGCTATAAGAAAAATAAGCGAAAAGTACCTAGCTTGAATACGGGATACCGATGCCGTTGCGGAATATCTCTGTTTGATTTTTTCTGATTTTTGAGCGATCCTTTTTCGTCACCTTCCATGCTATATTGCTTTACTATATGAGGTGAATAGTTGGTGATTTATTGGGATTTTTTCGGAAAGGGTATAGAGTTTTCTCTTATTTTTCTCTCTTTTCCTCCTTTCCTCCTTCCTTCTATTGTTTCTCTCAGGTGGTTTTCTTGTGGAATGAAAGTGTCTAGTATATATAGAGAAATTCCGTGCTTATCCTTATTAATTTATTATTATTTTTATTTTATTTTATTTTTATTATTTATTTATTTAATTTTATTAAATAGAAAAAATGTTATGTTTATCCAAACTTAATATTATTATATTCGTGTATCTAATTATTAAACCGATGTATTGAATCTAATTATAAATTATCTTATAATTATTGTACTTAATTACTTAACATATATATTGAGCTTAATTATAATATTTTATTATATTTTGGGTATTGGATTTTGGAATAGGAACCTCATAGTGCTTAATGAATTTTTAAGTGTATTGTGATGTATTTTAATGTATTTTTAGATACTTTGGACAAATAAAATTTGTACCGACCAATAATGTGATGATATTTTAAAAATGAAAATAGTAAAATTTATACTAATAAAAATGCATTTATGCACCTTTGTTTTTAGGGTGTCACATGAACCCTATCGATATTCACAATAAAAAATAATACTCTTAGCATAAAAAGTAATACTTTTCATGGATGACCCAAATAAGATATCTGTCTCACAAAATACGACGCGTGAAACCGTCTCACACAAGTTTTTGCTTTCAAAATATTCGCTAAGCACCTCTTCTCACCTCCTTTTAGTATTTTCAAATTTTCAGAACCATAACACCTTTGAATATACTAATTACAAAATTTAAATATAAATAAATACATTGAAAAATTTATTTATGTTCTTGCTAGTATTTAAAGGCTGCGTTTGGTTGATGAATAAAATAAACTAATGATTAGTATGTAAATGATAAAGAAAATGATTGTCGTAGAAATGTAATATATGGTATAAAATAGTATTATGTTTGGTAAGATTTTTAAGTATAGGATAATTTTGAATTTTTTGATGAAAGGACAAAATTGCCCTTTTCTCTTTTTTTTTCTTCAACTCCGGAGGCGACGGTCTTCCGGCGGCAGATCCGACAGCCGAGGTGGCGGCGACTGCGGCGCGTGGCGGTCCGGCGGCAGTCGGCGGCGGCGACGATGGTCCGGCGAAGGTCATCAGTTGGTGTAGCAGCAGGAAAATTCTAATGTTATGATATTTACGGTCCATTTTGCACACTTACTTACCAAATTAAAAAGCTGTAATTTATCGAGTTTTACCTTCGAATAAGCTTCAAATTTCTTCAGATCTATAATAGAAATGAGGATTTGGTATTCCCCTGTCGATTTCGAATTTCTTCAGCAGCGGTCAATGACAAGACTCTACTGAAGAAATTAGGAGAATGACATAAAGAAGTTACAATTGCAAATTTGATTTTTAAAATCAAGGATATTTTGGCCATTACACTTTTTTGGTGTTGTCGGATAGTTTTTATCCTTCTTCCATGACTTGATTTCTTCTTCAACACAAACAGTGAAAGTTGTCAAAGAACTAGTCAATGTCAAGTTTAAAAATAAAAGCAAACAAAATATTTATAATTTATCCAACTTTAATACTACTAACCAAACTGGGCCAAAATATATTGCATTAAGAATATATATATATATATATATATATATTATGAGTTTTTAATTTTTATGAAATCTAGGGACATAATTTTCAAGAGAATACTTTTATTTATTAGTTTTGTTTCATAGGCCACCTATACAAAAAGGTTGAATCCTCCTGCAATTTGCAAATCTTCTTCTCTCAAAGATTGTCCCCATTCCGATTCTTCAGGTATTTGTTCTCTCTTTCTCTCTTAACTGTTGGGTCTCGCTGCTATTCTTCGAGGTTGACTATTATTTTACTTCACGTCAATGAAATTTATTTTAAAAAAGTATAATCTATAATTCGTTTCTTATACTTGGGATTTGGGTTTATTTTTTTCACAGTGATGGTCGCCGTAACTCGATGGATAAATTTGTTATTTGATGTTCTCGTGATGTAGATTCGATGTTTGGTTGTGGAATATGATGGGATTTGAATTTTGTTGGGCAAGATTACTGCTTGATCGAGTTTGATGATTATTTGGGTCTTGTTTTCTGATAGGGATTTTTTTTGCCTCCTTTTTCTTCCGGTTGGATTTGAATTGATATGACCGGATCTGGGCTGAGTGAGAACTAGAGGGTTTTCAGGCATGATTTTGTGACGATTATTGAAATGGGCTTTCCTATTTGAGTATACGGAGGGTTGATTTTGACACCACAGATGATTCTGAATTATCTGCGTGAATCACATTGACATTCTAAGAAATAAATGCTTTTACTGATTTAATTTTTAGTTGGGGTTTAGATTTGTTTATTTCAAATATCATCATGATGAAACTGGATCGTCCTCCGGGACAAAGATCTGATGAAGGAGAGGTTGAATTCTAATATACTAGTCACGATTCGATTATTCTATCCGTGGTTTTTATTTGAGTTACATTAGTTCCTTCGCAAATTAAGACCATCAGTTTTTCCTATTCGAAGTGTATCTGGTGTCTCATTGTGAGAAATCGGTTTTCAGTCGTAGTTAAATGATAGGCATAGAAGAGTGAAGTTTAGCTAGTGCTCTTTCTTCTACTCATATTTTGGTGTTGAGGATGTTATATGTTTGGTCTTTTCTTCACTAGATTTTCACGTCTTAGATTTCAAGATAACTGAGGTGGTTATAAATATTTTCAAAAATATTTACAACCGACTCATACTGACCCTTCTGTTCCATCAGTGAATATTATAAGCCCTGGATCTGGCAATGGCGCAATGCCTTCGGGTTTTCAAATATGAGAACTAATTTTTGGTTTCCATTTTTCAGTCTAACCTAAAAGATTGATACAGTTGTTTGTATCTCTGATTAATTATAATTTAGCTTTTTTTTAATTATTATAATTAGAGAAGGAAATGATAAGGCAACATAAAAAGATTTCATGGTTCAGCTATCTCTAATACGTGATCAAATGCCCGAAGGATGTAAGCTTTTATTGTTATTTCTTAACTGTGAGTACAATTAGTATCTCTATATATCTACGAAAAATAATACTTTGTGACAAGGATATTAAAAAGGAAACCATTCCAACTACAGAGCAATACACAGAATTTACAGCGCTAAAATGTGCAGTATTCAATTAATTTTCCATTTATTGGCATGTCCTTTATCTGGCTTCGATATTACAGTATGGCAGCCAGTGGTAGCCAGAATGGAATCCAACTCTTACTAGCAGCAGAACAAGAAGCTCAGCACATTGTCAATACTGCTAGAACCGGTTATTACTCTTTGCCTCCAATGATTCATATCTAGTATTTTTCCGTTGGCTTTGTCTCAGTTTTGTAACTTCAAGAACCCAATTCTTTTATGTGCGAATTTACTTTCGAGCTAGGTGGGGTTGGCAGCTTAGATTACAAGTCAATATATTTCTTTCCGACCTAAAAATAGAAGGGAATTATTTATTTAAATTTACTATTATGATGACCTATGTTGATTTTCCCCTAACTTAGTGACTAGGTGTGTGTTATGTTTGTACTTTATGGTGAGGAGGAAAAGAGGTTGAGCTACATCATCTTGATGTTGGGCTCTGTTTATCATCGTGCTTATATACTTTCTTAACTCGTTTTAAAGTTTTGCATTCATTCAACTCTAGCTTATTTGTATGTTGTGTAGAAGGATCCATATGACAGGCGATTTATATTTACGTTTTCTTTACCATGCAGCAAAGCAAAACAGGTTGAAGCAGGCAAAAGAAGAAGCTGAAAAGGATATTGCTGATTTCCGTGCTCAAATAGAAGCTGAATTTCAGAAAAAGGTTTCAGAGGTAAGGATATTGACAGAAAATTATGAAGAACGTGAGGCAGGTCGTTCGTGTAAAATTGTCGGTCAAATTAATTCTTTTTGCATTACAGTGCCACAAGTTTCTGAATGGTAAGATTGCCAAATTCTTGCAAGAATTTCTGATTTCCTTCCCGTTCTTTAAACAGAGCAGTGGAGACTCGGGTGCCAATATGAAGCGTCTTGAACACGAGACAGATGAAAAGATCTCTCACCTCAAGGAAGAGGCTTCAAGAGTTTCCCCTGACATTGTCTCGATGCTGTTGATGCACGTGACTACCGTAAAGAACTGAGATTCTTGATTTAGCAGAATGGGTTATGGCCAGCGTATTTCGTTGAATGATTCGTGAATTGAACACTTGATCAATTTTGTTATTGTAACATTATCTTTATTTTTCGTATCATATCTATTCTTGCTTCCAGGTTGAATAATTTGTGGTTGCGGAATGGTGTTCCTTCTAAGGGGCAGGATATATTTATCACATCAGACAGTATGTGCATCATGTGTGGTTTCGGCAAGAAATAAGACAGATTTATGTTACTTTTGTGGCTTATATACATTTCCGTGTGAAATTCTATGCTATCTCTTGTATTGATTTGAACTTTTTGTGATTGGAGAGTTGGATCGCTCGAAGCTCATCAAAATAATCAGGATTTGGTGTTCAATAACTATATCTCTTGCTTTTTTTTTTTGAAAGAAATTTCATTAAGCATGTAAAGAACTACAACTTTCATTCAAATGTTCAATCAAACAATGCAAAATCTCAAAATAAATAGAAGGACTAGCATATAAATGAGTCGCTCGGGCCAGGGCATGAGCTGTTGCATTTGCTTATCGATAAACAAACTGAACCGAGAGCGACGTTGCTTGATTTAAAAGAGATTTGCATTGGCGCACAATAGATCCAAATTCCGCATCATCATCTGTCAGGTTTTTTATGGCATCGACAACATTTTTTGCGTCAAGTTCAAAAATCACATTTGCAAGCTCCATTTCCTTGATCCAGGTAATAGCTTGGAGTAGCGCAAGAGCTTCGCATTCCTTTACGGCAGGATTTCCGGCGTTGTGTTATATTCGGCATGCTATAAACTCTCCATTTTCGTCACGCAGCACACCACTAAGTCCAAACCTGTTGCTCGAGGTGAACAACGCAGCATCTGTATTGCACTTTAGGAAGGAAGCAGGAGGTTTATGCCATCTCTTGCAGCTGATATCAACACTGTTGGAATTGGGATACAATACTTTCTTTTTTCCAATTGCTTGCAACCAATCATACAAATTCTGTAGTGCAAAATGCACTACCTGTGTAGGTGTAATCTGCTGATTGTTCCACAATTTTCATTCCGTTGTCTCCATAAGCTCCATAAAATCATAACAACCATGCCCATTTCTTTTGTGGTTATCGAGTTCAGCATCATAAATATGAATTCTACAAAGCTTTCAACTTGAGATGAGCAGGAATTTATACTTGTCACGAATTGGATTTCACTCCAACAGCTTTGGGCAACTGGACATGTAAGAAATATATGCCAGATATTCTCAATATCACCCCCACACTGAACGCATGAAAGAGGAACTTGAATACCTTTACGTTGAAGACTTGCTCGAACCAGGAGAGTTTCTGGTTGCCCTCCATAAAAAGTGTTTTACTTTAGGTGGGACTTGTAAATTCCAAATCTTCCCCCATTCTCCTGCCACTCCATTTTCTTCACTAAAAGCACTAGTCTCGAAGCAAATCCAATATCCCGACTTAACAGTATACTTCCCAGTCTTGCTATAATGCCATACCCAAGAATCTGGACAGTTGGTCTCTTGCAGCGGAATTTGCAATATTGCTTTGACATCTCTGTCATTAAACAATTCATGTAATAATCCAATATCCCATTGTCGAGGTTCTGAACTTATCAAATCCGATACTCTCAGCTCTTCCATGTCAGAGATCATAGGCGTTTGTATTCTGAAATTTGCATCATCTCGTAGCCAAGGATCATTTCAGACATTTATATTGGTTCCATTTCCTATCTTCCGTCGGCACCCTATCCTCATCAATGATTGAGAACTCCAGATACTTTTCCATACAAAACTTGGATTATGGCCCAGTTGGGCTGAAAGAAAGTCCCCTCTAGGGAAATATCTAGCTTTGAAAGTTCTACTTGCGAGCGTATCAGGGCTGGAAATAAAGGACCAGCCTTGCCTCCCTATCATTGAAAGATTGAAGCCGTGGAGATTTCTGAAACCAAGACCACCTTTGTCTTTCCTTACACTCAATCTATCCCATGATAGCCAATTTATACATCTTTGGTTTTTTCTCTTAGAACCCCACCAGAACGAGTTTAACATCCTTTGGATTTCCTCTGCTAAGGACACTGGCAACAGAAACACACTCATGCAATACGATGGTATAGCTTGTGCCACAGCCTTTATGAGTATTTCACAGCCTGCTTTAGTTAGTGGTTTGCTCCTCCAAGATTGAATGCGTGACCAAGTCCTCTCCTTTAGGTAGCTGAATATCACTTTTTCCTTCGCCCAATCAGTGATGGCAATCCAAGATATTTTCCAGTATCTAGTGTAGATATCACCTGAAGAATGGATGAAATAGCATTTTTTATATCAAGTTGAACATTACCACTATAGTAGATACCTGATTTGCCAAAGTTTATGGCTTGCCCAGATGCCTCTTGGTATGCAGTAAGTATATTCCGCATTGTTCGAGCTTCATCAGTTGTGGATCGGATGAAAAAGAAGCTATCATCTGCAAATAAAAGATGAGACACCTTTGGCGCTCCTCGACATATCATATAGCCATGAAGCATTCCCTGTCTTTCTGCCTGGCAAATCAAAGCCGAGAGTCCCTCAGCACATAAAATAAATAAGTAAGGCGATAGTGGATCACCTTGTCGAAGCCCACGCCGGGGTTGGATAGGGCCAATATCTTGATTATTCAGCAAAACAGAGTAACAAACAGAGGTTATACACGCCATAATAAGCTGAACCCCTTGTGCGTCAAACCCCATTTTGATCAGCATGCCTTTAAGATATCCCCAATCTACTCTATCATATGCTTTACTAATATCCACTTTCAGTGCCACACCACCCAACTTACCTTTCGTTTTCCGCTTCATATGGTGTAGAATCTCAAAAGCAACAAGGGTATTATCTGTTATAGACCTTCCTTGCATAAAAGCCGATTGATGTATGGATATTGCTTTTGGGAGAACTCTCTTTAATCTGTTGGCAAACACTTTTGCTATATCTCTTTCTTAAAAAATGGACTTGAGTATCTAAATTGGCATTAATATTTCCTGACACCAAAAGAATTCAAAATGAGTTCAATTCCCTCAACGACTTGAAATAAGTGTATGAAATATGATTTTCATTAGATTTCCCATTATTTAATATTCTTTCTTATTTATACGAATCAAAACTGAATTATTTTTTTCAAAAGGTTACCCATGAATGGGAAACCTTGTCAGATGTCTCTTGAATTAGAAAAAATGGTAAACTGATGAATGTGCATGAGCAAGTAATGATCTAAAGGAGATTACTGCAAATATCGACCCACATAACACATATCCCACAATATTTTAGTGAGCTATATGCATCATACGATGTCGAAGAATATCTACTCACATCATCTTAAGCCTTACCAACACGCCTATATACCTGGGAGCAAATTAGAACTGAATTATATACTAAGATGGTGTTGAAATTTTAACTCAACTTAATGCGAAAGTCTTGAAGTTGATCTATGGAACGATTTTGAGACAATATTTGGATATTAAGTTTGCAAATTGATATTTAAATAAAGAGAGAAATACAACATAATACTTATTATTAGAGTAGATGTTCTGTAAGCCAACGATTGGCTAGGAAATTTATTGATTCAAGTGTAATAAATAATCTTTATTTTAATATAATTTAAATTTTCATGGTTTCATTTTTCTTTATCTGTATACTCATGCAATCAGCATAGTAAAGTTCTTGATTGTATTTTAATACAAATAAATCGTAATTTGATCTTGAAACTAACTTGTAAACACTGTATATTCTAAATTTGTTCCTAATCGATTCAGTTGCCTAAAATAAGGATTAAGGTCGTTTGAGCTTGAGACTAGCGTCTATGATGTTGTGTACCGTGTTTCATGGTAAGGACATAGAGATTTCCAACAATACAGATGGGTAAAAATAGAATGATCGTACCGACGACCCTCCATCGGACTTTTCAAGTGATTATCATTTATCGACAGGAAAAGTCTGTGGTTGTGATTGTACATTATTAGTCCTTACGACCCGGGACAACACTAGGACTCTGCATACTAGGAGTGTGCTTTGACTCGTTTACCGACTACACGAGAGTCACAAGGTGACGAGGTTGGGTGCAGTTGCGAAGTGTGTAGGAGCCAGTGCATTGTAGTCGGAAATTCACCACTAACCTACGGGTGTGAATATCCTATGTGATCTAATGAAATAATAGTGCATGAAATCTCTGGCCAGAGTGTGAAATGTACATTAGGGTAAGAGTTATCTAATTGTGCATACGATGACACTATGAATATTTCATGATTAATATGCAATCTCGATGAACCAATGGTTGCAGATTCGATCGGGATATATGAGATGAATGAACCGTACTGTACGTTAATCATAACCGATTGGTTCTCGCAAACACTATTAGTGATACCTAGGAAGTCACAGGATGATGCTATTAGACGCTCTTACCATGATTCGATGAGTTTAATAAGAAATTGATTTATGAAATTCTCATGATCAAATGTTGGTGCATGGAATGAGACAAATTAGGGTAAACCCGAATAAAGAAAAATGTCCTAAATCACAAAGAGTTGTGAACCCACAGTTAGCTGTATTCCTGAACCATTGAGGGTCACACAAGCACTGGATCATTTGTTCATGTTGAGAGAGTAAATTCAAAGAGTTGAATTTATGATAAATAAAAATAGAAAAAAATAAATTCAAAGAGTTGAATTTATATAAAATTACAAGATAGTAAATACAAGGAATTAAATTTATGATAAATAAAGTTAAGAGAGAATAATTTCAAGGAGTTGAATTTATAAAATTTGAAAAATTAAATTATTAAACTCAAATTTAAGTTTATTAAATATTAAATTAAATATATTAGGAAGTATGTTTAATGAGCTTGAAGAAGTACAATTCTAACATACTAAATAATTAAAGTTCTTAATTGACTTTGATATAATTAACTAAACTAGTTGGACTAGTTCAATTAATTAATCAAGTCCATTAATTTTAATTATGAAAACTTAATCTACAATTAAGATAATTAGGTTAATGTGTTTATTTTAAGGTAATGAAACCATAACCCTAACCTCAACTCACTCTAGAATTTTCGAAAATCTATCCCTTCTCCTCTCAAGATTTCGGCCATCTCCAGAAAAGAGTTTTAAGGGTTTAAGCCACCTCTTGAATTTTTCATCTCCAACGAAAAACCTCTTCTAAAGTTTTAGTGCAATTTAGAAGAGGAACTATTTTTCTAGTCATGTGCCTGATTCAATGATTGAATAAAGAGTTTTTAAGAAAGTTCGTAGCGAATTACAACAAGAGCTACATCCGCTAATACCGGATAGCTGGTGCCAAGTGAAAATTCACTAAAGGTGATATTTAAAATCTCCAAATATACGTTATTTTCATTTAAAGTATACGAGTGTTCAAATAATTTTTTTAATGTCAAAATAAAAATTTAAAACTTTCGCAGCGATTTGTACACGAGAAAAATGAAATAGTTGAAAACATTTGGAGAATAATGTGAGATCGCATGTTCAAATCAGAAGAGAGTAAAAACTAAATAAAAGTTAGCTTCATGTTTTTATACGTTATGACCCTTGATGTTCACTGAAAATTTAGGGTCCGATTCCAGCAAACAACACTAGTCCAGACACATGCTTCAAATTTATTCTGAGCTTGAAATCACGAAGAAGACCGTTAGAAGGGGGCCGGGAGGGTGACCCGACGTAGCCCCTCCGACGTCAAAGTCAGAGACTGAGGATATAAGGGGAGAGTAGCTAATGGTGCTGCAGAAAATAATATAGTGAATATGAATGAGTTGGACACTCAAACCTGATATTTATAAGAGAATACATGGGCCTTCTACCTCGGTTAAGGATAGGCCGGGGCCCATGATCCGGTGTGGGCTCGATTGGGATGGGCTCAACCCTAGGTATCACAAGTCTCCCCCTCCCAAGTCGAACTAAATTGCAGGTTCGAAGTTCAATTACTTGCATGGTTCTCGGCTTACGACATGTGAGTTGTGTATTCTTCTCATGCCGCTCTTTAGTCTCCAAAAATTTGAAAATAAATTAAATCATCTTCCCATTTGAAGGTTCAGATCTGCGTTAGGCTCCCCTACTCGCCAACCACAACCCCTTGCACTCGTCACCTCGCCTACGCCCTTTCCTCTAGCGCGCCTACGCAACACCTCCTTTCTCGCCTGTCTAGGCCTCAGCCTCCTCCCGCCTCCATCTCCTCTCGTCCTCGCCCTTCTCTCTTGCCAGCATCCACGCCCGCATACCATCGTGGCGCCCTCGCCTCGCCATAGCCTTGCCTCACAGCCACACCCTCGCGCAGTCCTCGCCTGTCCTCGCCCATCACCACACTCGCCAGCCCTCGCCTCTTTGTGGTTGCCACGCCACCCGCCCCCATTCTCATCTCGTGCCCATCTCCTCGATGCTCGCCCGCATCCAACGCATCGCTCTTCTGCCTTCTCGCCGCATCCTCGCTCCTCACATTCCTCTTCCCTCGCCCAGTGATGAAACTTAAAATTAATAATTTATTATATGTTAAAACCTGTATTTTAAAATTTAAGTTTCATTAAAATTATAAAATTATGTTATTTTAGTATTTTTTGTTTATATTTAATTGTCTTACTAAATATGTTTTATTTTCAGGTTTTCTACGTGTTGGTAAAATAATGATAACTCAAGCTAGAAAATTCAAATGGAGGTGACTCAAACATGTTTGGAATCCTTGAGAAATTATCTCCATTTTTGCAGAAGACATAATTGCCTAAAAAGTTCATTAAGATGATCAAATTGTGCAAATATCAAAAGGATGACAAATTTACTTTTACTATGACCAACATATAGTAAAAAAATCATAACTATTTAAATATTTAACCAAATGAGGTGAACCAAGTGGCTTAATGGTATCAAGCATTTGATGTAAATTGATAACAACAAATAATTCATTTTTATACCTACAATAAAAATAAGTTAGCTAAATGAAAAGAAATAAAGAAAGAATATACAATAGTATTCTTTGTCTCCTCCAAGTTCAACTAACTTGGAGGAGACAAAGAATACTAGTGCAACTACATCGCAACTAACTTTTACTTTTCCGCAACTAACTTTTACTTTATCGCAACTAACTTTTACTTTACCGCAACTAATTTATTAAATCAATATATTTCATTTAGGCAATAGCATGGCTCTGCCGGTTGTTCTAAATGAAATATAATGATTTAATTTAACATTTACTTTATGCAATTATTTATTTATATAGTTATAATTATAATCATAGGTACCATATATAAAATATCGGTTAATTCGGTATTTTCTATAGTGGGAACTATATTATATTATGTGTGTGTTTAATTTTCTTGGAACCATTATTTATGGTGGTTTCTTTTGTTTTACTTTTAGTTAAACAATATTACATAAACCAAGAATAAATCCTCAAGCCTTGACAAAATTTATAATTTGTAAACTTCATTCTTGCATTTGGTAATCTATAAATTAATAAATTTAAACTCAAAATAACCTCTCTGAGAATCGATCTCGTACTTACGAAATATATTACTTGCAGACAAACTACACTTGGGTGAATTATTATTTAAGTAGTAGCAAGTTTTTGGCGCCGTTGCCGGGGAGGTATAA
Source organism: Primulina tabacum (assembly GCF_025594145.1). Lineage (NCBI taxonomy): Eukaryota > Viridiplantae > Streptophyta > Magnoliopsida > Lamiales > Gesneriaceae > Primulina > Primulina tabacum. The sequence continues at coordinate 13,545,928 of NC_134555.1, read as the reverse complement.
ATTAAGTTTATATTTGTTAATTATGTTTTATTTTTTATGAGTATTTGGAGTCGAAAAAAAAGTGGTACTTATTCGAGTATCTGAAAATAATAATAATCATAATCAAGAACATGATCAATTAAGAACACTTACGCACCATATGAACCCTATTAGAACTAGTGCCCCAACTTGTTTAGTTTTTCCTCCTGATGCATCTAATTTCAACTTCAAACCTCAAATTATTCAACTTTTACCAAATTTTCATGGCTTAGATTATGAAAATCCATATTTGCATCTAAGAGAATTTGAGGAAGTTTGTAACACTTATAATGATCAAAATTGTAGCATGGATATAGTTCTATTAAATATTTTCCCTTTTTCTTTAAAAGATAAAGCTAAAACATGGCTACAGAATTTAAGATCAAGTTCAATAAGATCATGGGAAGAAATGCAACAACAATTTCTCAAAAAGTTTTTCCCTTCCCATAGAACACTCTTTTAAAAGACAAATTACAACTTTTTCTCAAAAACAAGGAGAAACGTTTTATCAATGTTGGGATAGATATAAAGAATTACTTAATACATGCCCACATCATGGTTTTGAAACATGGAGAATAGTTTCTCACTTTTATGAAGGTCTAATACCTAAAGATAGGCAAATGATAGAATTCATGTGTAATGGAACTTTTGAAGATAAAAACCCAAATGAAATATTTGGATTCATTAGCAGAAAATGCTCAAAATTGGGATAATATAGGCACAATAGAACCACCAACAACTAAAAACAATAATTCAACAAATGGGGGTGGTATCTATAATCTTAAAGATGATATAGATATTCAAGCTAAACTTGCATCTTTAGCAAGAAAAATTGAGTCATTAGAAATGAAAAAGAGTGGTCAATTAAAAAGTATTCAAGAAATTGTTTGTCATATATGTGATACACATGATCATGCTACAAAAGATTGTCCAACATTACCTTCATTTAAAGAATGTCTCCATGAACAAGCAAATCATGTTGACAATTATAAAAAACCAATACTAGATCCTTTTTCACCATCATATAATCCTGGATGGAAAAATCATCCTAATTTTAGTTGGAGGAATGATAATAATGCACAACCATCACAACAATATTTTCAAAATAACCAAAATCATCAAGGTTATATTCCTTATGTTACACCTCCAAGAAAAAACTTTGAAGATGTAATTAATGCATTTATCTAAAAGCAAGAGTCTATCAATATTCAAAACAGTCAATCTATGAGTGATTTGAAAGAAACTCTTGCAAAATTTGCATCTACACTTAATATTCATGAAAAAGGAAAATTTTTATCTCAACCTCAACCTAATCCTAAAAATCAAAATCAAGAATTAAAAAATGAAAAAATTGATCAAATAAAATCTGTTATTACCCTTAGAAGTGGTAAAATAGTTAATGATCCATATAGTAATGAAAACAAAGATCATTTAAAATCAAAGAGTAAGGATGATAATCCTGATACTTTTGAGAATGATGATACCTTAAATATTAAGAATAATATGGTGAATGATAAATCATCTAAAATAGTAAATAAGTCAAATAAACTTCCACCATTTCCTCATGCATTAACAAATCATAAAAAACAAAAAAGTGATTATGATATCTATGAAGTTTTTAAACAAGTGAAGATAAATATTCCATTATTAGATGCTATTAAACAAGTACCTTCTTATGCAAAATTTTTAAAAGACTTATGTACTGTAAAGAGAAATTTGCATGTGAAGAAAAAAGCATTCTTGGCTGAACAAGTAAGTTCTATTCTTCAAAATAATTCTAGCTTAAAATATAAAGATCCTGGTTGTCCAACAATTTCATGTATTATTGGAAAAAAATAAAATTAAAAAAGCTTTGTTGGATTTGGGAGCAAGTGTGAATTTACTTCCTTATTCAGTTTATGAAAAACTTAATTTAGGAGAATTAAAACCCACTTCTGTTACTCTCTTACTGGCGGATAGTTCAATCAAAATACCCAGAGATATTGTAGAAGATGTGTTGGTTCAAGTTGATAAATTCATATATCCTGTAGATTTTATTGTTTTGGATACACAACCAATAGAAGTACATAATGAAATTCCAGTAATATTGGGACGACCATTTCTAGCAACTTCAAATGCTTTAATTAATTGTCGAAATAGAATAATGGAATTGTCTTTTGGAAATACGACTCTAGAACTTAATGTGTTCAATTTATGTAAACAACCAAGTATTAATGAAAATGAATATGATAATGAAATTGAAACAATTGTGGAAGAAAATATACAAGAAGAAAACTTAAATCAACAATCTGAAGTTTTTTCAATAGAAAGTTTTGAGTCTAAAAATAATTTTAAAAAAGATGATAATACAAAACTTGAATTAAAAGTTTTACCATTAGAATTGAAATATGTATTTCTTGGTGAAAATAAAACATTTCCTGTTGTAATTTCTTCCACTCTTTTGCCAAATCAAGAAGAAGATTTGATTAAATTACTTAAAAAATATAAAAATGCAATTGGATGGACTTTGAAAGATATAAAAGGTATGAATCCTTTAATTTGTACACATAAAATTCACTTGGAAGAAAATGCTAAAACATATCAACAACCACAAAGAAGGTTAAATCCACATATGAAGGAAGTTGTTAAGAATGAAATATTAAAACTATTAGACGCTGGAATAATCTATTCAATTTCAGATAGTAAATGGGTAAGTCCAACACAAGTAGTATCTAAAAAGTCCGGCATCACTGTTATAAAAAATGAAAAGGGAGAGTTATTACAAGCTAGGATTCCATCTAGTTGGCGTATGTGTATTGATTATAGAAAATTAAATGATGTAACTAGAAAAGATCATTTCCCTACCATTTTTAGATCAAATTCTAGAAAAAGTAGCAGGAAATTCTTATTACTGTTTTGTTGATGGGTATTCGGGGTATTATCAAATACCTATATCATTAGAAGATCAAGAAAAAACTACTTTTACTTGTCCTTTTGGAACTTTTGCATTTAAAAGAATGCCATTTGGTTTATGTAATGCTCCGGCTACTTTTCAAAGATGCATGTTAAGTATTTTCAGTGATATGATTGAAGAATATGTAGAAGTTTTTATGGATGATATAACTGTTTTTGGAAACTCATTTGAAAATTGTCTTAAAAATCTAGAAGAAGTATTAAAAAGATGTGAAGAAAAAAATCTTGTTTTAAATTGGAAAAATGTCATTATATGGTTAAATTCTGGGATTTTTTAGGACATATGATATCTGAAAAAGGAATTGAAGTTGATAAAGCCAAAGTTGATGTTATTGCTAATTTAACATCACCAAAAACGGTCAAAGAAGTTCGATCATTCTTGGGTCATGCAGGATTTTATAGAAGGTTTATAAAAAATTTCAGCATAATATCTAAACCAATTTCAAATCTTTTAACAAAAGATACACAATTTGAATGGACTCAGAAATGTGAAAATGCTTTTAAAAAAATATCAATCTTTTAGTTACATCACCTATTTTACAACCTCCAGATTGGTCTTTACCATTTGAATTAATGTGTGATGCAAGTGATTATGCTATAGGAGCTGTGTTAGGACAAAGAAAAGAAGGAAAACCTTATGCAATCTATTATGCTAGTAGAACCTTAAATAGTGCCCAAATAAATTATTCAACTACTGAAAAGAATTACTTTCAGTAGTATTTGCATTAGATAAGTTTCGATCTTATTTAATTGGTTCTACTACTATTGTTTACATCGATCATTCTGCCATAAAATATTTATCAAATAAACAAGATGCTAAGCCAAGATTAATACGATGGATTTTATTGTTACAAGAATTTGATATTATAATTAAAGATAAAAAAGGAAAAGAAAATGTTGTAGCCGATCATTTATCTAGAATAATGACTGAATCATCTCATAATGAAATACCAATAAATGAAAATTTTCAGATGATCAGTTGTTTTATGCTACTATTATGCCCTGGTTTGCTAACATTGTAAATTTTCTTGTGACAAATAAAATGCCTTCTCATTGGAATTCACAGGATAAGAATAAATTCTTGATAGAACTTAAAAAATTTTATTGGGATGATTCTTACTTATTTAAGTATTGTCCTGACCAAATTTTTCGACGATGCATACCCGACAATGAAGTAAGTAATGTTATTAAATTTTGTCATTCTGAAGCATGTGGAGGTCATTTTTCATCCAATAAAACAGCTACAAAAATCTTACAATGTGGATTTTATTGGCCGTATTTATTCAAAGATACGCATTTATTTTGCAAATCTTGTGAAAACTGTCAGAAGATGGGATCAATTTCAAAACGAAACATGATGCCTTTAAATCCAATCATAATTATTGAAATATTTGATAGTTGGGGGATAGATTTTATTGGTCCATTTCCATTATCTTTTGGATATACGTACATTTTAGTCGCTGTTGATTATGTTTCAAAATGGATTGAAGCAATTGCATGTAGAACTAATGATCATAAAGTTGTTATAAAATTTTTAAAAGAAAATATTTTTAGCTGATTTGGAATACCTAGAGCAATAATTAGTGATGGGGGAAGTCATTTTATAAATAAATCATTTTCTTCTTTGTTAAGAAAATATGGCATTACACATAAAGTTTCTACCCAATATCATCCTCAAAGTAATGGTCAAGTTGAACTTGCAAATAGAGAAATAAAACAAATTTTAGAAAAAACAGTTAATCCAAATCGAAAAGATTGGTCTTTAAGATTAACTGATGCATTATGGGCATATAGAACTGCATTTAAAACATCATTAGGGATGTCACCATATAGGTTAGTTTTTGGTAAGCATTGTCATTTACCGGTTGAACTTGAACATAAAGCTTATTGGGCAATTAAAGCATTTAATATTAATTTAGATGATGCATCTAAATTAAGAAAATTGCAAATAAATGAACTTGAAGAATTAAGAAATGATGCATATGAAAATTCAAAGATTTATAAAGATAAAACTAAAGCCTTTCATGATAAAAATATTATGAGAAAGTCATTTGAAATTGGACAAAAAGTTTTGCTTTATAATTCTCGTTTGCATTTATTTTCAGGTAAACTAAGATCGAGGTGGTCAGGATCATTTATAGTCAAATTTGTTTATCCTCATGGTGCTGTTGATATTGAAAATCCTAAAAATAATGACGTGTTTAAAGTTAATGGGCAAAGACTTAAGCCTTTTATAGAAAATAAAATTCTTAATAATGAGTTTATGCCTTTATATGATCCACAATAGTTGTTTGATATTTTCATTTTGTTTTGCAGATTCTAGTTCATTTCCCGGTTAAGTGGCGGATAGCGGTACTCCGTGACTGTTTAAGTCGGTTTCTTCAGTTTTCCCAAAATAATTGAAATATATATATAATAATAATATGGATGCGTGTATTATGAATCTTCGTAAATATTTTGCTTGTTTACCTGATAATGCGTTGAAAAAAATTTATGAAGCTAGATGTGAGCGGCTAAGGTTGATGATGTCATATGGCATACCGAATGATGTCCGTTTGATAATTGAAGCAAAAGTCCGATTGGTTGGGGAAAGAAGTGAATTAATAATAAGACATATGTCAGGATTTTGTAAAAGCACATATGCCAAAAAGCAGAGCTAAACGTATAGGTGGATGTCATAAATGTGCAAGGTGGACTTGTAAGGGAAAATGCAAAAATGTTGGAATGACATCAATGAATAGAGAAGATAAAATTTTATTCATTAAGAATGGTCTGAGTAAAGAGCCTTTGGATAATTTTCTAGAGGTTCTTGATATCCATTCTAGTGGGTACGTGCAAAATGAACTTCTTAAACTATGGTGGCAATTTCAACAGGAGGATTATCAATATGGACGGTGGAATCAGCCTTACAAAGATCCTACTGTAGTAACACATATCTATTTAGATAAGTAAATATATATACACAATTTCGTCTTGGGAATCTGACGTTAAAAGACCATGTTTGCCAATTTATAAGAAAATTGGATGGGAAGCATATCCTCGACTCATAGAAGGCGTTGAAGCCGTTACTGAACGTAAAATCAGAGGAAGATGTGAGCCACAATCACAATTACGCTGTATATATTTGTTTTAATTTTGTCATTTTTATTTTCTTTTAATAATAATAATTTACTGTTCAAATATTGACTTTTGGCATGTTACACTTATAAATTCATATGCTGTGATCTAACAATTACAAAAAACATATTTCTCAACATGTCAACGTCCACGGTAAGTAAAATCAAAAATATTTGTGTATTTTGTGGATCTAGTGCAGGAAAAGATTCAATTTATGAAGAAGTAGCAGAAAATCTTGGAATAACACTTGCTAAAAAAAAGATTCATTTGGTATATGGTGGTGGTGAAGTTGGCCTCATGAGAAAAGTTGCAAAAGCTGCGCATGCAGGTGGAAGTGAAGTTTTAGGCATTATTCCGATTACCTTAGCCAATCTTACAGGACCAACAATAGGAGAAGAAATGAAAGTGGACAACATGTATGAACGAATTACTCAAATGATTGAACATTCAGATGCTTTCATTGCTTTGCCAGGAGGTTTCGGTACTTTGGAAGAAATATTTCATACTGTTTGTTGGGCACAATTAAATATCCACAATAAGCCAATTGGTTTGTTAAATGTTAACAATTATTATGATAAACTGTTATCATTTCTTGATGATGTTGTGGAACATGAATTTATTTCATTAGCTTCGCGAAGGATGTTAGTTTCTGCTACAAGTGAAGGTGAACTTATTGATTTACTGCAAGGATTTAGTCATGAACCAGATCCATCCTTATCTCAACTTAATTGGCCAACATCCAAAAGTAAGAAAAGAAAATTCATGTGATGCTAAACTTGTGATTCAACGGTATGTTTTAATGTTTTTCTTTAAGGTATGAATAATTTATTCTTATTCTCCTCTTAGTTTTTTATATAAAAATTAAAATATATACTTATATATAGTAATAATAATAATAATTTTTAATTCAATGTCGAGTAAGGTGTCAGTAAAATGCACCTGAGACGCATTAGTTAATAATTATTGGAAAATCACAATACACTAGATTTTAATATTCATTATATTCAAAATACAGACTAAAAGAAAAATTAATTTTTCATATGTACCAATTTATATATATATATATATTGATCAATTAATATAAAATATATAATAGATGTGTTCATATATATATATATATAATTGTATGTGTTTTCAAATAAAATAATTTCTAAAATTTTTATGAGAATATAGTTAAAATATATGGTCTGTATGGTTGTTAACATGTATAATTGAAAGAATTCTTTTGTAAAAGTATAATATATAGTCACACATCTTTTGTGAGTGAGTGGTGAGAAAAGAGAAAACAATTAATAAAATTTTATTGATTATTAAAAAATGGTTAATTACAAGAATATAACTCTCCTAAAAAAATATTTATTGAAAAAAGAAAAAAAAGAAGTAAATATATAACGGACTGCAAAATACTTTATTCAATGTAATTTTTTTAGATTTGATTGATGTACTATCAATGTGTTCTAAAAACATCAATATTGTGTTAAATAAAAAAACAAAAAACAAACAAACAAACAAAAAGATTTGTTTGTGCGAGATAAGTTTCAAGGGTAGTCGGATGTATCCGTTATATAAATGTTTATATATATACATATATATGGTAGAATGTTTGGATAAAAAATTTATGGTAGAATGTTTGGATAAAAAATTTTATGTTATTGTAAAATTTTGCAGTCACGTTATTTAAAAAAAACAATAAAAAAAAGAAAAAAATGAGGATTTTATTCTTTGTAAATTTTCCTATTTTGTTTTCAATATTAGTTTAATTAATTGTCTGCTTTAATACTTAGGTTTTTTCAATGAGAGTTAATATTCATTCCAACTCCATGAGTGAAAACTAGCTATTCCTTAAATATTTTGACTTGAAAGAATATATGGAGTTGAGGCTTTTACAATAATATTCTTGATATTATACATGTTATGGTGGGTGGTGTGAATTATCTTTTTGATTATATTATTATAAAAAATTTAGAAATTTTAAAAAAAAATTATATATATATTGTTACTTTATATATTATGTGAAAATAAGAATAATAATAAAAACAAATTTAATTATATATTATTATATTAAACGAAAATATATATATATATATATATAAATCGGTATATGATTTTGTTTTTAATAAATATGTTTGTATTTGAATATATAAAAGGAATAAAGAATCTAGGTTGTGATTTTCCAATAAAGTTTATTACTAAGGGACTAGTAATAAGATAGTGTGGGGGTGTGATGAAACTTAAAATTAATAATTTATTATATGTTAAAACCTGTATTTTAAAATTTAAGTTTCATTAAAATTATAAAATTATGTTATTTTAGTATTGTTTGTTTATATTTAATTGTCTTACTAAATATGTTTTATTTTCAGGTTTTCTACGTGTTGGTAAAATAATGATAACTCAAGCTAGAAAATTCAAATGGAGGTGACTCAAACATATTTGGAATCCTTGAGAAATTATCTACAACTTTGCAGAAGACATAATTGCCTAAAAAGTTCATTAAGATGATCAAATTGTGCAAATATCAAAAGGATGACAAATTTACTTTTACTATGACCAGCATATAGTAAAAAAATCATAACTATTTAAATATTTAACCAAATGAGGTGAACCAAGTGGCCAAATTCATCTACAGACAATTTCCCACATGTTTGCCGTTTTGAGCAGAGTCAAATTCGGTGACTAAAGTTGTGGAACAAAGCATTGAAAGAATGGACATGGAATTGAACTTGGAGGAGACAAAGAATACTATTGCAACTACATGGCATTAAAAAAAATTTTGACCCTTTCTCTCATTTGTTTCTCTCATTTGGCCTATAAATAGAGGCCTTGTGCTAGCTTGAGAATCATTCTATCTCATTGTAAAATATAGTGTGAGTGTGTATCAAAGTTCTAAGTTCCAATATATTTTCTTTCATGTTCTCAACTATGAGTGATATTTTAGTGTTGATCAAAAGTAAGCTTATGGCAAGCTAAATCTATTATGTCAAGGTGAAGAGGATGCATTCTTGGTGAAGTAAGATTGTTTATATTTTGTATATTCTTTCTTTATTTCTTTTCATTTAGCTAACTTATTTTTATTGTAGGTATAAAAATGAATTATTTGTTGTTATCAATTTACATCAAATGCTTGATACCATTAAAGTGGTTATCTTGATTTGTTGTTTAATTTTGATACAATAAATATTTCATCAATTATTATTATATATATATAGATATATATATATTATTATAATAATATCATAATATTTCATTTAGACGATAGCGTGGCTCTGCCGGTTGTTCTAAATGAAATATTATGATTTAATACTAACATCTAACAATCTAACATTTACTTTATCGCAACTAACTTTTATTTTTCGCATCTAACTTTTATTTTTTCGCAACCAACTTTTACTTTTCCGCAACTAACATTTACTTTATCGCAACTAACTTTTATTTTACCGCAACTAAATTATTAAATCAATATATTTCATTTAGGCAATAGCATGGCTCTGTCGGTTGTTCTAAATGAAATATAATGATTTAATTTAACATTTACTTTATGCAATTATTTATTTATATAGTTATAATTATAATCATAGGTACCATATATAAAATATCGGTTAATTCGGTATTTTCTATAGTGGGAACTATATTATATTATGTGTGTGTTTAATTTTCTTGGAACCATTATTTATGGTGGTTTCTTTTGTTTTACTTTTAGTTAAACAATATTACATAAACCAAGAATAAATCCTCAAGCCTTGACAAAATTTATAATTTGTAAACTTCATTCTTGCATTTGGTAATCTATAAATTAATAAATTTAAACTCAAAATAACCTCTCTGAGGATCGATCTCGTACTTACGAAATATATTACTTGCAGACAACCTACACTTGGGTGAATTATTATTTAAGTAGTAGCACCCAGCGCTAGTCTTCCCTTGCACAGCACGCCGCCTACGCTCATCTCTTCTACGCAGGGTGCAGCCCCTCGCCCTCTGCAGCGCCTCGCCAACCCTCCTCCAACACTCTCCCACCACTACTGATTTTCGTTCATCATCACTTCGCCCTCGCCTTTCTACCGTGTGCCTTTCCCTCGCCTATAGTATCTCCCTCACCTTGCATGGTGTCGCCAAATCTCCTCCCTCACCGCTTCGCTCACGCTTGCCCCTTTCATCACAGCCTCTCGCCCACACCACCTCGCCATAGCCCCGCCTCGCCCCCCATCTCCTAATCTCGTCTCGCCCACGCCCTAGGCACCCTGCACTCTCGCCCCCTCGTCCTCCTCGTCGAGTGCATGCCCGAGCTATAACGGCCCGAAAATTCGTGTTTGAATATTTGCGGAAAAATTAAAAATTTTCTTTGTAAAGTAAGTAAAATGCCTCATTCATAAAATAGACCGTTAAATAAAGTTTAAATGTTAAAAATAGCAGCGAAAGAAATTATTTGTTTGCAAAAGAACAATTTAAGAATAATCCAGCAACGGATAAACTGTTTGAGCATAAAAATGGTAAATGCTAAAATGAGGTCCTCGGGTTCCACTACTGCCGACCCAAGCTAGCTCACTGGTCCCCGTCCTCGGCCCCGGCATCATCAGTACCTACAACAATCAAGTCTAGTGAGTCTAAAGACTCAACATGCATATATCGTAAATAACGAGTAAATATAGTAAAATTTCATGGGAGTAAAAATATCATGTCATGAGGCATATCGTAAAAATTTCGGGTCATGATTAATTATAATACGTGCATAACTGAACTGAAAATATCATGGTAAAAATGTTTGCTCCTTGGAGCCCTGTACTGAAATAGCCTGTAATAAATTTCTGTTGAGATTATGGTCTACGCAAGTGGCGCCTGCACTGAAACTGACCGGTAACTGGCGACCGGAGAATAAAATGCTCCCATGACCGGTAACTGGCGACCGGGTAAAATAATGAACGTCTGATCAGACTATGCCACAGTATACTGGGTGGTACAAACTGAACTGACCGGTAACTGGCGACCGGATTTAGCAATAATCCCATGATAGTGAAATGGCCACAAGCAATATCGCATAATCTCAAAAATGAACATTTTATATTTTTATGCACGTAATATAATTAAATGGCACAATTAAGTATCCTGTAATAATTTACTGCTTGGATTGGATCGCTCCCAGGCTCGGTGCAACCTTAATATGCCATGAAAAATATGCAATAGATTTTTGGGACCAAACTATGCAATAACATTTGAAAATGTGACAATTTCACCGAACGACTTCGTATTTAATCATGACTCCGAACCAACCCTAGCCAACACTTAAACATCATATAGTTATGATTAAAATACGCTTAAAATGATGAATTAATGCTCCTAAAATGATGCAAGTCGAATCTTAGGTGAATGGAGGCCAAAACATGAAACGCTCTTTCGAGAGTCAATTTGGCACATCGCATCGTAAATTCTCGTACGACTTCAAAAATGATCCGAATCACAAACGGTCAAAAACATGACCTTCATAACTTGATGAGGCACTGTCCAGTCCAAGGCCATGGGCTAAAAGCCAACTAAGAACTCAAACGAGCCACTGAACCGTCACAGCAAGTTGCTGTCCACAAAATACAGCAGCTGTGCTTTGGTTTCTTGCGTCGTTTGCGAGGCTAATGGCCATTGGGGCTTGAACCACCAACCAAAACCTCTTACCAACATCCCAAGGAATGATTTTAACTATGGCTAAGTTCCCTAGGCCAGCCACAATCCGAACCACACCAGAAACAAGACCGCACTCCTAGCCGAGAACGTAATCTGCGCGCTTGGGGAGTTTTGCTTCGTTTGCTGTCATGGACCTTTCCAGTGGCCATTTGGTTGACCATGGCACGATCTAGACATCTTGGGGTATGGTATGAACCATGGCTAAGGTCCATAAGCCAACCAAGATCAACACCAATCCACCAAAATTCGAAACACACATGCTGTACAAATGAAGAGCCGAAATGGTGAAGGGGTTGTTCTTGTTGTTTTATTTGAAAACCGATTCACCATGGACCAAGCCAACAAAAGGGCGACTTAGTCACGTCTTAGACATGCTAGGGGAGTGATCTAACCATGGCTATAGGCCTTTTGGGCAGCCATGATCAGAACTTCTCCCTTTGACAACAAGCTGAATTTTCAAAACTCAATATGACACTCGTGGGGAATGTGATGTAATTTCTGAATTCCCGTGAGTATGGGGCTGGAACCAACGTTCTTTCATGATCCTAACATGTCCTAGTACATGTCTATATGCAGCCTCGAGCCCCTGGAGCGATCCATCCCTGAAATCGAAAAGAAGCATACCCAACGTGAAGCATAATAGAAACTAAATCGGTGCAGAAATTATTTCTTGTTCTTGTTGCTGAAAATTTCGGTTTTTACATGAAAGGATGATCATGAAACATAAAAATAATGATAGTATGACTTGATTTAAGAGTCAAGGAAAAATATATGCATGCCTGGTTTCGTTTTAAAAGAAAACGAAAGAACGAGACGATCCGGCGTGGAGGAGGTGGAGCGCTTCCTTTCCTACCTTACTAGCTCTCGATTTTTCTCTCTAGTTTCCTCTAGTGCTAGCCACGATTTTTCTCTCCAAAATCACTCTGAATTTCGAGGCTAAGGGAGGGGGAATGGTGGTTAAGAGGGTGAGGAGAATGGGTGCAAAATATAGGGAAGAAAATCAAGACCAAGTCTACCTCTCATTCAAATTTTGAATTGGTTTGATCAAGTCTTTTTGGGGGGAGCATGGCCGATATTATCCATGATAATTAGACTAGGATATTGCTTATTAATAAACTAATTAAGGTTGATCAATAATTAAAAAGGTTATCATGCTAAAAAATGACAAAGAATGGGTCAAATGTGAGTTGGCATATCCTTGCTCAATCTACTAAGGGTGGCCGAAAATCAACGCTAAAAATGAAGAGAAATGTTGTTTAGTTACTAAATTTATAACCCTTAAAAGCCTCACCTATCCTTTAAATAATTTAGTGAACTAACCCCTTAATTAAAGAATTTAAATAAATTTATTTTCTACTCACCTCAAGTAACTTAAATAATTCCTTAAACTTCCTTATTAACTTAAATTAACTTACTTGCTAGCTAAAATAAATTCTGGAAATGTTTTCTAAATCTTAAATTTTATCTCTAAACTCCAACTCCAATCCGGCCTAACTGAATTAACTTAATTGATAAAAATCAAAATACTGCATAAAATAATTAACTTAAGGAAAAGCATTTAAATACTCATGAAATAAAAATCATTTTAATTTAAAATACTAGAATTATGCATGGCTTATACGTAGTCTAAGTTACGGGTTCTACAATCCTTCCCCCTTAAAAGAAATTTCGTCCTCGAAATTAAAACTCACCGAATAACTCGGGGTAACAATCTCTCATCTCCGGCTCAGACTCCCATGTAGCTTCCTCCTCAGAATGGTTAAGCCATTTGACTTTGACTCGCCTAACCAGCTTGTTCCGAAGCTTCTTCTCCTGCCTGTCTAAGATCTGCACTGGTCTCTCCTCAAAAGATAGGTTCGGAGTAAGCTGCAACGGCTCGAAGTTCAAGACATGCGAAGGATTCGCCATATACTTCCTCAGCATAGAGACGTGAAAGACATTGTGTACTCCGGCCAGATTCGACGGAAGAGCCACACGATAAGCTAGCGTCCCAACTCTGTCAAGGATCTCAAATGGTCCAATAAATCTCGGACTGAGCTTCCCTTTCTTTCCGAATCGCATGACACCCTTCATAGGTGCTACCTTCACGAAGAGATGGTCGCCAACGGCAAATTCTAGGTCTCTCCTCCTCTGATCTGCATAACTCTTCTGTCGGCTCTGAGCAGCTCTCATCCTATCACGGATCTTGACTACTACATCAGCAGTCTGCTGAATAATCTCTGGACCCAACTCTGCTCTCTTTCCTACTTCATCCCAATGAATAGGAGATCTACACTTGCGGCCATACAATGCTTCATAAGGAGCCATAACTATAGACGACTGAAAGCTGTTGTTATAGGTGAACTCTACCAATGGCAAGTTCGACTCCCAACTCCCAGAGAAATCAATGACGCAAGCGCGGAGAAGATCCTCTAAAATGTGAATGACTCGCTCTGACTGCCCATCTGTCTGAGGATGGAAAGCTGTGCTAAACAGCAACTTCGTCCCCATAGTCGAATGCAAACTCTTCCAAAATTAGGAAGTAAATCTGGTATCTCTGTCAGATACGATAAAAACTGGAATACCATGGAGTCGGACTATCTCCCTGATATACAACTCTGCATACTGAACCATAGTGAAAGTCGTCTTAATAGGCAAGAAGTGCGCTGATTTGGTAAGACGATCTACAATCACCCAGATGGCATTTGATCCTCTAACTGACTTCGGCAAACCGGTCACGAAGTCCATGGTAACATTCTCCCACTTCCACTCGGGAATGGAAAGAGTCTTGAGCAAACCTGCTGGTCTCTGATGCTCCGCCTTCACTAACTGACAAGTCAGGCACTCGGATACAAATTGTCTGATGTCTTTCTTCATCCCTTGCCACCAATACAATGACTGCAGATCTCGGTACATCTTCGTACTCCCTGGATGAATAGAGTACGGGGACATGTGGGCCTCTGATAGAATATCTGCTCGGATAGAATCACTGCTAGGAACCCACATCCTGTCTCGGTATCTCACAATACCGTCACTAACTGAATACAAGACAATGCCCTTGGCCTCATCCCTCTGCTTCCACTTTGCCAATTGCTCATCTTCTGACTGACCACTGCGAATGCGGTCCAAAAGAGAAGACTGAATGGTCAAGGTAGATAGTCGGGGAACTCTACCTTGAGAATATGACTCTAGATCAAACCTCTGCATCTCAATCTGAAGAGGTCTCGAAGCTGTCAAAGGAGCCATCACTGCGACTTTTCTGCTCAACGCATCCGCAATTACATTAGCTTTACCCGGGTGGTACCTAATGTCACAGTCATAATCCTTCACAAGCTCCAACCAATGCCTCTGACGCATGTTCAACTCCTTCTGCGTAAAGAAATACTTGAGGCTCTTGTGGTCGGTAAAGATCTGGCACTTCTCTCCATACAGATAATGCCTCCAAATCTTCAAGGCAAAAACTACTGCGGCCAACTATAGATCATGGGTAGGGTAGTTCTTCTCATGAGTCTTCAACTGTCTAGAAGCATATGCTATTACCTGCCCATGCTGCATCAATACGGCGCCAAGACCGAGCTTTGAAGCATCGGTATATAGAACAAACTCACCGGACCCTGATGGCACGGCCAAAACTGGTGCTGAGATAAGAGCTTGCTTCAAAGTATCGAAACTCTTCTGACACTCCTCGCTCCAAACAAATTTCACATTCTTCTTTGTCAGTGCTGTGAGTGGAACTGCAATCGAGGAGAATCCCATAATGAACTTCCGATAATATCCTGCTAAGCCTAGAAAACTGCGGATCTCTGATGCATTATGCGGCACAACCCAATCTCTGACTGCTGCAACTTTCGCTGGGTCTACCTCAATGCCACTGCTGGAAACAATGTGGCCTAAGAACGCCACCTTCTCTAACCAGAATTCGCATTTACTGAACTTTGCGAATAATTTGTGTTTCTGCAATGTCTGCAACACTGTGGTCAGATGCCTGCTGTGATCCTCCCGATTCTTGGAGTAGACGAGAATGTCATCTATGAACACTATCACAAACTGGTCGAGGTATGGCTGAAATACGGGATTCATGAGATCCATGAAGATCGCTGGTGCATTCGTCAAGCCAAACGGCATCACTAGGAACTCGTAGTGACCATAACGAGTCCTGAAAGCTGTCTTCGAAACATCGGCGTCTCTCACCCCCAACTGGTGATAACCTGAACGCAGATCTATCTTAGAGAAAATCGAAGCTCCCTGCAACTGGTCAAACAGATCCTCAATCTTCGGAAGTGGGTATTTATTCTTCACTGTAACCCTGTTCAACTCTCGATAGTCAATACAAAGCCTCATCGTGCCATCTTTCTTCTTAACAAACAAGACTGGCGCGCCCCAAGGTGAGAAACTAGGGCGAATGAACTCCTTGTCAAGAAGTTCCTGAATCTGCTTCTTAAGTTCTGCCATCTCTGTCGGTGCAAGTCGGTACGGTGCTTTTGAGATCGGAGCCGTACCTGGCATAAGCTCGATAGAAAACTCCACCTCTCTCTCAGGTGGCATACCAGAGACGTCCTCAGAAAAAACGTCTAAGAAGTCTCTAACGATCGGAATATCTGAGGCTGACTGACTGGGCGCCTCGGGGACAGATACAAAGGTTGCTAGAAACGCCCGAAACCCTCTATGCATGAGCTTTCTAGCTTGGACATAAGGAATAATACGTGGTAGAGGAAAGTACCTGTCTGGCTCGAATAAGAACTGCGTCATTCCAGCCGGTCGGACTAGAACAGATCTCCGCTGGAAGTCAATCAAAACTCTGTTTCGCAGTAGCCAATCCATACCTAGAATAATGTCAAACTCTGGCATCGGCAGTACGATAAGATCCGCATAAACAAGGTTGCCATGGAGCTCAAGATCTATGTCTCGGATCACATTGGTGGCTGCCATCTCCTTGCCAGACGGCAGTACTACGGAATAGGCTATATCTAGCCCAATGGTCTTAACTTTGAGGAAATTAGCAAAGACCTCTGAAATGAATGAGTGAGTGGCCCCTGAATCTATCAAGGCCTTCGTAGCGGAACCGGATATAAAAATTCTCCCTGAAAGATCGGAACCCTAAGTTGAACCCAATAGTTACAAAGACTAAACTTATAGACATGCAAAGGTTGAAGTTCTTCTAACTTAAATTTCCAAAATATTACAAAGTAGAGCATGCAATCCTATCGCAATTCTATGTTCAAAATATTAACCCAAAACATTAAGTTCCAAATGCAGACTCAAAGCTTAAGGTACCTGTCATCAGCATAGTATCGGGGTTCGTCTCCGTCGCATGGAGAGCAAACACTCTGCCCTGGGTAAGTAGGTTCCTCTGAGGGCACTGCAGAAATAAGTGGTCTGGACTACCACACCTATAACACTTCCCTGAGCCGTACATACATGCTCCAGGATGGCGACGTGAGCACTTAGGACAGACTAGGCGCTCTAGAGCCCTCGGGGTTGGGCGTCCCCGCTGCTGCTGCTGGCCTCTGTTTCTAGGTGGCCCGTGAAAAGGCCTCTTGTTCTGCTGCTGATGCTGCTGAAAAGGAGGGCGGTGCGGCACCTGGACTGGTCGTTTTCCCAAGCGATCTCTCTCGATATCCCGCTGATCCTACTCTGCGGCTAGAGCTTTGGAGACAGCGACCTCATAAGAAGTAGGGTCAGACACCCTAACATCACGGCGCAAGATCAGCCGTAGATCCACCAGAAAATGCATCATCTTGGCTCTAGCATCATTTGTGATCAGGGGTACAAAATGACAACCCCTCTCGAACTTACGGATGAACTCCGTAACAGTCATATCTCCTTGCCTCAAGCTCATAAACTCAGTGGTCAACCTGGTGCGCACTTCCTCAACAAAGTATTTGGAGTAGAACACCTCCGTGAAGCGTACCCAACTTAGCGTAGCCACGTTCAGGGCTACCGATGCTCCTTCCCACCATAAGCGGGCATCTCCTTCGAATAAGTAGGTGGCACATCGGACTCTGTCTGCATCTCCAAGCTCCATGAACTCGAAGATAACCTCGAGGGACTTGATCTAGCCCTCAGCAATCATGGGGTCAGACGTCCCAGAAAACTCCTTCGGACGCATCTTCATGAATCTTTCGTAGACAGCCTCGGGCCCTGTCGGCCTGGTCGCCACAGCATGGTTCCCCGCAAACTGTGCGAAGAACTGCGTCATCCCAGCTAGCATCTGGGCATTCATGTCCGGTGGAGGGGGTGGTGGAGGTAAGTCTCTCTCCTGCCTCGGCTCCTCCCTGTCCTCTCGACGAGGCTCATCCTCAAAAGTGCGCTCAAGGATGCGTCTAGGGGGCATACTATTCCATACATAACCCATACGTAACTAACATGCATAATTCCATAATTTATTTAAATTTAAATACTAAACAAATAAAATGAATCTGGACATAAAATGCTTCATGAAATCATGCCGTTAAAAATAATTCATGCTTTAAATAAAATGCGTAAATGTAAAACTTACAGACCGAAGACGTGACTTCATGAGCTTCTCGTGGTCAGTAGTAGTACAACCCTATACAGAACCATTGCTCTAATACCAGCTATAACAGCCCGAAAATTCGTGTTTGAATATTTGCGGAAAAATTAAAAATTTTCTTTGTAAAGTAAGTAAAATGCCTCATTCATAAAATAGACCGTTAAATAAAGTTTAAATGTAAAAAATAGCAGTAGAAGAAATTATTTGTTTTCAAAAGAACAATTTAAGAATAATCCAGCAACGGATAAACTGTTTGAGCATAAAAATGGTAAATGCTAAAATGAGGTCCTCGGGTTCCACTACTGCCGAACCAAGCTAGCTCACTGGTCCCCGCCCTCGGCCCCGGCATCATCAGTACCTATAACAATCAAGTCTAGTGAGTCTAAAGACTCAACATGCATATATCGTAAATAACGAGTAAATTTAGTAAAATTTCATGGGAGTAAAAATATCATGTCATAAGGCATATCGTAAAAGTGTCGGGTCATGATTAATTATAATACTTGCATAACTGAACTGAAAATATCATGGTAAAAATATTTGGTCCTTGGAGCCCTGTACTGAAATAGCCTGTAATAAATTTCTGTTGAGATTATGGTCTACGCAAGTTGCCCCTGCACTGAAACTAACCGGTAACTGGCGACCGGATAATAAAATGCTCCCATGACCGGTAACTGGCGACCGGGTAAAATAATGAACGTCTGATCAGACTATGCCACAGTATACTGGGTGGTACAAACTGACCTGACCGGTAACTGGCGACCGGATTTAGCAATAATCCCATGATAGTGAAATGGCCACAAGCAATATCGCATAATCTCAAAAATGAACATTTTATATTTTTATGCACGTAATATATTAAATGGCACAATTAAGTATCCTGTAATAATTTACTGCTTGGATTGGATCGCTTCCAGGCTCGCTGCAACCTAAATATGCCATGAAAAATATGCAATAGATTTTTGGGACCAAACTATGCAATAACATTTGAAAATGTGACAATTTCACCGAACGACTTCGTATTTAATCATAACTCTGAACCAACCCGAGCAAACACTTAAAAATTATATAGTCATGATTAAAATACGCTTAAAATGATGAATTAATGCTCCTAAAATGATGCAAGTCGAATCTTAGGTGAATGGAGGCCAAAACATGAAACGCTCTTTCGAGAGTCAATTTGACACATCGCACCGTAAATTCTCGTACGACTTCAAAAATGATCCGCATCACAAACGGTCAAAAACATGACCTTCCTAACTTGATGAGGCACTGTCCAGTCCAAGTCCATGGGCTAAAAGCTAACCAAGAACTCAAACGAGCCACTGAACCGTCACATCAAGTTGCTGTCCACAAAATACATCAGTTGTGCTTTGGTTTCTTGCGTCGTTTGCGAGGCTAATGGCCATTGGGGCTTGAACCACTGACCAAAACCTCTTACCAACATCCTAAGGAATGATTTGAACTATGGCTAAGGGCCCTAGGCCAGCCACAATCCGAACCACACCATAAACAAGACCGCACTCCTAGCCGAGAACGTAATTTGCGCGCTTGGGGAGTTTTGTTACGTTTGCTGTCATGGACCTTTCCAGTGGCCATTTGATTGAGCATGGCACGATCTAGACTTCTTGGGGTATGGTATGAACCTGTGGCTAAGGGCTATAGGCCAACCAAGATCAACACCAATCCACCAAAATTCGAAACACACATGCTCTACAAATGAAGAGCCGAAATGGGGAAGGGGTTGTTCTTGTTGTTTTATTTGAAAACCGATTCACCATGGATCAAGCCACCAAAAGGGCGACTTAGTCACGTCTTAGACATGCTAGGGGAGTGATCTAACCATGGCTATAGGCCTTTTGGGCAGCCATGATCAGAACTTCTCCCTTTGACAACAAGCTGAATTTTCAAAACTCAATATGACACTCGTGGGGAATGTGATGTCATTTCTGAATTCCCGTGAGTATGGGGCTGAAACCAACGTTCTTTCATGATCCTAACATGTCCTAGTACATGTCTATATGCAGCCTTGAGCCCCTGGAGCGATCCATCCCTGAAATCGAAAAGAAGCATACCCAACGTGAAGCATAATAGAAACTAAATCGGTGCAGAAATTATTTCTTGTTCTTGTTGCTGAAAATTTCGGTTTTTACATGAAAGGATGATAGTATGACTTGATTGAAAAGTCAAGGAAAAATATATGCATGCCTGGTTTCGTTTTGAAAGAAAACGAAAGAAC
Source organism: Primulina tabacum (assembly GCF_025594145.1). NCBI lineage: Eukaryota > Viridiplantae > Streptophyta > Magnoliopsida > Lamiales > Gesneriaceae > Primulina > Primulina tabacum. The sequence continues at coordinate 13,525,436 of NC_134555.1, read as the reverse complement.
GAGACGATCCGGCGCGGAGGAGGTGGAGCGCTTCCTTTCCTACCTTACTAGCTCTCGATTTTTCTCTCTAGTTTCCTCTAGTGCTAGCCACGATTTTTCTCTCCAAAATCACTCTGAATTTCGAGACTAAGGGAGGGGGAATGGTGGTTAAGAGGGTGAGGAGAATGGGTGCAAAATATAGGGAAGAAAATCAAGACCAAGTCTACCTCTCATTCAAATTTTGAATTGGTTTGATCAAGTCTTTTTGGGGGGAGCATGGCCGATATTATCCATGATAATTAGACTAGGATATTGCTTATTAATAAACTAATTAAGGTTGATCAATAATTAAAAAGGTTATCATGCTAAAAAATGACAAAGAATGGGTCAAAGGGGAGTTGGCATATCCTTGCTCAATCTACTAAGGGTGGCCGAAAATCAACGCTAAAAATGAAGAGAAATGTTGTTTAGTTACTAAATTTATAACCCTTAAAAGCCTCACCTATCCTTTAAATAATTTAGTGAACTAACCTCTTAATTAAAGAACTTAATAAATTTATTTTCTACTCACCTCAAGTAACTTAAATAATTCCTTAAACTTCCTTATTAACTTAAATTACTTACTTGCTAGCTAGAATAAATTCTGGAAATGTTTTCTAAATCTTAAATTTTATCTCTAAACTCCAACTCCAATCTGGCCTAACTGAATTAACTGAAATGATAAAAATCAAAATACTGCATAAAATATTAACTTAAGGAAAAGCATTTAAATACTCATGAAATAAAAATCATTTTAATTTAAAATACTAGAATTATACATGGCTTATACGTAGTATAAGTTACGGGTTCTACACGAGCTCTCGGCACTCCTTGAGCACCCTCGCTCCCCGCGCCCAGCCGCCACGCCTGAGCTCTCACCCTCGCCCATCGTCTCGCCGGCCCTCACCTCTTGTGCTCGCCCTCGCCTCTCACAGCCAAGCCTCGCCTGCCCCTCGCCTCTCGCACCTAGCCGCGGGCGCTCGCCCAGCACGCTCTAGTGCTCGCTGGCACGTCCAGTGCTCGCCATTCCACCCTCGCCTTCCATCCCTTGTGAATGATTGTGTAGATTCTGAAGAGCTTTTGGGGGCGTTGTCCCCAAGCCCCCATGAGGTGGCTCTGCCCCCTCAATCCCCGTAATTTTCGAAGCGGTAACATTGTTCGTTATCAACAAACTAAATAATTATAAAAATTTTTCTAACACAGTATGCCCTCATGCCCTCGCTCGCCGCACGCCCTCGTGCTCGGCTCACACAGCACGCCTCGCCACTCCAGCCCCGCACATCCTCCCACCACAGCGACACGCCACAGCTCGCCCTCCTCGCCTCCATCTTCAAAGTTCTCTACTAAGATTTAGGTAGGAGAAGCTTGTACTTCACTCACCCTCCATACTTCAATCTCTTCACTCTCACCACCTCAAGCTCATCTACTAGGATCCAATCTTCACCCTCATCACCCCAAGCTCAAGAAAATAAAACTCTCATCTCCTCATCTCGTAACTCCTCTGCTAAACAGGGCCTTAGCAGGAAAAATGAAAGATACTTACCACATTGTCTCCCCCACATAACACCTGTAACGTACCATACTTTTAACTATTTTAAAATTGTCCGAAAATTAAAATTTTTCTTAATTAAATAGAAATATTCAAATTGTGTTAACATTAAACTGATTATTCAAAATATTTGCAATGAAAAGATCACTAATAAAGTTAGCTAAAAACACTTATTTAAATATCGTAAAAAATAATGTGAAATCAGAGTATTTGAAACTTTGCATAATTTCTTAAAAACATGGGCAATCCTTGGGTTTAGCCTCCTGCTCAGTCCAAGTCGGCTCATTGGTCCCCACCCCTCGTCTCCTTAAATTCATCACCACCTGCATCGATCAAGTCTAGTGAGTCTAAAGACTCAACACGTATAAACTGGATATAACAAGTAATACGCACTAAAACCACACGCCTCTTTAAAATAGAGCGTACATACTTGAAACTTGAACATAACAGCATAAACATAGACGTTCCATCATCATAAGATTTTTCTTAAACATACTTGCATCATACATACTTGAGCATACATAACATCATTTTGCGTAGAGATATATTTCAAAGTAAGTGACCCATACATAAATTCGCCTGCTCAGACTAAACCATATTACTAGGCTGGCAGAGAAAGTCCACTACCACATACATGAGATCCCCATTCATAATTTAACGGGTGGATTGGTCTCTGATCATACTTTACCGCTTTCCAACCCTGATCTAAACCCGGTCATACTTTACCGGGGTGGAGAGGTCTGAATTCCAAACTCGTTCATAATTTGGTCACAAGACATTTAGCATACCTCAAAAACTTAAAATATTTTCTTTTGCACGTCGAACATACTTACTTGGCGTTGAGGGATTCGTTGGGTCTCGCTTGGGCCACTGGTGCACATAGTAACATGAATTCGAATCCTTATCTTACATACCTTGACGTAATAACTATGCTCATACACAAACTTGACCATTTCCTTATGACATTCTAAATCTCTCGGGACTCAACCTTGCTTAATCATCGCACTAAACGAAGACATCGAACCCCAAAGAAATCAACACATTTTTCCCAAAAACGAAGTACACGGACCCCGTGCCCGGGGCCGGCTATGGGTCCGTGTAGGCTCTGTAAAAATATACCCGAAAAGAAGTAAGGGCACGGAACCCGTGTTAGGGTCCGTCTGGGGGTCCCTGTAGCCACTGGATTTTGACACTTTGGAAGAAACAAAGGCACGGACACCGTGCCAGGGTCCGTGTGCGGGTCCGTCTAGCCTCTGGAAAATCAAACCTGCGGGAATTCCTTACACGTTGCTTATTCCTCCCAACAAAATAAAATGGATTAAGAATCGGTACCTCGAGACCCACCCTAGGACGCTATGGTATTGACCCGAACCCGTACCAACAATCCAAATGACCCCAATATCGACAAGCACAACAAAAACGACACAACTCGACATTCGACACCATAACAATTCCTACGACTCCTAATACTTCCCAAGCCATCCCCGTCTCGAAACGAAACATCATATGTTGCCTAAACACATCCCAAAACATGTCTAAATGCAGTAGTACTGGCCCGGCGATACCCAACGAAGCCTGCAACAATAAAACTTCAAGAACGCATTTTTCGAAAAAATGCAGTTTGAGCAGTCCCACGAAAATGATCATAACTCACTCATTTCTTATCCAAATATTTCGTATTTACTTTCAAATCAAAGGTATCAAAAAGTTCTACGTTTTATATGTTGAAAGTTTTCTAGAAAATCGACCGAAAAGTCGCAATATTTAAAATGACAGCAAATTTTGAGTTTTCAGATCTAAAATCGTTTCAAAACCGATCCAACAAATTTTTGCTCAAACTTTTGACAACATACATGGATTTTTACGCATAATAAACATAAGAACATATTATATAACAAGATCGATGCAGAAACAAAATATTATACATGCCTTTTGATAATTGAAATACCCAAACAACGATACCGAAGCGGGAGCAGTGCGAGGATTGATCCGGGACGAAGTGGAACGATTTTCTTTGAAAAAATGTAACAAAACTTGCTGGAAAAATATTCAAAGGATGGGGGCGGCTGCACTCTTGTTCTAAGAACCCTAATATCTCCAATAAAAATCTGAAAATGAAATGTGTACGTGTGTGTTGTGTGAAACGTATATGGGTGTGTATAAAAGTGTGTGTGTGTGTGTTTTTGTGTGAGTTAATAATAGAGTTAGTTAGGGGCTAAATTGTGCTAAAATTAATAATTAGCAAACAATTAAAAATGCTAACCCATTTTTAAATTTAATAAAATCTATTAATTGAAAATGAAATGCACACTTGCTAAACTTTAAAAGTTTTAAAATCCTAAAATCACTAATTAAATCAATTTGGCTTTAAAAATGCTAAAAACTAAATAAACCTTTTAAAATGCCTCAATCGTAACTTAAAATAAAATACCACATTTTAAATTCGTCAAACATCATCGTCGGTCTCTTTTCCTCAATCCCGCATCGAATAATCGCCTGAAACATGAAATTCAAGAAAACATTTAACGTGCATCACGTAAACATAAATAATTTATAATAATACATTTAAATAAATCACGCATCACTAAAAATCATTTTAAACTTAATTAAATAGTTTAACAATTTAAATAAATGCATGGGTTTTACGTGTACTGAATTTGGGTTCTACAACTCCTCTGCTAGGCAATGCCTTAACAGAAAAATAAAACTGAAAGGAGATCGGTTACGGTGCCCGGTTGCGCAACGAAAGTTTTGAAAAATTGTTTTTCAACAAGAAAACAAAACCGAGCACACACAAGATGTGTAACAAATAATAATAAAACACAAAATATCATACATAGGGTGTTTTAAGAATTTACCTATCAATCACAAGGATTGATTATTGGCTCCAACCAAGTTGTAAACAACTTGGCTCTTGAATGGTTGACCCTCTACAAGCTTCCCTTGCTCTTGGAATCCTTCCTTCATATTAGGTCCACCACCAACAAGCTAAATCCACCTTACACTTGCACTAGAAAATGTAAGGCATTTTTCTTTGAGAAGGGTTATTCTTTCATCAACAATTGATTCAGCAAAAACTGGAGAATTTTTTACTCAAAATTTCGGCCAAGACACCTTGGGAGAGAAGGGGAGAAATTTTCTTAGTTATGGAAAAAGTTAAAACGTAAAGTTGCATGTGCATGCCATGCCATTAATTCAAAAGTTGCCTCCAACCCTTCACCTTCCAAGCATGCAATTTGTTTGGGCTTGTAACAATTACAAGGCCCATGGACTTTTATTTAAATATCTCAAACACATTTGATACCATTTAAACTTTACTTGATTTTACTCAAGTCCACTAGTTTAATAATTATTTCTAATTAGGCTCTACAAGGTCCAATGTTATTTAATTAATTCAACACTTAAATTAATTTAATTATTTGGACTTTACTAGGTCCACTAGCGTTTAATTAATTCAACACTTGAATTAATTTAATTTAGTCCATAATAATGTTTATGAAAATCACAATTTTCAAATACATTATTTATTTGATCAAATTTTAGTTTAGGAACACTTCCACAACTTAAAAGTCACATTCCCCTTATAGAAGTCGTACTTCTAATTTTCCTTTTGCTTATAAACTCCTTTATAAGCCGTTCAACACATTGAACTAATTTTACTTCTCAACGGGATCTAGAAAGTTAGCACTTATGTGACCCTCAATGGTTCATTGATACAACTAGCAGTGGGTTCACTTCTCTATGTGATTCGAGACTAAACATGTCTTTATATGAGCATACCTCAGTTGCTCCATTCTTACTTATCAACTCCTTGATAATAAGAACGTCAGAATCAAGTCTGATAATACCCAACCAATCATGTTAAACGCCTATCACCTTTGCTTACATGATTCCCTATGTATCAAATGATAGTGCCTGCAAGAACCATTCAATTATGGTTAGCGTACAGTATTGTCCTTTCAACTCATATATCCCGACCGATTCGACAACTATTGTTATATCGAGTGTTGTCAATGAATTGATACTGTGTGTCATGTCGTAGTTGCATCGATGGTGTAATATAAGAAACCCCTTTCTTAATTACCACCATACTCTGATCAGAGATTTCACACTACATACACATAGGATATCCATACCCGAAAGTAAGCGGCGAATCCCCGACTACAATGCATAGAATCCTATATGTTTCGAAAAAAAACACCCAAGCTTGCCACCTGATGACCCCATGAGAGTCGGTAAACAAGTCAAACTGCAATGCTAGCATATAGAATCTCCAGGTTGTCCCGGGTCATAAGCACTAATATTGTACAACCATAAACTAGGACGTTTCCATTCAATAAGTGAAAACCACTTGGAAAATCCTTTATGGAGGGTTGTTCAGTGCACTCTACAAGGAGCACCTATCTGCATGTTCGGACATCACAATTTCCCCTACCAATGAAATATGGTACTCACATCGCAGATACTAGTCTCGAACTCGAGCGGCCTATATCTTTCTTAGCGGCGGCTGAATCGACTAGGAACTGTTTAAAATATAAGGTATTGCAAATATGAGTTTCATGATACTCATATATGAGCATCTCATATTTTTTCTACTATTTGTATATTCAAGGACTTTATCTATGCAACTAGCATGTGTATACAGATAAAGATGTGCCAAAACAATAATTTCAAATATTATTAAAATAAAGATTGTTTGTACATAGAGTTTCAACGTGAACCCTCGGCCAACACTTGGCTCGACGGACACCTACTCTAACAAAAACTTCCACCTCCGCACCCTCTGACTCTTCTGCTAGGCGATGCCTTATCAGGAATATAAAAGCTTCACATGCTCACTTCCTGACTCCTCTGCTAGGCGATGCCTTAGCAGGAAAATAAAAGTTTCACCTCATCACCTCTGATTCCTCTGCTAGGCAATTACTTAGCAGGAAAATAATAAATTTCAATATCCCCAACTCTTCTCCTCTACTAAGCATAACCTGAGTAGGAAAATTTAATTTTCAATCTCCTCACAACTTCTCCTCTATCAGGCGCAACCTAAGTAGGTAAAATTTAATTTCAATCTCCTCACCTCTGCTCCTCTACTAGGCTAAGCCCAAGTAGGTAAAATTTAGTTTCACTCTCCTCACCTCTGCTCCTCTACTAGGCTCAGCCCAAGTAGGTAAAATTTAATTTCAATCTCCTCACCTCTGCTCCTAGGTAAAATTTAATTTCAATCTCCTCACCTCTGCTCCTCTAATAGGCTCAGCCCAAGTAGGTAAAATTTAATTTCAATCTCCTCACCTCTGCTCCTCTAATAGGTGATGCCTTAGTATGAAAATTTAACTTCTCCGCCCTCACCCTCTGACTCCTCTGCTAGGCGATATCTTAGTAGGTAAATAACAATTCTCTACCATCACCCTTTCACTCCTCTGCTAGGTGATGCCTTAGCAGGAAAATTTTAACTCTCCGCCCTCACCCTCTGACTCATCTGCTAGGTGATGCCGTAGCAGGAAAATTTTAATTCTCCTCCCTCCCCCTCTGACTCCTCATCTAGACGATACTTTTGCAGGTAAATAAAAATTCTCCACTCTCACCCTCTCACTCTTCTGCTAGACGATACCTTAGAAGGAAAATTTTACCTATCCGCCCTCGCCCTCTGACTCCTCTGCTAGGCGATACCTTAGCAGGTAAATAAAAATTCTCCACCCTCACCCTCAAACTTCTCTGCTAGGCGATGTCTTGGCAGGAAAATTTTAATTTTCCGCCCTTGCCCTTTGACTTCTAGTCGATGTCTTAGCAAGAAAATTTTAATTCTCCGCCCTCGCCCTCTGACTCCTCTGCTAGGCAATATCTTAGTAGATAAATAAAAATTCTCCACCCTCACCCTCTCACTCCTATGCTAGGCGATGCCTTAGCAGGAAAATTTTAGTTCTCCGCCCTCACCCTCTGACTCCTCTTCTAGGCTATTCCTTAGCAGGAAAATAAAAATTCTCGACCCTCACCCTCAAACTTCTCTGCTAGGCGATGTCTTGGCAGGAAAATTTCAATTTTCCGCCTTTGCCCTCTGACTCCTAGTCGATGTCTTAGCAGGAAAATTTTAATTCTCCGCCCTCGCCCTCTGACTCCTCTGCTAGGCAATATCTTAGTAGATAAATAAAAATTCTCCATCCTCACCCTCTCACTCCTCTGCTAGGCGATGCCTTAGCAGGAAAATTTTACTTCTCCGCCCTCACCCTCTGACTCCTCTGCTAGGCGATTCCTTAGCAGGAAAATTTTAATTCTCTGCCCTCAGCCTTTGACTCATCTGCTAAGCGATGCCTTAACAGGAAAATAATAAATTACACCTCCTCCTAACTCTTCTCCTCTATTAGGCGTAGCCTAATTAGGAAAAATAAAAATTTCCACATCCTCACCCTCTAACTACGCCTTAGCAGGAAAATAATAAATTACACCTCTTCCTAACTCTTCTTCTCTACTAGGCGTAGCCTAAGTGGGTAAAATTTAATTTTTCTCCTCTCCAACTCTGCTCCTCTACTAGGCACAACCTAAGTAGGTAAAATTTAACTCATACCAGCCTCATAATACAACAACATCGACGAACTTAATATAAGATCTTGTCTTTATTAAATTTCAACCGATTCCATATGACACATTCAAAAACAAAATACATTAACAATAAAGTCAAAAGTAATATTTTCTAAGGTGATAAACATTACATGGCCTCATTAAATCATTGCTATGCGCATTCTCCAACTTTTCTCTCTGCTCTTCTTTTCTCTTGTCTATCAAGCGGAGACAATCTAGCACTGCTCTCAACCCTTTGTGACTTCTCCCAACTCCCCTCGGGATCCCTCACCTCCATTACCTTGTCATGATTCCTATTCAGAGGAACATGAGATGAGAATTGTTCCCTGCCCCCTAGCCTTATCTTCCTCCCTATCTCCCGCACCTCTCTTCCTACCTCCCCTCTCTGCTCCCTCAACTCTACTTCCCCCAAACCACTGCTCCAAACACTTATGCCGCTGTGCATCTTCTAGTTTTACGTATTTGTCCGCCCGAGATAACAGATCATCATAACTTGATGGAGGTTTCTTGACCAACGATTTAAAGAACTCTCCTCCTCTCAGCCCTTGGGTAAAGACACTTATCATGATGTCAGGGGTAGCCGTTGGTATCTCCAGCGCTGCATTGTTGAAACGCTTGATGAATTCTCGCAAAGTTTTGGCTTCTTGCTGCTTCATCACGAACAAGCTCAGGTAATTTTTCTGGTGCCTTTTGCTACTAGCAAACCTGTGCAAGAAAGCAGTGGAAAAATCCTCGAAAGACCGTATGGAGTTGGGCTACAGGGTATTAAACCATTGCTGCACTGATCTCACCAATATGCCAAGGAACACCCTGCACCTAACTCCATCCGAGTACTGATGCAACAAAGCCGCATTCTCAACCCTTCCTAAGTGTTCTTCTGGGTCATAACGCCCATCATACTCTCCCACGCTTGATTGTCGAAAACTTGGGGGAAGCCCTTCTTCCAAAATGGCGGGGGAAAAAGGACTCTCTTTCTTGGGCGGTAGAGCTCTGTTTCCCAATTGCTGCCCCAACATTCTTATCTCCTTCCACATCTCCTCCATCTCCAGCTTCTCCTCACTTGGGAGGGGCCGCGTCTCTTCAACCCTGCTCTGGCGGCCTTCCACATTCTCCTCTCGTTCCTGGCGAGTGGCCTGTTTTCGGCAAACATATATTATTGGTTCCTCTTCATGGCCTCGTCCACTGTATTTGTAACATCCCGAAAATTTGAAGGTCTACGTGAACCACATGCATGCAAGTTATTAAATTTCTTTGGTATTTTATTTATCTTTTTAAAGTATTAAAAACATTTTTATTTCATTAATTTGTGTTTTAATTCATTGTTTATTTAAAGTTCATGCATTAGGATTTTTAAGTTTCATTAAACGCTCGAACGAGGAACGGAGTACGGGAAATTATCAGAAAAATTATTTTTAGTACATGATTAATTTTTATTAATTAATATAAGGTGATTTAAAGATATTTTTAAAGAAATGAGCTTTGTTGGTTATTGTAATCAGCAGAGCATATTTTTCAGCGGTACGTAAATTTTATCGAATCAGGGGACTTTTTGAAGGTTCAGACAATAATTTTAAAAACTTTCCAAAACGAAATATTTTTCGAGATTGTGTTTGGGCTTGTTGGGCCTATTTTTAAGCTTAGTGGGCTCAAAACTCTTTTTAAACTTTTTAAATAATATTTAAGGCCCATTAGCATGTAATGTCCTATTTAATTACCACCAAGCTAACCTAAACCTACCCCTAAGCATAATCAGCCGTCAACCCCTTCTCCAACAACTCCATTCACGTGGGTTTCAGCAGCTTTTCACGTAAATATAACAGCCCCCATCGGCCAAGCATTTTTCTTGCAAGAAATTTCCTCTGGCGCTTCCCCGACGCTTGTTTCTTCGACATTGTTGCGTAAATTACTTCAAGGCATGCTTGTATCATCTTTTCTCTTCATTCAAGCCCATAATATGCTATTATATATGATATTGTATGGAGGAAACTTGTTTTTTAATTCTGTCTTCATTCCTTGCAAGTTTTACATGAAATATTGCATTTAAATGTTGGTAACTCACGTTTTTTTGTTGTGGCTGTGCAAGGGGCTGTAGGCTGCTGTATTTACGTCTTGTTAAGAGCTGGACAGGTTGAGATCAAAGGGGTTTAGGTGCTGGACTTGGGTGTGGAACGTGTCATGGTAGGGGCCGATCGTATTTCTTGAATATGGAATCGGTGTGGCTAGATCGGGTTTCAAGAAAGGGGACCTGATGTAGCCATGGTGCAGACCCTAAGGAGTATGAGAATTGGTCTAGATTGGCTCAACCTCGGCTGGTTACGATCTAGGGGCGGGCCGAGGTGCTAGAGGCGAGTAGGGTGGAGTTTGTGGTTTGTTTTTGGTTGATGCATGCATTGTTGAATGTATGGGCAGTAGCCGGGGTTGTTTGGTCTAGTAGGGAGTCCCTAGGCTCGGTCTTGGTCTTAAGGTGCAATGGTTTGAGGCTGGACCAGCTTAGAGTATGCTGGAGTCGATGGTTAGATGGGTTAAGTCGAGGGTTGATCTATTTTTTTTGTTGAAGTGTGTCTCAAAACCCGTCACCCTTGATTATTTCATATTCTGCGACTTATAGGTTTGTCTTCTGGAAATGTGTTCAACATATGATTTGTATCCCTCTTTGTTATCTTCGATTCGATAGGAAATTCGTAATTTTCTGATTAGAAACAAGGGAGATATGATTTTTTTCGTAAAGTCGCTCAAGTTGTAAAGTTTCTGTGTCTCAAAACCCATCATCCTCGATTATTTCAAATCCTGCGACTTATTGGTTTGTTTGCTGGAAATGTGTTCAACATATGATTTGTTGCGCTCTCTGTTAACTTCGATGCAATAGCAAATTCGTAATTTTCTAATTAGAAACGAGGAAGATATTATTTTTATCGTAAAATCGCTCAAGCTGTAGAATTTCTGGGTCTCAAAACCCGTCATCCTCGGTTATTTCAGATTCTGCGACTTACTGATTGGTTTTCTGAAAATGTGTTCAACATATGATTTGTATCACTCTTTGTTTCTTCGATTCGATAACAAATTCGTAATTTTCTGATTAGAAATGAGGGAGATATGATTTTTATCGTAAAGTCGTTCAAGCTGTAGAATTTCTGGGTCTCAAAACCCGTCGCCCTCGGTTATTTCATATTCTGCGACTTAATGGTTTGTTTTCTGGAAATGTGTTCAATATATGATTTGTAGCCCTTTCTGTTATCTTCGATTCGATAGGAAATTCGTAATTTTCTGATTCGAAACGAGGGAGATATGATTTTTATCGTAAAGTCGCTCAAGCTGTAGAATTTCTGGGTCTCAAAACCCGTCATTTGAGCTGATTTTATACGCCGGGGCGTAATTTTTATCGGTGTTGGATTTTCAACAAAAACGCGAATATTTTTGGCAACCCGGCTAATAAATTCACAAACTTGTTTAAGCAAAGTTATTTTTAAATATTTTTAATTAAGCACTAATGGGCCTAATTAACCTCTTATTGGGCCTAAGCCTTATTAGTTGTTCAATTAACTATAAAATATGCTAATCTACCCCATAATTCACACAACTACACGTCCCACTTTCCCAACAAATCCTAAACACACCAAATTGCTCTATCAACACACGGCACACACATATGGTGAAGGGAAAAGCATCAAAGTTTGCTAGAGTTTTCAAGCGTCGTTCCTCGTCGTTGTTCTTCGATCGTCAACAGTTTTTATCGTGCGTTAATTACGCAAATGCATGCCATAATTCTTCTTTTACGCATCATCACACCATATTATGTATTTGTTTATGAATTTGCATAAAAAACAAGTCATACAACCTTTTATTTTCGTAGCCATGGATATAGGTGGTCTAAATCCTTGTTTTTTGGTTCCAAAAATATGTTTTTATGTGTTATAAGGGGCTGACAGGATTAGGACATGATCAAGGATGGTTTTACAAGAAATATAGATCCTTAGAACTCAACCAAAACGTTGCAAATCAGGGAAAACGAAGCTGGAACCATTAATCTGTCAAGGAGTATGTAGGTCACGGTTTTGGGGTCTTGGTTGCTTGGCTTGTGTTCGGTTGAACCAAGGGTGGGATAGAGTCACGTGAGGGGTCAGGGGAAGAGTCCTAGACACGCTAGGACTCGAGACCAGGGGCTGGGAAGGAGTCCTAGCAAGCTAGGACTCCACCCGAGAGGTGATCAAGGTAGCAGCGCTTGTGTGCAGCAACTTGTGCAGGGGCTGTGACTCGGCCTGGGGCTTTGGGGCTGGGCTATGTTATGTCCTTAGGGTCCTAGAAGGGTGCTAAGAGGATGGTTCAAGGGTTGGCTTGGTGGTTGGGGCCCTAGCAGCAGAAAACGAGGGAACGTGAGTTGTAGCAGCAAGGGATGCACAGGCTGCTGCTTGTTGGTGGTGGCTCGCGCGCGGGTTCCAAGGGCTGGGCTGTTATGGGTCGCGTCTGAGTGTGGTCTACGCTCGATAAGGGTCAGTGCTGGTGGATGGTTAGGGGGTTGTAAGGTTCCTAGAGGGAGAAGAGTCCTCTCGTACCAAAACTCCTCACATGCACACACACATGCAAACGGGTCTTCTGTCCAGGAAGTGTTCTGAGCGGGCCAAGGCTGGTTATTTGGGCTGGGCTCGGTCAGTAGGGTTCCTATGTGAGTTGGCTTGGGTTTGGCTCGAGGTGGCTCGAGTAAATTAGGATATAGCTTGGTGTGTTTTATAAGGTGTCAAAAACGAAAATTAAAGAAGGAAAATTTAATCCATGGGTCCACGGGTGTGGCTCATGACTTGTAAGGATAGAATAAATAATAAAAATGTTATGTTTAAATTTAGGATCAAAATAATTAGATTTGGATTTATCTGAGATTTAATCGCCGCACGTAACGTTAATTAACGAATTAATTGAAACGCCTAGATTTAAGCTTTATAAAATTATAATAAATTAGGTTTAAGCTTAAATAATTATTATAAGTCTAAGTTTTTAATTTGACAATTTTATATTAATGTTTGGTTTAATTCAGGATTAAAACCCAGTAATACGTCTTATTTAAAGATTAAATTAAAAGTTATCGATTTAAGCCAAATAAAAATATGATAAAATTCATGTAAGCTTAAATAATTATTTGGGACATGTCAGTGTCAATGAAATTTAAAAAAATTCAAAAACGTGAAATTTAACGTCCAGGGGTAAAACGGTCATTTTACACCTAGAAATTAGTAAACGTCATGGAAGTGTCCTGAATGCTGTTTTATATGCTAATATGATTATTTTCAATGATTATGGATGTGTATGAATTTTTATGACATTGATTTTAAATGTTTACGATTTATTATGTAAAAATGTTATGATTCAATATGTTAAAATGTTTATTTTAAATGTTTATGAATTAAAGGCATATTTTAAATGTTTATGATGTTGGAATATTTATTTAAAAGATTTATGGATTTTTATATGTTAAAAGATTTCTTATAAAACATTTATGGGTTTTATGATTAAACGTAAACGTTAAAAGATATGTTGCATGCTTGGTTTAAAATAAAAGCGTTACATGCATGTTTAAATTTTATAAAGTGATGAGAATATAAAACGTTGAAAGAATTTAAGTAATTCTGACTAATACGATGATATGTTGGAGATTTCGTGAGGGTTATGGTCCCAGTGGGAGCCCGACGATCGTATTTCATTGGATACGGATATGAATATGTATATGTATACGATGATATGTTAGTACGTAAAGCCAAAGCCCAGTTGACCGGTGAGAGTGTTGCTGGTATCCCCGCCGCCCAGTACTATGGTTACCTTTAGATGGATCCATCGCCCAACACGTAGACGTAGACATAGATGAACCTGAAAGTCACAATTAACGATCTGAATTCAACGAAAAGGAAAAAGGAATATGTATATGTTGATGATAATATATATATATGAATATGCTCCTAGATGATATGAAAATGTTTATGCTTAAAGTTGATGCATCACTATGAAAATATTTTTATTTAAAGTTTATGCATCATGAAAATGTTTACGAAAATATTTATGTTTAAAGTTTATGCATCTTAATGAAAACGATATTTTAAGTACAAGTATTTTTCACTGTTGTATGTGATCTGTATTACGTATTACTTGTTATCAAAGATATGATGTGTTGAGTCTTTAGACTCACTAGGTGTGATTGATGCAGGTGATTATGATAGTAATGTTAATGGAGGTCTTGATGGATGATCTGACTGGACTGAATGTGTAGATAACCTGAGGACCAGCGCTTCTATTTTCCGCACATACGATTTACGTTTGTGATTTACATTAAAAATATTTTATGACTTTTTATTTATGTTTTGAGAGTTTTTTGAGAGATTATAGTATGGGCTGTATTTCTCAAATATATAGTTGGTTGTTTTATTTTAAAATGATGTCCAAAATATTTTATGTAATTTTTGGTGGTTCGGTCGATGCTAGAGAGGTTTTAAAAAAATAATTCTAGTACGTTTTAAGAAAACGAGTAGCAGACGTTTCAGTTGGTATTAGAGCAAATGTCCTGTAAAGGGTTGTGCACCATCAGCGCCGGAAAGATCAGTCATCAAGCCTCAAATTTGTAAGTTTTTATGCTTTATGAGATTTTATGATGTTACCTGCATAAGTATATGAATTATATATTTACGTCACATGTTTAATAGCTTCATGATAATATATGTTTTATATGCTTTGGAATTTTTATACGTGATACGATATGAAATAAGAAATTATTTGATTTCAACGCATGTTGGCTTCGTGGTAGAATTGGACTATGTTGATTTTTGGGTTTTAGTATTGACGTTCTACTTTTTGGGCTATAAGTTAATCGTGAATATTATGAATGCTTTTGGGACATGTAGATTTTCTAAGAAAATATTTATGATTCGTGGTTACTAGTTGAATTAATTTTTGGAAATTACTCATAAGTAATATTGATTCGAGAATTTGTAACGATTTCGGGAGTATATAAATGTATAAATTGGAGTTTTATGTTTTGATGAAAGGTGATATTGGTTATGAGAATTGATTTTTGGGTAAATAAGTTTAAATTTTCGAAATTTATGTTATGGGAAACTGTAGAAGGAAACTAAGAATGCCAAGAACTTATGGGTTAATCGTAGGATTTTTTCGAAATTTGGGATCAATTAGGATGATTTTTGAGGAAATTAAGAATTTATTTTGCAATTATTACGGAATTTAGGAACTAGTATAACAATAAGTGAGAATTGAATGGGTTAATTGATAAGATTTTCCGATGATTTAGATTTTTAAGAATATTTGGAACCTTGGGATATCTTGGTTATAATGTTATAAAGAATGTTAATCAAGGGTTTTTAAGGATGAATTGATATTAGGCTTGAAAATCTAATCGTTAGCGGATGCGTTTAGGATTTTAAGGTTGAAATATGATAAGTTGATGAATATTTTGGGTATAAAATAATGAAAGTAATATACGATAAATATGGTCATCCATCTTTTAATATTGGAAATTGTAAGAAAAATTGAAATTTGAGGTTATAATAGTAATAGCACTAAGTCATTTGGGTTTTTTTAAGTTGCGATTTGAAAATAAAGATTTAGAAGGTAAAATTAATTGGGATCAAGGAGACATAAGGACATTCTAGAACTTAAGTTTGATCAGAGTAGCGCAGCAGAAGCGTGTATTTTTGGGATACTAGAACTGAATCTAGACTTTGGGTTATTAAGGATAAGCGAATTTCGAGGACGAAATTCAATTTAAGGGGGGAAGATTGTAACGTCCCGAAAATTTAAAAGTCCACGCGAATCACATGCATACGATTTATTAAATTCCTTGTGCATTTCAATTAATTATTTTAATTTCATAAATTAATTATGTTGTGCATTTTGACATGTTTAAAATATACTTTTCTACATGGTTGCATTAAAATGTATTTTTAAAAGATATTCGAGTTGCGATCGAGGAATGGAGGCCGAGGGCTGAAAAATAGAAAATGTTTTTATTAAATATTGTTTTTAATTATTTAAAATATTAGTGATACTTTTTCCTATTTTTGAAAATATGGGGTTTTGAGATGATTTTATACGTAGGGGCGCAATTTTTATCGGTGTTGGATTTTCAACAAAAACGCTAATATTTTTGGCAACTCGGCTAATAAATTGACAAACTTATTTAAGCAAAGTTATTTTTAAATCTTTTAAATATTTTTAATTAAGCACTAATGGGCCTAATTAACCTCTTATTGTGCCTAAGCCTTATTAGTGGTTCAATTAACTATAAAATATGCTAATCTAGGCCATAATTCACACAACTACACGTCCCACTTTCCCAACAAATCCTTAACACTCCAAATTGCTCTATCAACACACGGCACACACATATGGTGAAGGGAAAAGCATCAAAGTTTGCTAGAGTTTTCAAGCGTCGTTCCTCGTCGTCGTTCTTCAATCGTAAACGTTTTTATCGTGTGTTAATTACGCAAAGGCACGCCATAATTCTCCTTGTACTCATCATCACATCATATTATGTAATTGTTTATGAATTTGCATAAAAGAACAAGTCATACAACCTTTTATTTTCGTTAGCCATGGATATAGGTGTTCTAAATCCTTGCTTTTTGGTTCCAAAAATATGTTTTTATGTGTTATAAGGGGCTGCCATGATTAGGACATGATCATGGATGGTTTTACAAGAAATATAGATCCTTAGAACTCAACCAAAACGTTGCAAACCAGGGAAAACGAAGCTGGAACCATTAATCTGTCAAGGAGTATGTAGGTCACGGTTTTGGGGTCTTGGTTGCTTGGCTTGTGTTCGGTTGAACCAGGGCTGGGATAGAGTCACGTGAGGGGTCAGCGGAAGAGTCCAAGCCATGCTAGGAATGGAGACCAGGGGCTGGGGAGGAGTCCTAGCAAACTAGGACTCCACCCGAGAGGTGATCAAGGTAGCAGCGCTTGTGTGCAACAACTTGTGAAGGGGCTGTGGCTCGGCCAGGGGCTTTGGGGCTGGGCTAGGTTAGGTCCTAGAAGGGTGCTAGAGAGGATGGTTCAAGGGTTGGCTTGGTGGTTGGGGCCCTAGCAGCAGAAAACGTGGGAACGTGATTTGTAGCAGCAAGGGATGCGCAAGATGCTGCTTGTTGGTGGTGGCTCGCGCGCAGGTTCCATGGGCTGGGTTGGTCTGGATCGGGTCTGAGTGTGGTCTAGGCTCGGTAAGGGTCGGTGCTTGTGGATTGTTAGGGGGTTGTAAGGTTCCTAGAGCGAGAAGAGTCCTCTCGTACCAAAACTCCTCACATGCACACACACATGCAAACGGGTCTTTTGTCCAGGAAGTGTTCTAAGAGGGCCAGGGCTGGTTATTTGGGCTGGGCTCGCTCAGTAGGGTTCCTAGGTGAGTTGGCCAGGGTTTGGCTTGAGGTGGCTAGGGCGCGGCTCGAGTAAATTAGGAGGTTGCTCGGTGTGTTCGATAAGGTGTCAAAAACAAAAATTAAAGAAGGAAAATTGAATCCATGGATCAACGGGTGTGGCTCATGACTTGGAAGAGTAGAATAAAAAATAAAAATGTTATGTTTAAAATTTGGGGTCAAAATAATAAGATTTGGATTTATCCAGGATTTTATCGCAGCACAGAACGTTAATTAACGAATTAATTAAAACGCCTAGATTTAAGATTTATAAAATTATGAAAAATTAGGTTTAAGCTTAAATTAATTATTATAAGTCTAAGTTTTTAATTCGGGAATTTCATATTAAGGTTTTGTTTAATTCGGGATTAAAACGCAGTAATACATCTTATTTAAAGATTAAATTATAAGTCATCGATTTAAGTCAAATAAAAATATAAAAAAATTCATGTAAGCTTAAATAATTATTTGGGACATGTTAGAGTCAATGAAATTAAGAAAAAGTCAAAAACGAGAAATTTTACGTCCATGGGTAAAATAGTCATTTTACACCTAGAAATTAGTAAACGTCATGAGTGTCCTGAATTCTGTTTTATATGCTAATATGATTATTTTCTCCGAGATGTTTATGACATTGATTTTAAATGTTTACGATTTTATATGTAAAAATGTTATTTTAAAAGGTTATGATTTAATATGTTAAAATGTTTATTTTAAATGTTTATGATTTAAAGGCATATTTTAAATGTTTATGATGTTGGAATATTTATTTAAAAAATTATGGATTTTTATACGTTAAAAGGTTTCTTTTAAAACATTTATGGGTTTTATGATTAAACGAAAACGTTAAAAGATATGTTGCATACTTGGTTTAAAAGAAAAACGTTACATGCATGTTTAAATTTTATAAAGTGATGAGAATATGAAACGTTGAAGGAATTTAAGTAATTGTGACTAATACGATGATATGTTGGAGATTTCGTGAGGGTTATGGTCCCAGTGGGAGCCCGACGATCGTATTTCCTTGGATACAGGATATGAATATGTATATGTATACGATGATATGTTAATACGTAAGGCCAAGGCCCAGTTGATCGGTGAGAGTGTTGCTGGTGTCCCAGCCGTCCAGTACTGTGGTTACCTGTAGATGGATCCATCGCCCAACACCTAGACGTAGACGTGGATGAAAACGAAAGTCACAATTAACGATCTGAATTCAACGAAAAGGAAAAAGAATATGTATATGTTGATGATAATATGTATATGAATATGTTGAAGATGATATGAAAATATTTATGAAAATATTTATGCTTAAAGTTGATACATCACTTGTAACACCTCTGACCGATTTTAATAAAATAGCAGCGGAATGAATTTAAAATTTTCTAAAAAGAAAGAAGGATTTAAAATACATGTCAATGTATAATCAAAAGTACATACATGATCAATGAAATGATATAACCAAAATACAAAATATCATTTGTATGATCATGTCCAAAATGCTAGCAAAATACTCTTCTTCCTTCCCTCTCTTATGCATATGACCCCGGCTCCAATCAACGTCCTGGTACGTCGCTCTTATCTGCATCACATGAAATAACTGAAATGAGTATAAAACTCAGCAAGTGGAACTCTTACATAGCAATGGATACATATATCATACTCTGTAAAACATGGCTTTGAAATCATTAAATACCATCAAATCTTGAAACATGAATAACATAGCAGAATATAACAATAAGATGGTATTACTCTTTTCTCTGTTGGAATGATATCTATATAGTATCTCTGTCTCTGTACCTATATCCCATCGACATAAATCGATAACTCTGAGGGATATAAGCCTATGGTCGTTGATCAACTAATTGCATGCAATCTTTGACTATGTATCTATCAATCCATAAAACATTTGAACTCTCTCTTGGGCATTTTAACAAATACTCTATCTCTTGTATTCCCTTTTACCCAATTGAGAAATTCAATTGCCTCTAATATACAACAAGGTATATCTATACATAATACGAATCAAATGGAAGGGAATAACATGTTAAAACATTGTAACACAATACATATATTATCATGTGAGCACAAGGAAATGAATTCCACTTACAACACTTGGATCACTTGATTTTATTCTCTTGGTACAATTCCTACAACAATAAACCATGTATTGATTCATCAACATCTCAATAATCACAAACCTATACCATAAAACCCATAAAACCAACACAATCAATAATCCCATATAACCCCCAACACCAAAAACCAAGAAATAACCAAAGCCACAAGCTTACCTTAGCTTCTTGAACCCAAAATAACCTTGTTCTAACTCCGGATTGAAGATTAATTGCTTGATTGAAAGAAAGGATAAAAAGAAAATGAAGAACCCTACTTGGAATCGTTGGAGGAGAGAAAAGAAGAGAAGGGAAATGATAGAAATGAGAGTTTCAATCGGTTTATATGCCTAAATCCACCCAAAACACGCTTTTGTACTGTACTGGGCGCTCGGGCGGTCATACATTACCGCCCTAGCACGGACGTTTCTGCCCAAAACACAAAATTTCAGAACCAGTGGCGCTCGGGCGGTAGTTTCTTACCGCTCGGGCGCCGCTCTGCGCACAGCCTCCTCAAAGATCGCCTCCGAAACGCCTCTTCCTATCATAGTTTGGTAAAATGGTAAACTACAAAGTTGTAGCTCTATGTCTTGGCTTGCTTCTCCAATTGACCTCATGTCATTTGAAGGTCTGAGCAAAACTTTATGCTCAATCTCCCAACATGTGTCACTGGAGGAACGACGATACACACGACAAACTTCGGGGCGCTTTTGGCTCGTCTTCCCTAATGATTTGAACAAAACTCGAAACATGAAAGTTACACCTCCATGTCTTATCTAGCCACTCCAATTGGCCTCATACCAATTGGCTCAACATACGAATTATCATGAATTTAATCGTAATGACGCTACTATCAAACTACACAACATCTATCATCAACAATACTATAAATCATAAATCATCATCCTTAACATCAAAACTATACTTAAACTTACCCAAATAGTCAATAAACATAAGAAATCCTAAACGATACCAATCACCAAGCTTGGCTATTACAATCTCCCCTCCTTAGAGGAATTTCGACCCCGAAATTGACGTCACTGCGCAAACAACTCAGGATACTTCTCTTTCATCTCATCCTCTGGTTCCCACGTGGCTTCTTCAATCAAATGATTCATCCAAAGGACTTTAACAATGCCGATCTATTTGTTTCTCAATACTTTAACTTTGCGATCCAGAATCTGAACTGGAATCTCTTGGTACGTTAAATTCGGCGTCAAATCCAATGGCTCGTGGTGTAGAACATGGGAAGGATTCGCAATATACTTCCTGAGCATTGAAACATGAAAAACATTATGAACTCTGTCAAGATCTGGCGGTAGGGCTAACCTGTAAGCTCCATTACCAACTCTATCCAAGATCTCAAATGAGCCAATAAATCTCGGACTCAGCTTTCCCTTCTTGCCAAATCGCATCACACCTTTGAGAGGTGCTATTTCAAGAACACATGGTCGCCAACCTCAAACTCCAACGGCCTACGACGCACATCAACATAACTCTTCTGTCTCGACTGTGCTGTCTTCATCCTCTCTCGAATAACAGCAACAACAT
Organism: Primulina tabacum; assembly: GCF_025594145.1. Classification (NCBI taxonomy): domain Eukaryota; kingdom Viridiplantae; phylum Streptophyta; class Magnoliopsida; order Lamiales; family Gesneriaceae; genus Primulina; species Primulina tabacum. The sequence goes on along the minus strand of NC_134555.1, from coordinate 13,504,236 downwards.
CAGCTGTCTGTTGGACCAACTCTGGACCCAACATCTTTCTCTCACCAATCTCGTCCCAATACAAGGGCGATCTACACTTTCTGCCATAAAGTGTCTCATACGGTGCCATGCCAATCGTTGCTTGGTAGCTATTATTGTACGTGAACTCAACAAGAGGTAATTTGGAATCCCAGCTACCAGGATAATCAATAGTACAAGCTCTGAGCATATCCTCTAGAATCTGAATAACTCTCTCTGATTGACCGTCGCTCTGGGGGTGATATGCTGTACTGAATGCTAACCGTGAACCCATAGCTCTGTGCAAACTCTTCCAAAACTCTGATGTAAATCTAGGGTCACGATCAGACACGATCGACACTAGGAACACCATGAAGTCTAACAATCTCTGCTATGTACTCTTCGGCATACTGGTTCATGGAATACGTCGTCTTGACTGGAAGAAAATGCGCTGACTTGGTCAACCGATCAACAATAACCCAAATAGAGTTAAAACCTTTCTGCGTCCTTGGAAGACCAGTCACGAAGTCCATCGTAATATGCTCCCATTTCCATTGAGGAATCGGTAATGACAGCAATGTCGCAGCAGGTCTCTGATGTTCGATCTTCACCTGCTGACAAGTTAGGCACTGAGAAATAAACATGGAAATATCGTTCTTCATGCCTGGCCACCAATAGAGTCTTCGAAGATCCTGATACATCTTGGTGCTACCTGGATGTATCGAGTATGGCGCGGTATGTGCCTCTGTCAAGAAGTCTCGACGAATATCGTCACCAGTAGGAACACAAATACGGCCTCTGAAAGTCACCAATCCATCTCCATTCAATCCAAACTCTGAATTACCTCTCTCCTCTGCTCTGGCTCTCAACTCTGTCAACTGTAAATCATTGACCTGCTCTCTACAGATCCTGTCCGTCAATGTAGCCCGAATGACCAACGCTGAAAAGCGAGCAGTGGTCCCTGGAACCACCAAAGCTATCTCTTCTCGCTGCAAGTCCAACAACAATGGCTTCTGAATCAAAGAACTCAAAGAAGATCTCGACTTACGGCTCAATGCATCTGCTACAACATTTGCCTTTCCTGTGTGGTAACTAATAGTCACATCATAGTCTTTGACAAGCTCTAACCACCGCCTCTGTCGCATATTGAGTTCTTTCTGAGAAAACAAATACTTCAAACTCTTGTGGTCCGTGAAAATTTCACACTTTTCGCCATATAAGTAATGTCTCCAGATTTTCAGGGCGAAAACCACAGCTGCCAGCTCCAAATCGTGCGTAGGATAATTCTTCTCATAGTCCTTCAACTGGCGAGAAGCATAGGCTATAACCTTTCCACGTTGCATCAGCACTGCACCAAGACCTTTCTTCGACGCGTCAGTATAAACAACAAAGTCCTCTGAACCACTGGGCAATGCAAGTACCGGAGCTGTCGTCAATCTATCTTTCAATTCTTGAAATCCACTTTGGCGATCATTGGACCACTCAAACTTCACAGTCTTCCTCGTCAGATTTGTTAACGGCAGGGCAATCTTGGAGAAATCTGAAATAAAACGACGATAATAACCCGCCAAACCAAGAAAACTCCGTACCTCTGATACAGTGGTAGGGATAGGCCATTTCTGAATCGCCTCGATTTTCACTGGATCAACCGCTATACCATCCTTCGAGACAACATGGCCTAAGAAAGAAATCTGCTCCAATCAGAACTCACATTTCTTCAACTTAGCATACAACCGCTTCTCTCTCAACAACTGATGAACAACTCCGAGGTGCTCTGAATGAAGCTCTCTGGTCTTGGAATAAATCAATATGTCATCGATGAAAACAATGACAAAGCTATCCAAATACGGCTTGAACACTCGATTCATCAGATCCATGAAGACTGAAGGAGCATTAGTCAGACCAAAAGACATCACAAGAAATTCATAATGACCATACCTGGTCCGGAACGCCGTCTTAGGGATATCAGACTCCCTAACCTTCAACTGATAATAGCCAGATCGCAGATCAATCTTCGAAAACACTGTAGCCCCATGCAGTTGGTCAAAAAGATCATCTATCCGTGGCAACGGATATTTACTCTTGATAGTCACTTTGTTGATCTCTCTGTAATCAATACACAGCCGTAAAGACCCATCTTTCTTCTTGACAAATAGAACCGGAGCTCCCCAAGGCGAAGAACTCGGCCGAATGAAACCTTTATCCAAAAGATCCTGCAACTGCGTCTTCAACTCTTTCATCTCTATTGGGGCCATTCTATATGGAGCCTTAGAAATAGGAACCGTACCAGGAACTAGATCCATCACAAACTCTACATCTCTGTCCGGCGGTAAACCCGGAACATCATCCTCAAATACATTAGGGAACTCTCTCACAACATCAATATCATCAATATTCAATTTCACAATTCTATCCACATCCACAATCGAAGCAAAAAACCCATCACAACCTCTAAACAACAACTTCTTAGCCTCAAGACACGAAATAAAAGGAAGGACCAGCGAAGTACCTGCACTGGCGAGCATACCTTCCCTATTGCCATCATCTACAAATTTCACCGTCTTAGCAACACAATCAATCACTGCACGATAGGTTGATAGCCAATCCATGCCAAGTATAATATCAAATGCAACCATTGGAATAACAATCAAATCGGCATAAACCACTCGCTCATCAATTTGAACAGAGCACGCATACACAATAGATGTCGGGCACAACACATTCCCCGAAGGCAATACAACATTAAACTGGAGGGGAAGAACAGAAGGAACTATACACAAAGATCTCAAAAATAGTTCAGACATAAAAGAATGAGTAGCACATGTATCAATCAATGTCGTAGCTACTCTGCCTGAAATTAAAATAGTGCTAGAGATTACAGAAGAATCATGGTTTATACCTTCCTTCGTCATGGTGAAGATGCGTCCCTGCACCTTCTCTTTACTCGCTCCTCTTGGACAGTCTTTGGCAATATGTCCTGCAGTGCCACATCGATAGCAAGTATGAGTACCAAATCTGCACTCTCCCCGATGATGTCTACTGCACTTGGGACACAAAGGCTTCTCGGGATCAAATGGAACCGTCGGTGATTTAGGACTCGGCTCTATCTTGCCTTTCCCCTTGAAACGATCCTTTTCTCTTTGACTTGAACCCTAGCCTCTCTGCGCAATGGCCTGCTGCCTCGCTTGTCTCTCTCTGGCAATGTCTTTCTCATCTTGCTCGGCCAACAAAGCCTTAGCCACAATCTCTTTGAATGTAACTGCCTTCGACATATTAATGTCTCTCCGGATCTCTGCTCGAAGGCCTCTAATGAAATGAGCACCTTTATCCTTGTCGTTGGAAGCAATATACGGGGCAAACAAACAGCCTTCCTCGAACTTCAGAATATACTCATCGACATTCAAACCTCCCTGTCGAAGCTCCAAGAACTCTGTCACCTTCCTAGCTCGAAGTGCGTCTTGAAAGTACTTGTCATAGAAAAGATCAGTGAACTCTTGCCACTTCAATGTCGAAATATCCACACTAACCTTGGTAGCATTCCACCAAATGTGTGCTGCCTTGACTAACATGAACACTGCACAACTGATTTTGTCTTTGTCCCCATAGTTGAGATGATCAAAAATACTCAAGTGCCTTGACCCATTCTACGGCCATCAACGGATCAGTGCTTCTTGCAAATTCCGGCGGATCCATTCTCTTGAAAGCAGTAAAGATCCCATCGGTTCCAACTGGTTGAACTACTGGAACTCTACCTTGGCCTCTCCCTTGGCCTGCTCCTTGCAGACGGAGCAACTGTTGGATCTGCTCACTATGGACCTTAGCTTGCTCTTTCAACAACTTGCCGAACTCACCGACAACTCTAGAGGAAGAACTATCCTCACCCTCTCCAGCCTTTCTCTTAGGAGGCATAACTCCTACAATGTGCTCACACAATACATATCAATAGATAACAATGAATAGATGTAAAAGAAGACATAACCGGACTGTTGAAATTAGACGAAGTCATATGCATTGGTCCAAAGAACGGTGCTCTGATACAACTAAATGTAACATCTCTGACCGATTTTAATAAAATAGCAGCGGAATGAATTTAAAATTTTCTAAAAAGAAAGAAGGATTTAAAATACATGTCAATGTATAATCAAAAGTACATACATGATCAATGAAATGATATAACCAAAATACAAAATATCATTTGTATGATCATGTCCAAAATGCTAGCAAAATACTCTTCTTCCTTCCCTCTCTTATGCATATGACCCCGGCTCCAATCAACGTCCTGGTACGTCGCTCTTATCTACATCACATGAAATAACTGAAATGAGTATAAAACTCAGCAAGTGGAACTCTTACATAGCAATGGATACATATATCATACTCTGTAAAACATGGCTTTGAAATCATTAAATACCATCAACTCTTGAAACATGAATAACATAGCAGAATATAACAATAAGATGGTATTACTCTTTTCTCTGTTGGATTGATATCTATATAGTATCTCTGTCTCTGTACCTATATCCCATCGACATAAATCGATAACTCTGAGGGATATAAGCCTATGGTCGTTGATCAACTAATTGCATGCAATCTCTGACTATGTATCTATCAATCTATAAAACATTTGAACTCTCTCTTGGGCATTTTAACAAACACTTTGCATACTCTATCTCTTGTATTCCCTTTTACACAATTGAGACATTCAATTGCCTCTAATATACAACAAGGTATATCTATACATAATATGAATCAAATGGAAGGGAATAACATGTTAAAACATTGTAACACAATACATATATTATTATGTGAGCACAAGGAAATGAATTCCACTTACAACACTTGGATCACTTGATTTTATTCTCTTGGTACAATTCCTACAACAATAAACCATGTATTGAATCATCAACATCTCAATAATCACAAACTCATACCATAAAACCAACACAATCAATAATCCAATATAACCCCAACACCAAAAACCAAGAAATAACCAAAGCCACAAGCTTACCTTAACTTCTTGAACCCAAAATAACCTTGTTCTAACTCCGGATTGAAGATTAATTGCTTGATTGAAAGAAAGGATAAAAAGAAAATGAAGAACCCTACTTGGAATCGTTGGAGGAGAGAAAAGAAGAGAAGGGAAATGATAGAAATGAGAGTTTCAATCGGTTTATATGCCTAAATCCACCCAAAACACGCTTTTGTACTGTACTGGACGCTCGGGCGGTCATACATTACCGCCCTAGCGCGGACGTTTCTGCCCGAAACACAAAATTTCAGAACCAGTGGCGCTCGGGCGGTAGTTACTTACCGCTCGGGCGCCGCTCTGCGCACAGCCTCCTCAAAGATCGCCTCCGAAACGTCTCTTCCCGTCATAATTTGGAAAAATGGTAAACTACAAAGTTGTAGCTCTATGTCTTGGCTTGCTTCTCCAATTAGTCTCATGTCATTTGAAGGTCCGAGTAAAACGTTATGCTCAATCTCCCAACATGTGTCACTAGAGGAACGACGATACACACGACAAACTTCGGGGCGCTTTTGGCTCGTCTTCCCTAATGATTTGAACAAAACTTGAAACATGAATGTTACACCTCCATGTCTTATCTAGCCACTCCAATTGGCCTCATACCAATTGGCTCAACATACGAATTATCGTGAATTTAATCGTAATGACGCTACTATCAAACTACACAACATCTATCATCAACAATACTATAAATCATTAATCGCCATCCTTAACATCAAAACTATACTTAAACTTACCCAAATAGTCAATAAACATAAGAAATCCTTAACCATACCGATCACCAAGCTTAGGCTATTACATCACTATGAAAATATTTTTATTTAAAGTTTATGCATCATGAAAATGTTTTATAAAATGTTTATGTTTAAAGTTTATGCATCTTAATGAAAACGATATTTTAAGTACAAGTATTTTTCACTATTGTATGTGATCTGTATTACGTATTACTTGTTATCAAAGATATGATGTGTTGAGTCTTTAGACTCACTAAGTGTGATTGATGCAGGTGATTATGATAGTAATGTTAATGGAGGTCTTGATGGATGATCTGACTGTACTGAAGGTGCACATAACCCGAGGACCAACGCTTCTATTTTCCGCACTTATGATTTACGTTTGTGATTTACGTTAAAAATATGTTACAACTTTTTATTAATGTCTTGAGAGGTTTTTGAGAGATTATAGTATATGCTGTATTTCTCAGATATATAATTGGTTGTTTTATTTTAAAATGATGTCCAAAATATTTTATGTAATTTTTGGTGGTTCGGCCGATGCTAGGGAGGTTTTTTTAAAAAAAATTTCTAGTACGTTTTAAGAAAACGAGTAGCTGACGTTTCACTTTTAGGAAGATCATATGAACATCGGATCTCGGTCAGAAATGATAGACACTGGAATCCCATGCAGTCGGACTATCTCTCGAATATACAGCTCTGCGTACTGTGTCACGGTGAATGTCGTCTTGATAGGTAGAAAGTGCGCTGATTTCGTAAGACGATCAACTATCACCCAAATGACATTGAAACCTCTAATAGTCCATGGCAATCCCATAACAAAATCCATAGTAATATTTTCCCATTTTCACTCAGAAATAGGAAGTGGCTTAAGCTTTCCGGCTGGCCTCTGATGCTCAGCATTAACTTGTTAACATGTCAAACACTCGGACACAAAACACAAGATGTCTCGCTTCATGTCCGGCCACCAATACATTAACTGCAGATCCTTGTACATCTTCTTGCTTCCAGGATGCATGGAGTATGGAGTATTGTGAGCTTCCTTCATAATAACCTCTCTTAGTGAAATCGCCATTAGGAACCCATAGTCGATCTCGATATCGAACTATGACATCCTTCTCAGAATACAGCTTCCGACCCTTAGCTTCATCTCTCAGCCTCCATTTTTGTAATTGCTCATTAGAAGACTGACCTTCTCGAGTTCTATCCCTCAGAGTCTACTGAACTGTCATAGTAGCAAGATTGGGGGCCTCGCCCCTAGAATATACTGAAAGCTCGAATCGATAAATCTCGGACTGCGGTGGTCTTTGAAGTGATAATTGAGTAATGACTGTTGTCTTTCGACTCAATAAGTCCGCTAATACATTAGCTTTTCTCAGATGGTAGCTAATATCACAGTCGTAGTCCTTTACCAATTATATCCATCTTCGTTTCCTCATGTTCAACTCTTTTTGGGTGAAGAAGTACTTCAAGCTCTTATGGTCGGTAAAAATCTTGTACTTCTCCCCATATTAGTAATGTCTCCAAATCTTCAATGCAAATATTATCGCTGCAAGCTCGAGGTCATGAGTCGGGTAATTCTTCTCATTAACCTTCAACTCTCTAGACACATAAGCTATCACTCGGTCATTTTGCATCATGACTGTGCCTAAACCAAGCTTTGAGCATCCTTATAAAGAACATACTCTCCTTGCTGATAAGTGCAATTTATTGCACTTTTATTACTTGTATTTAACTTGGAATTTTGTGATTCTTGAGCAGGTTTTATGAGATTTGTTGTTGTTGTAGTTTGGAAGCTTAGGATGATAGTTTGGAGTATTAAAATGTTGAATTGGAAATGCAAAAGATGCAAAAATACAGAAGCTACAGCACACCCCCGCTTATAATTACATCGCACCCGCAGTGAAGCACCGCACCCGCACTGGAAAACATGCCGCACCCGCGCTCACACACCAGTAGCTGCACCGCACCTGCGCTGGAAAACATACCGCCCCCGCGCTCACACACCAGTAGCTGCACCGCACCCGCGATGGCTTCCTGACCGCACCCGCGGTCCTTGCAAGACAGAATCTGGAAAATCTGTATTTTTTTGTGCTGCGCATGGAAAGTCCAAGCTTTGATTGTGCTGCGAATTAGGGCTTCGCTGGGATATAAAATACATCATTTTTTACGATCTAGGGTGTTGGGGAGCCAAGGAAAGAGATGAGGCTGCTGCTAGAAGATTGAAGACCCAAGTTCATCAAGTTGGGAAATTTTTTTCACAACTCCAGGGACGGAATCAACACTTCAAACTCTTGTTCTAAGTGCTTCTTTCTTTTGTTTTTCATTTGATATGTCTTGTTTTAGAACCATGTTTTGTTGGTTTGCTTGTGTTATTATGAACTAATTTTTATTTCTAGAGGAAAAATAGAAACAAAACTAGAAACCATGTGTTGGAATTTATGAATTAAGCTATTTAAGTTTTTCATATTGTTCATTTCTATTGTTCTAATCTTAATACTTTCAATTTATTGGCCATAATTTGAATTATTTATATGTTTACAATTTATCACTCGGAAGAGGAAATTATAAACAAGAAAGTGGAAAAATACGTCAATGGTGTTTATAGTTCGGGAGGGCCTATAATGGTATTGAAGCCCATTGAGAATCTAGTGCTTGATGTGTTATTTAATTTTAAATTGTTGATGGGGATGTCACAATCCATTTTTAGATAGCTATTATCTACTTAACACTCGGGAGAGGGAGTGGATAATTATAAGATTCTTGACTAATGAATAAGAAGGATTTTTACAACATAGCTACAAGAAATTACACATGGTGGACGGTTGCGTAAAATCGGACCTCTAGATATTTTATTCCTTTGTTATTTGCTACAATTTGGTTTTAAATTTAAATCCATTTTCAATTTAGTTATTCTTGCAAACAAATATTTTAATTGATTATTCTAAATAAATTCGAGACTATTTTAATCACAAGCATTGATATACGTTTATCTACACACTCCTCATGGGATCGACACTTGTACTCAAAAATACATTTTACTTTAACTTGACGTCGTGCGCTTGCGAGTAATCAAGAAAACATGCAACAAATTTCTGGCGCCGTTGCCAGGGAGTGTTTATTTTAAATTTATATTAGTATTGTTATCAATTAGTCTAGATTTTAATATAGAGCTGTTTTTATTGTATTACATTAAGCATTTATTTGTTTCTTATCTTTGTTTGATAGTGTACGCGAAGATTGCAAAATCTTCACTTGCTTACCTTTGATCATGAGATCGAAAGAACCACAAGAAGATTAAGAAAGACGAGAAGAGAATAGATTCAAGCAATGGCCGACAACAGAGATAATGAAAATCCATCCCGTGTAATACCCATCAGAGATCAATTTCGGCCGGTGCTAAATGCTCATTATTCGGGCATAGCACGAGGGACTATTAATGCAAAAAACTTTGTGCTCAAACCCGCATTGATAAACATGGTTCAACAGAACCAGTTTGGGGGAACCGCAACTGCAGATCCTCATCTAAATCTCAGAACATTCCTTGAAATCACTGACACGGTAAAAATAAATGATGTTTCTGATAATATAATTCGATTGCGCTTGTTTCCTTTTTCTCCTAGAGACCAAGCAAGAGGATGGCTCCAATCGCTTCCTTTGTGGAGTATCACTACATGGCAGGAGTTAGCAACCAAGTTCCTTGCTAAATATTTCCACCTGCGAAGTTTGCATAGTTGAAGATTGAGATAAGTACTTTTAGTCAGACTGACTTTGAACAATTATATGAGGCATGAGAACGGTATAAGGAGTTGTTGAGGAGGTGTCCAAACCATGGTTTTGAAGATTGGCTACAAATTGAATTATTTTACAATGGTTTGAATGGACAAACAATAGGCACTATGGATGCAGCAGCTGGTGGATATTTGCCAAATCGCCTGATCAAGCATATGATTTGCTTGAATAGATGACCATTAACAGTTATCAGTGGCCATCTGAGAGGTCAGGAGTAAAGAAGACAGCTGGAGTTTATGCCATAGATCCTGTTACATCACTCACCGCACAAGTTTCAGCTTTAACAATTCAAATTACAACTATGAATAAGGCTAGTACAATAAAGGTTGAAAATGCATCGGTTGTTATTGAAGAACCACATATTCCTGATGAGGCTCATTATATCAACAATAGGAATTTTGTTGGCTATGAAGGATATCGAGGTAACCTTCCTCCTAACACTTATCATCCTGGTTTGAGAAATCATGAGATTTGAATCCTCCACCGGGGTTCAATACATCGAATGGGAAGGAAAACCTTCAATTGAGGATCTAGTTGGGACATTTGTTTCTGAATTTAGTAAAAGGATGGCTAGGACCGAATCTTCTCTTGATGGCATGGAAACTCACATGGGAAATATGGGTGTCACAATGAAATCATTGGAGACACAGATTGGACAGTTGGCTAATGCATTTAGAGATCAAAATAGAGGTCAATTCCCAAGTAATACTGAAGTGAATCAAAAGGAGCAATGCAAAGCTGTAACTTTAGAAGTGGAAGAGAACTTGAGGTTGAAAAATCCAAAGAGATTGAGGAAAATGAGAAGAAATTTGAAGAGGATGAGTGCGAAAATGGAAAGGAGAACAAGGTTGAGGAGTCTCAGATTGAAATTGAAGTTGAACGGATTCCTATACTGAAACCGACTCTTCCATACCCATAGAGATTTAGGAATTAAGAAGATTATTGATTATCAATTTGCAAAATTTTTTGGAAATTTTCAAGAAGATTCACATCAACATTCCATTTGCTGATGATTTGGAGCAAATGCCACACTATGCAAAGTTCATCAAAGATGTGATGTCAAAGAAGAGGAAGTTGCGGGAGTTCGAGACAATGAAGTTGACCTAAGCATGCAGCGTCATTCTCCAAAAGAAGCTACCACAAAAACTAAAAGATTAAGGGAGTTTACTATTCCTTGCATTATTGGTGGTACTCATGTTAATAAAGCTTAATGTGATCTTGGAGCGAGTATTAATCTTATGTCATTTTCTATTTATAGGGACTTGAAGCTTGGGGAGGTAAAATGTAATGCCCGAGATTTTGATTCTGTTAATCTGAGATTATTGATTATGAATTGATATGATTATAGACGGACTATTCTGAGACCAGATTGGCCAAAGCATATGAAGGGTGCATATTTTGTACAGAACTGTTGGCGCCCGAGCGGTAGAAAAGGGCCGCCCGAGCGCCAATGCATCACAAGAATGGATTTTGGACAGAGAGTCTGGCGCCCGAGCGGTATTTTTTGACCGCCCGAGCGCCAGTGCATAACAAGTTAAGTGCTCGGGCAGAAAGTACGGCGCCCGGGCGGTAGTTTGTAACCGCCCGAGCGCCAATGCGCAATCCGGACATATTTGGGCAGAACATCCCGCGCCCGTGCGGTAATTCTGGACCGCCCGAGCGCCGCCTGAAATATGTGAAAAGAAGACACGTAGCTTAGACATTCATTAGGATATATATATACATATATCCTTCAGAATTTGGCAGAAACGAAGAAAGAGGAAGCTCGAGAAAATCCTACGAAAATCCTTACGCCTTTATATTTCGATCCGTCCGTCTGATTTTGAATCCGACTTCAGTACTGTGTTTCTATCGACGCAGGCTTCTACAGGACGTAAGTTTTGTTACGTTTAGATACGATTTGAAATTATGATGTTGTCAGAATTGAATATGAATCATATATGGTGTTTGTGATATAGTAGACATCGTATAATTAAAGTCAGATTAAAGAACAGACTATTTCTGTAATTGTTATGATTTTTGGAATCGATTTGACTGAGATTCGATATCAGATTTGTATTATCATTGAAATTATGAGTTATACCGGTATTGATTATGAGTTTTGGTATTATTTCTGAGATGTTGGGATTTACGGGGTTATCGAGACTGTATTGTTATGTCGTCGAAACCTCGGTAGATTGATATTGATCAGATTCAGTAGTGACTTCGATCATATCGTGATATCGTCGATATTGATTAGATTGTATCTTGATTCGATATCGATCAGATTATGTGTGATTTGAGTATTGATCAGAATAGATTTTGAATTGAGTTGCATATTGAGATTGTGCTTATGCGATATTGTATTTCAGATTGATATGGACAGATTTGACTTCGAGACTTCGACTTCGTCAGATCGAGAAGACAAAGGTATAAATTAATGTTGAGTTGGGATTGCACAACTCGAGTGAGGTTTGGCTCGAGTTTCCCTAAATCACATACTTTACCTTATTGTATTGATTTGATTGATGTACTTGTTCTCTTGATTTATAGACAGCAGGTATTAGACGAGTAATCTTGTGACAGAAGTGCCTGATAGTGGTGGGATTGCCATGGGCACATTGCACGATGTCACAAGATAGTGTATTGGCGATAGTGCCAAAGTCTGTCACCGGATGATTGGTTATCGATGTGATAGAAATCTGGCTTCTTCTATTACTGGTGATTGGTACTATATCGATGTGGATAGAATCGTAACTCTTCTATTTATGATAATCGATATCATATCGATGTGGATAGAATCGGAGTTTCTTCTATTACTGGTGATCGATACTATATCGATGTGGATAGAATCAGAGCTTTATCTATTACTAGTGATCGATACCCTATCGACGTGGATAGAACTGGAGTCTTTTCTATTACTTTTGGTCGATATGGGAATGCCAACTTCTGGAAACCGGGATCCCTAGACTAGGATTGAGTCTAGTCTTAAATGTGAAGTCATGAGTCTAATTGACAGTTTATATCGAGTTATGTTGATTATGTTCCTGAATAGGGTACATGATGAATTATGTTACTGAGGATGGTACATGTTTAGAATAGTATTTATTCTTGATATGGATTTATATTCTGATTTGAATACATGTTAGACATATCTGTTATATGCTTTTATATTGTTTTATGATTGAATGTATACATGATTTATACTGAGAATGTAATTCTCATCGGAGTTATCCGGCTGTTGTCTTGTTTGTATGTGTGCATGGCAACAGGTGGGATAGGATCAGGGTCAAGAAGAGAACGAGGCTGGACTAGATAGCGTGGAGATCCGGGCTTCGAATCAACGTAGGATTCAGCAATGATATATAGTTGAACCTAGTTTAATTCTTGTAGATAATACAAGATTTATATGTTTATGTTTAGTATGTAATTTGAATTGAATTATATTACGTTTCCGCTTTGTATTTTAAAAAAAAAATTTAGACCCTGTTTATTATAATTGGTTGAATTATTCCTAAAGACGATTAAGGAATGAATTAGCGTTCGGGTCCCCACAACAGGTGGTATCAGAGCATTAGGTTCCAGAACAGTAGGTTCTAAAACTGTAGGTTCTTGAGATTGAGATAGAAGAGAGTGAGCTGGGTAGAATGTGTTTTCTTTCCTGCATGTGATTGCTAGCATGTGATTTACTTATAACGTGGAATTACATTGTGTATGCTAGCATGCTATTATGTTTACTGCTTTTAATTACATGATTACCTGAATATCTGAATTGATTTGGTAATATGTCTGATTTGAAAATGAATCAGAACCAATTCTTGATCAGAGGTAAGCTGATCAGGAAGGGACTGAGATGAATTTATCTCCTGTGATTGCTAACCCTTGTGGTGATCAGATATACCTCCTCGAAGAATTCCGGAAAGAGGGTAGTACTTCGACTGATCAGATAGATGTATCAGAAACTCCGATGGAAACACAGTTGAAACAGTTTCAGTCATTTCAGCCGCCGATTCTGAGGGGTGTTGAGACGTCTGAAGATTGTGAGAATTGGTTAGATGACAAAGAAATACTGTTTGATTTACTGGATTATCCAGATGAACAGAGAATCAAACTGGTGCCCAACCAGTTACGAAAGGCCGCCAGGAGTTGGTGGATTACAATCAAAGGAGTATTAGAACGGCGTGGTACTCTGATCACATGGGAAGTCTTTAAAGTTGAATTCTATCGAAGATTCTTCTCAGGATCGTACCGAGAGGACAAGAGAGCAGAGTTTGAGAATTTGAGACAGGGCCAACTGAATATTGAAGAATATGTTGCTAAATTCTCTACTTTACTGCGTTTTGTTTCTCAGATAGCTGGGAACGATGAAGCTGTAACTGATTAGTTCATCAAAGGATTGAATTCAGAGATAATTGCATTGATAAATATGTAGCGACCTTACCATTTTGCTGATACTTTGAATAAAGCAAAAAGAGCTGAGGCGAGTCTAATTAGACAACAAGAAAGGTTGTTTGCAATACAACCCCAGACACAACAATTCCCTCTCCGATTGGATAGTGGTAGTACGAGTGGGAAGCAAGATTTGCTGAAAGCTTGAAAGAAACAGTTCAAGAAGTTAGGGAGCGGTTCAACTAGCTCCAGCGGTTCTAGCCCGAGTTACACCGGAGTTTATTGTAGAACCTGTGGAGGAAGGCATCCCACAGAACAATGCCGAGGTGTACTTGGTAGTTGTCATGTTTGTCGACAACCAGGACACTTTGGTAAAGTCTGTCCACAGAAAGGTTCCCGAAGATTTCAGGGAGCAGAATCATCTGGTGGTAGTATTCGAGAAACAGACCCAGGACACACGCAATGACATAGTGGCAGGTAATAATCTTTTATGATTATATTGCATATGTATTGATATATACTAATGCATTTCCTACGATTATCTTTGACTGAGTTGCATTGATATATGTTATACTTGTTGGGTCTGTATCACTGTAGTATTGATCTTTGTACCTTTTGGGGAGAGGAATTGATATCAGTGAATTCTGTGATATATTGTATACTACAGTAAAAAGGGAATGGGATTGAATTAAATTGTGTTGTACTTATGTTGTCTGATTCTGACTACATTACTGATATTGATATGCTAACAAGTACAGAACTATTATAGATTCTTGCCAGGATATGGTAAGATTCAGACCTGAAATGACCAAAGAATGAATGATATACGGTAAGGATTCTCGATTTTGAATTCCTTGATATCCGTATTATGTATGATTCGATGATTATCGAAATGAATGGAGTAATTCCTTATGTATTCAGTTGATTACTGGAGTTGAACCTATCAGGGTATGATTGATTGAATCGAACAGTTGAAATTTTATTGAATATTCTGGTAACTGAGATTGTTGTATACAGAATTGTTCAGATATGAATCTTTATTGTAACAGAGGGTATTCAGAGTCTATGATATCTGAAGATAGTATATTGACTGATTATAGCACAGTTGAGACCGTGATCTGTGGATGAGAACGACATTGAAAATGGCAGAACTTCATAAATGTTAGAAATGTCAGAAATTGCGTTTTATGTGTTTACTAGATTAGTATAAATGATTGGTATTTTGAATCCAATCCGATATTGCTGTTATTCTGAATCTGTATTTGATGCCAATTGTTATGAACCGTTGAGATTATATACAGTTCAAGCCGACTCAGAGTTGATTTTGAGAATTACAGCAGTTCAGAAGTTTGATCAGACTGTTCAGAACTTGATTTCGATAGTCAGAATAGTGCGTCGATCAGAATACCAGGTAGGTAATATTTTAGTTTATATAACTAGCTGATTTGTTTGTCCCAGATATTTCGAATTTGAAATGACAAGTATTGTCAGATGCACACAGTAATAGATTCAGTATTATTCTGATAACAGGAAATGTGTGATAATTCGAACGGACAGTTTTGATGTAAACAAATGAAATCAGTTATGTCAGAATTTGTATTGAAATGTCTAAATCGCTGACAGATGAAGACAGAAAGATAAAAACCAGGATATTGGTTATACAGATTATCGATTCTTGAATAGAAATGAGGGTACATTTCTATGAATTTCGTGACGAAACTATCGAAAATCTTGTTATGACGGTGATATGATGTGATTATTATTGAACGATTGTTCAAATCTGCGGATGTTATATTGTACAGGATGACGTATAGATATGATTAGACGACTTAGATGTATGTCAGAAAAGGGGTGAAATTGTATTGACTGCCAGAGTGATTATATCATACCGTGATTTTTGATTGATTTTGTACTTTTGAAAGAATGTATAGCATGATTTTTCATCTATGGTTTATAGATTGAAGGATAGTCGGAGTGAACTATCTACTGGAGGATATCCAGGAACTGTGGTGCTGGATTTTTGCACTAGTGACCTGATGTCTTGTCACTTTATGAATTATGGTACCATAATAGCTATCAGATGAATATCGTAATAGCTTTAGTTGAGGTATTGTACAGTGAGAACTGCGAATTTTCTTCGTATGGGGATGCTACTGCGGTGGTGCCTGAGATTGGATTTGATAGGATCAGAGATCTGATAAAGAAAATGAAACTGATTCAGAAGCAAATGAAGATAGTGTTAGAGTAGGTGCACGTCGAGCCAAGTGTTGGCCAAGTGTTCACAATGAAACTTTATGTATAAACAGTCTTTATTTTAAAAATATTTGAAATTATTATTTTGGCACATCTTTATCTGTATACTCATGCTAGTTGCATAGATAAAGGCCTTGAATATACAAATAGTAAAAAGAATATGAGATGCTCATATGATGAGTATCATGAAACTCATATTTGGAATACAGTATATTCTAAACAGTTTCTAGTCGATTCAGCCGCCGCTAAAAAGGATATAGGCCGCTAGAGTTCGAGACTAGTATCTGCGATGTGAGTACCATGTTTCATTGGTAGGGGACATTGTGATGTCCGAGCATGCAGATAGGTGCTCCTTGTAGAGTGCACTGAACAACCCTCCATAAAAGGACTTTCCAAGTGGTTCTCACTTATCGAGTGGAAAAAGTCCTAGTTTATGGTTGTACACCATTAGTCCTTATGACACGGGACAACATTGAGACTCTATGTGCTAGAATTACACTTTGACTTATTTACCGACTCTTTAGGGGTCATCAGGTGGCAAGGTTGGGTATTTTGTCGAAACATATAGGAGTCGATGCATTGTAGTCGGGGATTCACCGCTTACCTTCGGGTATGGATATCCTATGTGTATGTAGTATGAAATCTCTGATCAGAGTATGATGGTAATTATGAAAGGGGTTTCATAGATTACACCATCTATGCATCTACAACATGACACATAGTATCGATTCATTGACAACTCTCGATAAACCAATGGTTGTCGAATCGGTCGGGATATATGAGTTGAAGGACCGTACTGTACGCTAACCATAATTGAATGGTTCTTGCAGGCACTATCATTTGATACCTAGGGGATCAGTGTAAGCGATGCTGCTAGGCGTTTAACATGATTGGTTGGGTACTATCAGACTTGAGTTCTGACGTTCTTATTATCAAGGAGTTGAACGACTTATAAATGAGTTTATAAGCGTAAAGAAAAATAGAAGTATGACTTCTATGAGAGAAATATAACTTTTAATTTATGAATGTGTTCCTAAATTAAAAGTAAGCCAAATAAATAATGTATTTGAAAATTGTGACTTTCATAAACATTATTAAGTACTAAATTAAATTAATTCTAGTGTTGAATTAATTAAACACTAGTGGGCTTAGTAGAGTCCAAATAATTAAATTAATTCAAGTGTTGAATTAATTAAATAACATTGGGCCTTGTAGTGCCCAATTGGAAATAATTATTTAACTAGTGGGCTTGAGTAAAATCAAATAAAGTCTAATTGGGCTCAAATATGTTTGAGACAATTAAAAAGTCCATGGGCCCTTTGTAAATGTTACAAGCCCACTAGGGTTTGCATGCTTGGGAGGTGAAGAGTTGTGAATACTTTTTAATAAAATATTGCATGGCATGCAAGACAACTTTTCCAGTTTTCCAACAACCAAGGCAACTCTCCCCCTCCCTCATTCAAGGGTGTTGGCCGAAAATTGTGAGGTGTTTTTCCCTCAATTTTTCTCTCATTTTGTGTTCTTCAATAGTTGAAGAAACAAGTCACTTCTCTTTGAAAAAGCCTTACATTTTCTAGTGCAAGTGTGAGGTGGATCTACAAAGTTGGTGGTGGGCCTAATTCTTGAAGGAAAGGAAGAAAGCTTGTAGATTTTTCTTGCCATACAAGAGCTTTGTTGTTTAACAACAAAGTTGGAGTCACAATCAATCTTTTAAAGATTGATAGGTATATCTCTCAAACACCCTATGTATGACATGTGTTTGTTTTTGTATTAGCTACACAAAATGTGGGGTGGCCGAAAATTCCAAGCAAAATTTCGATTTTAAACTTCCGTTGCGCTTCCGGATCACCGTAACCGATCCCCTTTCAAGTGGTATCCGAGCTATGGTTACGATTTTGTGTAGCAATTACAAGATATTATATTGAGATTGATTTCTAACCGCGTGAGACTAATATTTTGCATCGAATCAAGGCCGATTTCGGGGGAATTTTGGGCAGCAAGTTGCTGCCCATTTCGGGCAGCTTGGGCTGCCCGAACAGCCCTATGATTTTAATAAAAAAAATTTAAGTTGGCCGGAATCCGGCGACGGAGCTCCGGCGACGGTGATGACGACTAGGGTTTCCAAAAGTGTTTTAAATTATCAAAGTGTCATGGGCCTTGATGTTGTTGGGCCATTAGATGGCTAACATATTTGTGAATTTTAAATGGACCAAAATGTTTTTGGTGAAAAATAAGTTTTTGGGCCATTAAGTTTAGAATTACAAAAGTTGCAAATATTTTCTCATGAAACAAATATTTTAAGTTGGACTTTAAATATTTATACTAAATGGTGATTACAAGAAATTCGGTTATAAATAAATTAATTTGAAAGTAGACAAAGGTGTTTGTATACTTTGTTAATTTAGTTTATAATCGTGGCGGTTAGTGATTGGATCAAGATATATAATATTGGATCAATTAATTATTGTGATAAATAATTGACGGTGTATGATATGTGATATTATGCATGAAGGATGATCAAAAGCCCAAGCCCAATTTGCTAGGTGTATGCTAGGATATTTTGTGCTTGAATGATTGTAATAATTATCAATTTATAAAGTGGGCTTGGTTTATGGCCCGTTCCCACCCCCATGAGATGTATCCCTATTTGCCATGGATATTTATTTGTAAATATTAGTGTAGTGGATGATCAAGATTGGAAGATGGTGGCCATGATGATTATGAAGATCGAAGACATGTAAATATTGGAAGCTTATGTAATAGTTGCATTTGCATCCCATGCATTTCCATAGGATTGGACCTAGGCCCGTGTTTAGCTCACACGAGCCATTAGTATTGGGGCGATTGATCATCCTTGTTTGTTTACTGTTTATAATATATGCATGATATGTTATAAATAATGAGTATGTGCGTTATTATTATGATAATAACAAAGTTGCATGAATCCGGCACATACGATCAAACATGGCGAGCTTTTAAATAAAATTAATGATGAGACCTTTCAAAATTAAAAACCCTCATTTTGAATAAGATTCAAAATTAATATCAAGCCCGAAAAGGGGAATTATAAATTTGTTTATAATTTCCTTGTCTTCCATCGACAATGGGTGCATGATGAACGCTACCCGTACTCGGGGCTCGGCTCATATTATTTGGGGAGCTCTGGGTGCCGGAAAGCTGTGACATCCATTGACATGGTGATGTGAACAACGTGGAACTCCCATGATTTGGGCTCATATTATTGAGGGAACTCATGGCGACCGTCCATTAAGGTTCAACATCGATGGGTAAGGCTTGACACGTAAAGATGAACGACGTCATATTATTGGGTCATAATCAAACGTGAGACAAAAGTTTACGTAAAGGGTTGCATTGTGATGCAATTGGAAACTACCTTTTAGGAATTGTGATTGGCTGATATTATTCGGGATCATAATTCGCTAATTGGACCTTACGTACCTACAGAGGAAAGGAGTTTCCCGTTTTCACTAGAGGGTAGTGAAAATGTCAAAACAGTGGGAGCAAATATTTATGAAGTAAAAGTCCAAACTTCATATCTTACTAAATATTTTAAATAGTCATCAACATTTATCTGTTTTTACTTTTCAGTACAAATTGACAATGTCTTCGATTCGCAATCCGATATCCGTACTACACGACAAACACATATTAACTGGACCTAATTACCTCACTTGGCTAAGAAACCTAAAAATCGTCTTGAATTCGGAAAGGGTAGCATATACACTGACTGAGTCGCCCCCTGTTGAGGCTCCGACTGACTGCACTCCTGAGGAATTGCAGGCTTACAAGGAATGGTGTGACCATGACTTGATAGCCAGGTGTTATATGCTGACTTCTATGAATGATGAGCTGCAGAGGCGTTTTGAGGATGCAAAGAGTGCTGCTGACATTCATTTGCATCTCAAGGAGCTCTTTGGTGAGCAAACACGGCCTCTTAGGCATGCTACCGTCAAGGAGCTGATCACTTTGCGCATGCGAGATGGGGCCTCGGTCCATGAGCATGGCCTGAAGTTGATTAGGCTCGTGGACAAGCTAGTTGGCATGGATCTGATCTTGCCTTCGGAGTTGACCACCGACGTGTTGCTGTTATCATTGCCTAGCTCATTTGATCCTTTTGTGGTGAACTTCAACATGAACAAGATGGAGACCCTTGAGGAGTTGGAGAATATGCTTGTTACGTTTGAATCAACCATCAAGAAAGAGAAGTTGGTTCTTTATGTGGGTTCTTCATCTGGTACGGAGATTGATCCACATGGGAATGGAAAGAAGCGTTCTGTCCAACGTCCCAAGAAGAACGTGCCCTTGATGAGGCAATCTCCGAATCCCGTTGAGGCAGCCAGAGCAGTTAAGGCTGACAAGACTGATGATGTATGTCATCACTGCAAGAAGCCTGAACATTGGAGGCGTAACTGCAGGGAATATCTTGCCCAGAAGAGTTCTGGAAACGGTATGTTCTAAATTGAAGTAAACATTTCAATTAACTCTACTTCTTGGGTATTAGATACCGGTTATGGTTCACATCTCTGTAATGACTTACAGGTGATGGGAAGAAGTAGGAAGCTTAAGGAAGGTGTGACCTTCTAGAGGATGGGCAATGGAGCAAGAGTTGATGCCAAAGCTATTGGAGATGTTTACTTGCTTATGAACAATGATTTTAAGTTAATTTTAAGAGATGTTTTGTTTGTACCGGATTTGGTGAAAAACATTGTTTCCATTTCTATGTTGATAAAGATGGATATTCTTGTTTATTTAGCAAAGGTGTTTGCAACATTTACAAGAATGAATGTTTGATTGGTACTAGAGAACTTGAAAACGATCTCTATAACTTAAAATTGAAAGATATTCCACTAAATGTCCATTTAAAGGCAGACACCATATGAGATATGGATGGGTAAGCCTCCCAAATATTCTTGTGTTAGAATATGGGGGTGCCCTGCTTATGTAAAGCAGGTAGTGGGAGATAAATTGGATTGTCGATCCATTTTATGTTACTTTGTGGGATATCCAAGGAATTCAGTTGGATATCATTTCTATCATCCCTAAGAAACAAAGGTGTTTGTTTCCAGGAATGCAACCTTTTTGAAAAAGAAATTTCTATTGGATAGAAAAAGGGAGATGATAGAACTCGAAGAGGTTCGAGAGACACCCACAATTATAGAATCCACACCCGAAGAGCCAAGAGAGGAGATACAAGCTCCTAGAAGATCCGAGAAAGTCTCGAGACCACCTATGAGGTATGGTCTGCTTCTTGAAGAGGGCCATGATGAGCCTAACCTTGAATGTGATCCAAGGACCTTCAAGGAAGCGTTATCTGATGCCGATTCATCCAAATGGCTTGAAGCTATGGAATCTGAGATGAATTCCATGCATTCGAACCAAGTGTGGAATCTCGTGGATCCACCTGAGGGAATTGTTCCCATAGGGTGTAAATGGATTTACAAGAGGAAACTTGGGGCGGATGGGAAGGTATTGACCTTAAAGACGCGATTGGTGGCAAAAGGATATACTCAAAGACAAGGAGTTGACTTTGAGGAAACCTTTTCTTCAATTGCAATGTTCAAGTACATAAGGATATTGCTAGCCATAGTTGCATGGTATGACTATAAGATATGGCAGATGGATGTTAAGATAGCCTTTCTTAATATGGATATTAAGGAAGAGATTTACATGTCTCAACCTGAAGATTTACATCTATCGGAAGTGAGCATATGGTATGCAAACTTCAGAGATCTATTTATGGTCTAAAGCAGGCATCTATGAGTTGGAACCTTAGATTCGATAGTACAGTCAAAGAGTTTGGTTTTACTAAGAATCCTGAGGAACCCTGTGTGTATAAGAAGGTCAGTGGGAATGTTGTGACATTCCTGGTGCTTTATGTTGATGACATTCTACTCATTGGGAATAATGTAGGAATGTTGCAATCAACTAAGATATGGTTAGCGAGTAAGTTCTCGATACAGGACTTGGGTGAAGCATCTTTTGTATTGGGAATACAGATCTATAGAGATAGATCAAAAGGATTGCTTGGTCTCACCCAGTCCATATACATTGATACCATCGTGAAGCAGTTCTCGATGGATGAGTCCAAGAGAGGACATCTACCAATGTGTCATGGCGTGTCCCTATCCAAGTCTATGTCTCCCAAGACTGATGCAGAGATAGCGGCGATGACACGCATTCCGTATGCATCTGCGATTGGTAGCATCATGTATGGGATGATACCTACACGTCCTGACGTGGCTTTCGCACTAAGTGTAGTGAGTAGATATCAATCTGACCCTGGTCTTCCACATTGGAAAGCTGTGAAAGACATCCTCAAGTATTTGAGAAGGACCAATAAGTTATTCTTGGTCTATGGGGCGGAGAACTGAAATTGGAAGGCTATTCCGACTCTAGCTTCCAAAGCGATATCGATGATTGGAAGTCAACCTCTAGGTTTGTATTCATGCTCAATGGTGCTGTTGTCTCTTGGAAGAGTTCCAAGCAAGACAATACTGCGGATTCCAGCACAGAGGCCGAATACATTGCTGCATCTGATGCAACAAGGGAGGCTGTTTGGATAAGGAATTTCGTCTAAGAGTTGGACGTCATTCCTAATAGAGTTGCTCCTCTCCCGGTGTTGTGTGACAACACGGGAGCTTTAGCTCAAGCAAAGGAGCCAAGGTCTCATCAGAAGTTCAAACATGTATTGAGAAAGTACCACATCCTCCGAGAGATTGTGGAAAGAGGAGAAGTGTCGATTGACATAGTTGGCTCCGCAGATAATGTTGATGATCCACTAGCTAAAACTTTACCTGGACCATTATTCGAGATGCATCGCGAATCAATGGGTTTGAAGCATATGGGTAGTTGTCTCTAGTGCAAGTGGGAGATTGTTAGAGTAGGTGCACGTCGAGCCAAGTTTGGCCGAGTGTTCACAATGAAACTCTATGTATAAACAGTCTTTATTTTAAAAATATTTAGAAATTATTATTTTGGCACATCTTTATCTGTATACCCATGCTAGTTGCATTGATAAAGCCCTTGAATATACAAATAGTAGAAAGAATATGAGATGCTCATATGATGAGTATCATGAAACTCATATTTGGAATACTGTATATTCTAAACAGTTCCTAGTCGATTCAGCCGCCGCTAAGAAGGATATAGGCCGCTAGAGTTCGAGACTAGTATCTGCGATGTGAGTACCATGTTTCATTGGTAGGGGACATTGTGATGTTCGAGCATGCAGATAGGTGCTCCTTGTAGAGTGCACTGAACAACCCTCCATAAAAGGACTTTCCAAGTGGTTCTCACTTATCGAGTGGAAAAGTCCTAGTTTATGGTTGTACACCATTAGTCCTTATGACACGGGACAATATTGAGACTCTATGTGCTAGAATTACACTTTGACTTATTTACCGACTCTTTAGGGGTCATCAGGTGGCAAGGTTGGGTATTTTGTCGAAACACATAGGAGTCGATGCATTGTAGTCGGGGATTCACCGCTTATCTTTGGGTATGGATATCCTATGTGTATGTAGTATGAAATCTCTGATCAGAGTATGGTGGTAATTATTAAAGGGGTTTCATAGATTACACCATCGATGCAACTACAACATGACACATAGTATCGATTCATTGACAACTCTCGATAAACCAATGGTTGTCGAATCGGTCGGGATATATGAGTTGAAGGACCGTACTGTACGCTAACCATAATTGAATGCTTCTTGCAGGCACTATCATTTGATACCTAGGGGATCATGTAAGCGATGCTGCTAGGCGTTTAACATGATTGGTTGGGTACTATCAGACTTGAGTTCTGACGTTCTTATTATCAAAGAGTTGATAAATAAGAATGGAGCAATTGGGGTATGCTCATATAAGGACATGTTTAGTCCGAATCACATGGAGATGTGAACCCACGGCTAGCTGTATCAGGGAACCATTGAGGGCCACACAAATACTTGCTTTCTAGTTCCCGTTGAGAAGTTAAAATAGTTCAATGTGTTGAACGACTTACAAATGAGTTTATAAGCGTAAAGAAAAATAGAAGTATGACTTCTATGAGAGAAATATAACTTTTAATTTATGAATGTGTTCCTAAATTAAAAGTAAGCCAAATAAATAATGTATTTGAAAATTGTGATTTTCATAAACATTATTAAGGACTAAATTAAATTAATTCAAGTGTTGAATTAATTAAACACTAGTGGGCTTAGTAGAGTCCAAATAGTTAAATTAATTCAAGTGTTGAATTAATTAAATAACATTGGGCCTTGTAGAGCCCAATTGGAAATAATTATTTAACTAGTGGGCTTGAGTAAAATCAAATAAAGTCTAATTGGGCTCAAATATGTTTGAGACAATTAAAAAGTCCATGTGCCCTTTGTAAATGTTACAAGCCCACTAGGGTTTGCATGCTTGGGAGGTGAAGAGTTGTGAATACTTTTTAATAAAATATTGCATGGCATGCAAGAAAACTTTTCCAGTTTTCCAACAACCAAGGCAACTCTCCCCCTCCCTCATTCAAGGGTGTTGGCCGAAAATTGTGAGGTGTTTTTCCCTCAATTTTTCTCTCATTTTGTGTTCTTCAATAGTTGAAGAAACAAGTCACTTCTCTTTGAAGAAACCTTACATTTTCTAGTGCAAGTGTGACGTGGATCTACAAAGTTGGTGGTGGGCCTAATTCTTGAAGGGAAGGAAGAAAGCTTGTAGATTTTTCTTGCCATACAAGAGCTTTGTTATTTAACAACAAAGTTGGAGCCACAATCAATCTTTTAAAGATTGATAGGTATATCTCTCAAACACCCTATGTATGACATGTGTTTGTTTTTGTATTTGCTACACAAAATGTGGGGTGGCCGAAAATTCCAAGCAAAATTTCGATTTTAAACTTCCGTTGCGCTTTCGTTCACCGTAACCGATCCCCTTTCAGATAGCTCGGAAATTGATATGAAATAAGCCAACACCGGATGATGACTGTTGTTATGGAAGGCCGAAGATTGAATATATCCTTGAATAGGATTAACAGATAATGATATTGATTTGCTATGGAGTTGTTGATTGGTATATACGGATGTTGTATAACCAATAGTTGTGATTGATTCTATCACAAGTTATTTCGAATAGGATTATAATACTATACTTCTTGAATGACTCCTCCAGTCTGGGATCAGAATTAGTAAAAGAAAGATATTTCCGAATGAAGAATATTCCACTGTTGGAAGTACAGTACAGTCATCAGGGCATCGAAGAGGCTACCTGGAAGACTGAGTCTGATATGAGGTAGCGATGTTCAGAGTTATTACAATGAAAGGAGTTATGACTGATTCAATTATACATTTCTTCTTTATATGAATTGATTGCTTGTGATTTCGGGGACGAAATCATATCTTAGAGGGGGAGAAATGTAATGCCCGAGATTTTGATTCTGTTAATCTGAGATTATTGATTATGAATTGATATGATTATAGACGGGCTATTCTGAGACCAGATTGGCCAAAGCATATGAAGGGTGCATATTTTGTACAGAACTGTTGGCGCCCGAGCGGTAGTTTTTGACCGCCCGAGCGCCAGTGCATAACAAGTTAAGTGCTCGGGCAGAATGTGCGGCGCCCGGGCAATAGTTTGTGACCGCCCGAGCGCCAATGCGCAATCCGGAAATATTTGGGTAGAACATCCCGCGCCCGTGCGGTAATTCTCGACCGCCCGAGCGCCGCCTGAAATATGTGAAAAAAGGACACGTAGCTTAGACATGCATTAGGATATATATATATACATATATCCTTCAGAATTTGGCAGAAACGAAGAAAGAGGAAGCTCGAGAAAATCCTACGAAAATCCTTACGCCTTTATATTGCGATACGTCCGTCTGATTTTGAATCCGACTTCAGTACTGTGTTCCTATCGACGCAGGCTTCTACAGGACGTAAGTTTTGTTACGTTTAGATACGATTTGAAATTATGATGTTGTCAGAATTGAATATGAATCATATATGGTGTTTCTGATACAGTAGACATCGTATAATTGAAGTCGGATTAAAGAACAGACTATTTCTGTAATTGTTATGATTTTCGGAATCGATTTGACCGAGATTCGATATCAGATTTGTATTATCATTGAAATTATGAGTTATACCGGTATTGATTATGAGTTCTGGTATTATTTATGAGATGTTGGGATTTACGGGGTTATCGAGACTGTATTGTTATGTCGTCGAAACCTCGGTAGATTGATATTGATCAGATTCAGTAGTGACTTCGATCATATCGTGATATCGTTGATATGGATTAGATTGTATCTTGATTCGATATCGATCAGATTATGTGTGATTTGAGTATTGATCAGAATCGATTTTGAATTGAGTTGCATATTGAGAGTGCGCCTATGCGATATTGTATTTCAGATTGATATGTAAAGATTTGACTTCGAGACTTCGACTTCGTCAGATCGAGAAGACAAAGGTATAAATTAATCTTGAGTTGGGATTGCAAAACTCGAGTGAGGTTTGGCTCGAGTTTCCCTAAATCACATACTTTACCTTATTGTATTGATTTGATTGATGTACTTGTTCTCTTGATTTATAGACAGCAGGTATTAGACGAGTAATCTTGTGACAGAAGTGCCCGATAGTGGTGGGATCGCCACGGGCACATTGCACGATGTCACAAGATAGTGTATTGGCGATAGTGCCAAAGTCTGTCACCGGATGATTGGCTATCGATGTGGATAGAAATGTGGCTTCTTCTATTACTGGTGATCGGTACTGTATCGATGTGGATAGAATCGTAACTCTTCTATTACTGATGATCGATATCATATCAATGTGGATAGAATCGGAGTTTCTTCTATTACTGGTGATCAATACTGTAGAACCCGTAAATCAGTAGACGTATAAGCCATGCATAATTCTAGATTTCTAAATTTAATTGACTGCATTGCATGATTATTTTAAATGCATTTCTTTGAAGTTAATTATTTTATTATTTAAGTTCAGTAGTTTGATTTTTTTAGCATTTCAGTTATTTCAGTGAGGCCGGACTGGAGTTGGAGTTTTGAGATAGAATTTAAGATCCAGAAAATATTTTCAGAAGTTAATTTAGCTAGCAAGTAAGTTCATTTAAGTTAGAAAGGGAGGTTTGAGGATTTAATTTAATTATTTGAGGTGATTAAGAAATGAACTCATTTAAGTTATTTAATTAAGGGGTTAGCTCACTAAATTAGTTAAAGGATTAGTAAGGCTTTTAAGGGTTATTAAATTACTAGATAATCAATTTCCCCCTACCATTTATCATGCATTTTCGGCCACACCCCTAGAAGAACAAACTAGGACTTGCCAACTCACCTTTGACCCATTCTTGGTTGATTAGCATGCTAATTCTCTTAGCTATTTTTCCACCTTAATTAATTAATACTAGACCAATATCCTAACCCTTGTTTGGCATGATAAAATCGGCCACTATACTCTAGAATCACCCAAGAGATCATTTGATAGCAATTCAAAATTCAAAATTCAAATGCATGAAGACTTGGTCTTGATATGATCCTTATATCTTGCACCATCCTCCTCACCCCTCATAACCACTCCATCACACTCCCTCCCCACCGTAATCAGACCCCTTTTCAGTAGAAAAAACGTGAATAATAGATAGGGAGAAAGGGAGAAAAATCGAGAACTAGAAAGAACAAGAGAAGCGCTCCACCTCCTCCGTGCCGCGTCGTCGTCGTTTCGTTCGTTTTCTTTCGAAACGATAACCAGGCATGTCTAGATTCTTTCAAAACCTCAATCAAGTCATATTATCATTTATTTTTCAAAACATGATCAAGATTTATCATTTCAAAAACCGAAATTTTCAGTAGACAAGAAACGAAAATTCTGCACAGATTTTTTATCGACTTCCATGCTTCACGATTGGTATGTTTTGTTTCGATTTCAGGGATGGATCGTTCCAGGGGCTCGAGGCTGCATATGGACATGTACTAGGACATGTTAGGGCCATGTTAGAACGTTTATTTCAGTCCCATGCTTGCTGGAAAAAAATAGAAATGACAGCAACACCATTTGTGTCCCTTTTTGAGTTCGAAAAATTTCAGTTTTTATGTCAAGGGGTTGGATCTGATCTTGGCTGCCCTAAGGGCTCTTAGACATGGTTCGATCACTCCCCTAGCATGTCTAAGACGTGACTAAGTTGCCCTTTTGGCGGCTTGGTCCATGGCTCATCGGTTTTTAATAAAAACATCACAACAGCCCCTATACCCCTTCGGCTACTTCGGTTGGACAGCTTTTGGTTCGTTTCTTTTGGTTGCTTGGTATGGATCTTGGTTGGCCTATGGCCCTTAGCCACGGTTCATATCATGCTCCTAGATGTCTAGATCGTTCCATGGTCAATCAAATGGCCACTGGAACGACGCAAGACATCGATCTAAGCAAAACACTACACACGCATGCACGTTGGCTCTCGGTTGGACCCTTCGGTTGAGTTATGGTGTGATGCGGATTGTGGCTGGCCTAGGGCCCTTAGCCATGGTTCAAATCATTCCTTGGGATGTTGGTAAGAGTCTGTGGTTGGTGGTTCACGCCCCAATGGCCGGTAGTCTCGAAAACAACACAAGTTACACGGGTGTGCAGCTGCTGGAAATTTACAGCAAGTTTCTGTGTCGTTTAGAAGGCTCGTTTGAGTTCTTGGTTGGCTTTTAGCCCATGGCCTTGGACTGGACAGTGCCTCTATGAGTTAGGAAGGTCATGTTTTTGACCGTTTGTCATTTGGATCATTTTTTAGGTCGTACGAGAATTTACGGTGCGTTGTGCCAAATAGACTCTCGAAAGAGCGTTTCGTGTTTTGGCCTCCATTTCACCTAGATTTCGACCCTATCATTTTAGGAGCATTATTTTATGATTTTTCAGCGTATTTTAATCATGACTATACGTCGGTTCGGTATCGGTTCAGGTTGGCTCGGAGTCATGATTAAATGCGAAGTCATTAGGCATCATAGTCGCATCTTTTGAACGTAAATTGCATAGTTGGTCAAGTTTAAGCTATTGCATATCTTTCATGGCACAGTTAGGTTGCAGCGAGCCTGGGGACGATCCAATCCATACCAGTTGGTAAAATTAAAGGAATTTTCATTACGCCAGTTAATTATTTTACGTGCATTAAATAGAAAATGATTATTTTTGAGATTTATGCGATATGGCTTGTGGTTCATTCACTATGTGGGAGTGTTATTTTATACGGTCGCCAGTGACCGATCAGTTCAGTATGGTACCACCCGGTCGCCAGTGACCGGCCAGCTCAGTTCAGTTTCAGCCTCCCCGGTAGCCAGTTACCGATCAGTTTAGCTTAGTGCAGTGGCCACAGGCGTAAAACATAATCTCAACAGAAAATTTTACCAGATATTTCAGTACAGGCTCCAAGGAGAAAATATTTTTACAGTGATTTTCAGTTCAGTTATGCACGTATTATAATTGCTCAGTACAGATTATTTTCAGCATGTCTCAGGACATGATATTTTATCCCATGCATATTTTAATTCCGATTTTTACTCGTTAGATGCAATATATGCATGTTGAGTCTTTAGGCTCACTAGACTTGATTGTTGTAGGTACTGATGAGGCCAGAGCCGAGGGCGGGGACCAGTGAGCCAGCTTGGGTCGGCAGTAGTGGCACCCGAGGACCTCAGTGCAGCAGTTGTTATTTTATTCCGCAAACAATTTTTATCAGTAGTTGGATAATTTTTAAATTGTTATTGTTGGCAAAACTTTATTTTCTTCCGCTGCTATTATTTTAAACATTGAACTTGATTCATCAGTCGATTTTATGAATGAGGCCATTTAAGTTCTTTTAAAAAGAAAATTTTTAATTTTTCCGCAAATTTTCAAGCAAGAAGTTACAGGGCCTCTACAATTGGTATCAGAGCGGTGGTTCTGTATAGGGTTTCACTACTACTGACCGCGAGAAGCTCACGAAGCCACGTCTTCGGTCTGTAAGTTTTTCAGTTCAGCATTTTGTTCAGCATTTCAGTTAAAGCATGAATTATTTTGTCAGCATGCTTCCAGATTTTCAGTATTTCAGTGTTCATTTAAAATAAATTAAGGAATTATGCATGTTAGTTACGTATGGGTTATGTTGGAACAGTATGCCCCTTAGACGCATTTTAGAGCGCAACAGAGAGGAGGAGCCTCGCCGAGAAGACAGGGAGGAGCGTAGACCGGAGGGAGACCTACCACCTCCTCCACCGCCCCCACCGGACATGAGTGCCCAGATGTTAGCTGGGATGGCACAGTTCTTCGCACAGTTTGCGGGGGGCAATGCCGCAGCCGTAGCCGCAGCCGCAGCCAGGCCGACAGGACCCGAGGCTGTTTATGAGCGATTCATGAAGATACGCCCGAAGGAATTCTCTGGGACATCTGACCCCATGGTTGCCGAGGGATGGATCAAATCCCTCAAGGTCATCTTTGAGTTTATGGAGCTGAGGGACGCAGACCGAGTCCGGTGTGCCACCTACCTGTTCACTGGAGACGCCCGCTTATGGTGGGAAGGAGCTTCGGTAGCCCTGACCTTGGCTACACTTTCTTGGACCCGCTTTACGGAGGTTTTCTACTCCAAGTATTTTGCTGAGGAGGTTCGCACCAGGCTGACCACCGAGTTCATGAGTCTGAGACAGGGGGATATGACGGTTACGGAGTTTAGCCGTAAGTTCGAGAGGGGCTGTCACTTTGTGCCCCTGATAGCGAATGATGCCAGAGCTAAGTTGATGCACTTCCTGGTGGGTTTACGGCCGATCTTGCGCCGTGATGTTAGGGTATCTGACCCTGCTACTTATGAGATTGCCGTCTCCAAGGCCTTAGCCGCAGAGCAGGATCTGCGGGATATCGAGAGGGATCGCCAGGGCAAGCGCCCAGTCCAGGCACCGTACCGCCCTCCTCCTCAGCAGCATCAGCAGCAGAATAAGAGGCCTTTTCATGGACCGCCCAGGAACCGAGGCCAGCAGCAGCAGCAGCAGCAGCAGCGGGGACGCCCAGCCCCGAGGACTCAGGAGCACCCAGTCTGTCCCAGGTGCTCACGTCGCCATCCTGGAGCATGTATGGCTGGCTCAGGAAAGTGTTTTCAGTGTGGCAGTCCAGACCACATGTTGCTGCAATGTCCTCAAAGGAATCTGCCTACCCAAGGCAGAGTTTTTGCTCTCCATGCCGCGGAAACCAACCCGGAGACTATGTTGTTGACAGGTACCTTTAAACTTTAAGTTATTATTTGAATTTCCGATTTTTGGGAATCGGGATTTAGATGTGAACTTAGAACTGTTATAGGATTGCATGCTCTACTCAGATTTATTTTGGGGGAAATTAAGCTAGAAGAAGCTTGACCTTTGCATGTCTATAAGTTTAGTTCTTGTAACTACTGGATTCAACATAGAGCTCCGCTCTTTCAAGGAGAATTTTTATATCTGGTTCCGCTACCAAGGCCTTGATAGATTCAGGGGCCACTCACTCGTTTATTTCGGAGGTCTTTGCAAACTTTCTCAAGATCCAGACCATTGGGATAGATACAGCCTTTTCAGTAGTGTTGCCGTCAGGCGAGGAGATGGCAGCCACCAATGTTATCCGAGATATAGACCTTGAGCTGCATGGTAATCTTGTTTATGCGGATCTGATTGTGCTACCGATGCCGGAATTTGACATCATCCTAGGGATGGACTGGCTATTGAGGAACAGAGTGTTGATAGACTTCCAGCGGAGATCCGTTCTTGTCCGACCGCCTGGAATGGAGCAGTTCTTATTTGAGCCAGACAGGTACTTTTCTTTACCGCGCATTATTCCGTATGTTCAGGCTAGGAAACTCATGCATAGAGGGTGTCGGACATTTCTAACGACCTTTTTATTTGTCCCCAAGGAACCCAGCCAGTCAGCCTCAGATGTTCCGATTGTCAGAGATTTCTTAGACGTTTTTCCCGAAGACGTCTCTGGTATGCCACCCAAGGGAGAGGTGGAGTTTTCCATTGAGCTTATGCCAGGTACGGCTCCGATATCCAAAGGGCCGTACCGACTAGCACCGACGGAGATGGCAGAGCTTAAGAAGCAGATTCAGGAACTTCTCGACAAGGAGTTCATTCGCCCGAGCTTTTCTCCATGGGGCGCGCCAGTCTTATTTGTGAAAAAGAAGGATGGCACGATGAGGCTTTGCATTGACTACCGGGAGTTGAACAGGGTTACAGTGAAGAATAAATACCCACTGCCGAGGATTGAGGATCTGTTTGACCAGTTGCAGGGAGCTTCGATTTTCTCCAAGATAGATCTGCGTTCCGGTTATCACCAGTTGAGGGTGAGAGATGCTGATGTTTCGAAGACAGCTTTCAGGACTCGTTATGGTCACTACTAGTTCCTTGTGATGCCGTTCGATCTGACGAATGCGCCAGCAATCTTCATGGATCTAATGAATCGCGTATTTCAGCCGTACCTCGACCAGTTTGTGATAGTGTTCATAGATGACATTCTCGTCTACTCCAAGAGTCGGGAGGAGCACAGCAGGCATCTGACCACAGTGTTGCAGACATTGCAGAAGCACAAACTATTCGCAAAGTTCAGTAAGTGCGAATTCTGGTTAGAGAAGGTGGCGTTCTTGGGCCACATTGTTTCTAGCAGTGGCATTGAGGTAGACCCGGCGAAAGTTGCAGCAGTCAGATATTGGGTTGTGCCTCAGAATGCATCAGAGATCCGCAGTTTTCTTGGGCTAGCAGGATATTACAGGAAGTTCATTCAGGGATTCTCATCCATTGCCGTTCCACTCACAGCAATGACCAAGAAAAATGTGAAATTTGTTTGGAGCGAGGAGTGTCAGAAGAGCTTCGATACTTTGAAGCAAGCTCTTATCTCAGCACCCGTTTTGGCTGTACCGTCAGGATCCGGCGAGTTTGTCCTTTATACCGATGCTTCGAAGCTAGGTTTAGGTGCAGTTCTGATGCAGCATGGGAGAGTGATAGCGTATGCTTCTCGACAGCTGAAAATCCACGAGAAGAACTACCCCACCCATGATCTAGAGTTGGCCGCAGTAGTTTTTGCTTTGAAGATTTGGAAGCGCTATCTGTATGGAGAGAAGTGTCAGATCTTTACCGACCACAAGAGCCTCAAGTATTTCTTTACGCAGAAGGAGCTGAACATGCGACAGAGGCGTTGGTTAGAGCTTGTGAAAGATTACGACTGTGACATTAGCTACCACCCGGGTAAGGCTAATGTAGTTGCAGATGCACTGAGCAGGAAAGTCGCAGTGATGGCTCATTTGACGATGCAGAAACCTCTTCAGATTGAGATGTAGAGGTTTGATCTTGAGACTTATCCTCGAGGTAGAGTTCCTCAATTATCTACCTTGACTATCCAGTCCTCTCTTATTGACCGTATTCGCAGCGGTCAGGCAGCAGATGAGCAGTTGGCACAGTGGAAGAAGAGAGATGAAGCCAAGGGCAGTGTTTTGTATACAGTCAGCGACGGTATTGTGAGATATCGAGACAAGATGTGGGTTCCTAGCAGTGGTTCTATCCTAGCAGATATTCTATTAGAGGCCCACATGTCCCCGTACTCCATTCACCCTGGGAGTACAAAGATGTACAAGGATCTGCAGCTATTGTATTGGTGGCCAGGGATGAAGAAGGACATCAGGCGATTTGTGTCCGAGTGTCTGACTTGCCAGTTAGTGAAGGCCGAGCATCAGAGACCAGCAGGTTTGCTCAAGCCTCTTCCTATTCCCGAGTGGAAGTGGGAGAACATTACCATGGATTTTGTGACCGGATTGCCGAAGTCAGCCAGGGGATCGAATGCTATTTGGGTGATTGTAGATCGTCTTACCAAATCAGCGCACTTCTTGCCTATTAAGACGACTTTCACCATGGTTCAGTATGCAGAGCTGTATATCCGAGAGATAGTCCGACTCCATGGTATTCCAGTTTCGATCGTATCCGAAAGAGATCCCAGATTCACTTCCTCATTTTGGAAGAGTTTGCATTCGACTTTGGGTACGAAGTTGCTGTTTAGCACAGCTTTTCATCCGCAGACAGATGGACAGTCGGAGCGAGTTATTCAGATCTTAGAGGATCTTCTCCGTGCTTGCGTCATTGATTTCTCTGGGAGTTGGGAGTCGAACTTACCATTGGTAGAGTTCACCTATAACAACAGTTTCCAGTCGTCTATAGGTATGGCTCCGTATGAAGCACTGTATGGCCGCAAGTGTAGATCTCCTGTTCATTGGGATGAAGTAGGAGAGAGAGCAGAGTTGGGTCCAGAGATTGTTCAGCAGGCAGCAGATGTAGTAGTCAAGATCCGTGATAGGATGAGGACTGCTCAGAGCCGACAGAAGAGTTATGCCGATCAGCGGTGGAGAGACTTAGAGTTTGCAGTGGGCGATCATGTCTTCGTGAAAGTGGCACCTATGAAGGGTGTCATGAGATTTGGGAAGAAAGGGAAGCTCAGTCCGAGATTCATTGGACCGTTTGAGATCCTTGACATAGTTGGGACGCTTGCTTATCGTGTGGCTCTTCCGTCGAATCTGGCCGGAGTACACAATGTCTTTCACGTCTCCATGCTGAGGAAGTATATGGAAAATCCTTCGCATGTGCTGAATTTTGAGCCGTTGCAGCTTACTCCGAACTTATCTTATGAGGAGAGACCCGTGCAGATCCTAGACAGACAGGAGAAGAAGCTTTGGAACAAGCTGGTTAAGCGAGTCAAAGTCAAATGGCTCAACCATTTTGAGGAGGAAGCTACGTGGGAGTTTGAGCCGGAGATGAGAGATCGATACCCCGAGTTATTCGGTGAGTTCTAATTTCGAGGACAAAATTTCTTTTAAGGGGGGAAGGATTGTAGAACCCGTAAATCAGTAAACGTATAAGCCATGCATAATTCTAGATTTCTAAATTTAATTGACTTCATTGCATGATTATTTTAAATGCATTTCTTTGAAGTTAATTATTTTATTATTTAAGTTCAGTAGTTTGATTTTTTTAGCATTTCAGTTATTTCAGTGAGGCCGGACTGGAGTTGGAGTTTTGAGATAGAATTTAAGATCCAGAAAATATTTCCAGAAGTTAATTTAGCTAGCAAGTAACTTCATTTAAGTTAGAAAGGGAGGTTTGATGATTTAATTTAATTATTTGAGGTGATTAAGAAATGAACTCATTTAAGTTATTTAATTAAGGGGTTAGCTCACTAAATTAATTAAAGGATTAGTAAGGCTTTTAAGGGTTATTAAATTACTAGATAATCAATTTCCCCCTACCATTTATCATGCATTTTCGGCCACACCCCTAGAATAACAAACTAGGACTTGCCAACTCACCTTTGACCCATTCTTGGTTGATTAGCATGCTAATTCTCTTAGCTATTTTTCCACCTTAATTAATTAATACTAGACCACTATCCTAACCCTTGTTTGGCATGATAAAATCGGCCACTATACTCTAGAATCACCCAACAGATCATTTGATAGCAATTCAAAATCCAAAATTCAAAAGCATGAAGACTTGGTCTTGATATGATTCTTATATCTTGCACCATCCTCCTCACCCCTCATAACCACTCCATCACACTCCCTCCCCACCGTAATCAGACCCCTTTTCAGTAGAAAAAACGTGAATAATAGCTAGGGAGAAAGGGAGAAAAATCGAGAACTAGAAAGAACAAGAGAAGCGCTCCACCTCCTTCGTGCGGCGTCGTCGTCGTTTCGTTCGTTTTCTTTCGAAACGATAACCATGCATGTCTAGATTCTTTCAAAACCTCAATCAAGTCATATTATCATTTATTTTTCAGTACATGATCAAGATTTATCATTTCAAAAACCGAAATTATCAGTAGACAAGAAACGAAAATTCTGCACAGATTTTTTATCGACTTCCATGCTTCACGATTGGTATGTTTTGTTTCGATTTCAGGGATGGATCGTTCCAGGGGCTCGAGGCTGCATATGGACATGTACTAGGACATGTTAGGGCCATGTTAGAACGTTTATTTCAGTCCCATGCTTGCTGGAAAAAAACAGAAATGACAGCAACACCATTTGTGTCCCTTTTTGAGTTCGAAAAATTTCAGTTTTTATGTCAAGGGGTTGGATCTGATCTTGGCTACCCTAAGGGCTCTTAACCATGGTTGGATCACTCCCCTAGCATGTCTAAGACGTGAATAAGTTGCCCTTTTGGTGGCTTGGTCCATGGCTCATCGGTTTTTAATAAAAACATCACAACAGCCCCTATACCCCTTCGGCTACTTCGGTTGGACAGCTTTTGGTTCGTTTCTTTTGGTTGCTTGGTATGGATCTTGGTTGGCCTATGGCCCTTAGCCACGGTTCATATCATGCTCCTAGATTTCTAGATCGTGCCATGGTCAATCAAATGGCCACTGGAACGACGCAAGACATCGATCTAAGAAAAACACTACACACGCATGCACGTTGGCTCTCGGTTGGACCCTTCGGTTGAGTTATGGTGTGATGCGGATTGTGGCTGGCCTAGGGCCCTTATCCATGGTTCAAATCATTCCTTGGGATGTTGGTAAGAGTCTGTGGTCGGTGGTTCACGCCCCAATGGCCGGTAGTCTCGAAAACAACACAAGTTACACGGGTGTGCAGCTGCTGGAAACTACAGCATGTTGCTGTGTCGTTTAGAAGGCTCGTTTGAGTTCTTGGTTGGCTTTTAGCCCATGGCCTTGGACTGGACAGTGCCTCTATGAGTTAGGAAGGTCATGTTTTTCGACCGTTCTTCATTTGGATCATTTTTGAGGTCGTACGAGAATTTACGGTGCGATGTGCCAAATTGACTCTCGAAAGAGCGTTTCGTGTTTTGGCCTCCATTTCACCTAGATTTCGACCCTATCATTTTAGGAGCATTATTTTATGATTTTTCAGCGTATTTTAATCATGACTATACGTCGGTTCGGTGTCGGTTCAGGTTGGCTCGGAGTCATGATTAAATGCGAAGTCATTAGGCATCATAGTCGCATCTTTTGAATGTAAATTGCATAGTTGGTCAAGTTTAAGCTATTGCATATCTTTCATGGCACAGTTAGGTTGCAGCGAGCCTGGGGACGATCCAATCCAATCCATTTGGTAAAATTACAGGAATTTTCATTACGCCAGTTAATTATTTTACGTGCATTAAATAGAAAATGATTATTTTTGAGATTATGCGATATGGCTTTTGGTTCATTCACTATGTGGGAGTGTTATTTTATACGGTCGCCAGTGACCGATCAGTTCAGTATGGTACCACCCGGTCGTCAGTGACCGATCAGTTCAGTATGGTACCACCCGGTCGCCAGTGACCGGCCAGCTCAGTTCAGTTTCAGCCTCCCCGGTAGCCAGTTACCGATCAGTTCAGCTTAGTGCAGTGGCCACAAGCGTAAAACATAATCTCAACAGAAAATTTTACCAGATATTTCAGTACAGGCTCCTAGGAGCAAATATTTTTACAGTGATTTTCAGTTCAGTTATGCACGTATTATAATTGCTCAGTACAGATTATTTTCAGCATGTCTCAGGACATGATATTTTATCCCATGCATATTTTAATTCCGATTTTTACTCGTTAGATGCGATATATGCATGTTGAGTCTTTAGGCTCACTAGACTTGATTGTTGTAGGTACTGATGAGGCCAGGGCCGAGGGCGGGGACCAGTGAGCCAGCTTGGGTCGGCAGTAGTGGCACCCGAGGACCTCAGTGCAGCAGTTGTTATTTTATTCCGCAAACAATTTTTATCAGTCGTTGGATAATTTTTAAATTGTTATTGTTGGCAAAACTTTATTTTCTTTCCGCTGCTATTATTTTAAACATTGACTTGATTCATCAGTCGATTTTATGAATGAGGCCATTTAAGTTCTTTTAAAAAGAAAATTTTTAATTTTTCCGCAAATTATCAAGCAAGAAGTTACGGGGCCTCTACAGATACTATATCGATGTGGATAGAATCAGAGCTTCTTCTATTACTGGTGATCGATACCCTATCGACGTGGATAGAACTGGAGTCTTTTCTATTACTGTTGGTCGATATGGGAATGCCAACTTCTGGAAACCGGGATCCCTAGACTAGGATTGAGTCTAGTCTTAAATGTGAAGGCATGAGTATAATTGACAGTTTATATCGAGTTATGTTGATTATGTTCCTGAATAGGGTACATGATGAATTATGTTCCTGAGGATGATACATGT
Source organism: Primulina tabacum (assembly GCF_025594145.1). Lineage (NCBI taxonomy): Eukaryota > Viridiplantae > Streptophyta > Magnoliopsida > Lamiales > Gesneriaceae > Primulina > Primulina tabacum. The sequence goes on along the minus strand of NC_134555.1, from coordinate 13,465,876 downwards.
TTAGAATAGGATTTATTCTTGATATGGATTTATATTCTGATTTGAATACATGTTAGACATATTTGTTATATGCTTTTATATTGTTTTATGATTGCATGTATACATGATTTATACTGAGAATGTAATTCTCACCGGAGTTATCCGGCTGTTGTCTTGTTTGTATGTGTGCATGGCAACAGGTGGGATAGGATCAGGGTCAAGAAGAGAACGAGGCTGGACTAGATAGCGTGGAGATCCGGGCTTCGAAGCAACGTAGGATTCAGCAATGATATATAGTTGAACCTAGTTGAATTCTTGTAGATAATACAAGATTTATATGTTTATGTTTAGTATGTAATCTGAATTGAATTACATTACGTTTCCGCTTTGTATTTTAAAAAAAAAATTTAGACCCTGTTTATTATAATTGGTTGAATTATTCCTAAAGACGATTAAGGAATGAATTAGCGTCCGGGTCCCCACATAAAACCAACCACTATAACCTTGCAACTTGTAGATAGGTCACTCACCTATCCTCGTGGAATTGTTGAAGATGTTTTGGTAAAGATTGACAATTTTATCTTCCCTGCTGATTTTTTAAAACTTGATGTGGAGAAAGTTGAAGATGCTCCATTGATTTTCGGGCGACCCTTCTTATCCACTGAAAAAGCATTGTAAATGTACACAAAGGAGAACTCACCTTGAGAGTTGGTGGGGAAGCTATGATATTCAACATCTATAAGGCTATTAAAGGTAACGACGAGGTGAGTACTTGTAAAAGTATTGATATAATTGACTCTTGTATTGCTGAGATTGGTATAGGTCATATAGTAGAAGATCCTTTAGAAATATGCCTTTCTGGTACTGTCGGTAGAGTTGATGATGAGCAACTTTTAGATCTTGAGGAGTTGCCAAAGGTGAAGGAAGCCGCACATGATAAGTTGGAAGAAGAAAAGTGTTCAAAGATAATACCTTCATCCCCTGTTTTGAAGGAATTGCCAAGACATCTTTGCTATGCTTTCGTGGGTGAGAAGTCGACATCTCCGGTAATTATCTCTTCCTCTCTTACTTTAGATGAAAAAGAAAATTGTTGAGAGTGTTGAGGAAATTTAAAGCTGCATTTGGGTGGTCGATTTCTGATATCAAGGGGATTAGTCCCAGCATATGCATGCATATGATTTTAATGGAGGAGTCATACGCTCCTTATGTGGATAATCAGAGGAGGCTAAATCCAGCCATGAAGGAGGTAGTGAAAAATGAAGCGTTGAAATTGTTAAATGCTGGAGTTATCACTACAAGAAAAATGATTTTCCGCAACACTTCATCAACAGCATTCATTAAAAGCACGCTGTGAATACTACTTTTAACGGTGTGCACCCATATGTGCGCTGTTAATATTGTTGCACTTGACTGAAATAACGGCGTGCATTAAAAGCACGATGCGGATAGTAATATCCGCACCATGCATTTATGTGTGCTATTAATAAATTATATAAACGACAGCGTGCACTTCTATGTGAGCTGTTAATAACCTATGCAATTTTCGCAGCGCGCAATAAAGGCACGCCGTTAATAGTATTATTAATAGCGTGCATGTTTATGTGCGCTGTTAAAAGTAAATCATTTTTTTAAAAAAAAATCATGTTTAGACATTAACGACGTACATTAATCGCACGCCGTCAATAGTATTATTCACGGCATGCATATTATTAGCACGTTGCAAAAAATGGGTTTCGAATTTTTAAATTAGCCACGGTTTAGGTGTCGTCGCTAATTTAAAGGATGCGACGGTTTAAAATACTTAACACTGACGGTTTAATAAAAACACCGTCGCTTTTATGATATTTCTGATAGTAGTTAGGTGTCTCCTGTGCAAGTAGTGCCTAAAAAGGGTGACTGTGGTAAAGAATGAAAATGATGAACTAATATCTACTCGTACCGTGACTGGATAGCGAATATGTATTGATTACAGGAATTTGAACAATGTCACACGTAAAGATCATTTTCCATTACCTTTTATTGATCTAATGCTTGATAAACTTGCAGATTATTGTCACTACTGCTTTTTAGATGGTTATTCAGGTTATAAACAGATTGCTATAGCATCGGAGGATCAAGAGAAGACAACATTCACGTGCTCTTATGGCACGTTTACTTTTAGCAGGATGCCTTTTGGGCTATGCAATGCACCTGCTACTTTTCAGATGTGTATGATGGCTATATTTGCAGACATGGTGGAAGACATCATGGAAGTCTTCATGGATGATTTATCGGTATTTGGCTCTTCATTTGATAACTGTTTACATAACATTTCTGTAAGGCCCGAGATTTTGATTACCATAATCTGAAATGATTTGGTGATAATTGATGTGATTATAGGCGAAATGGATCGGACCAGAAATAGACAAGAAAGAAGTACGAAAACATGGAATATGTGCGAGGTTGTGCACGAGGTGAGTGCCGAGTCCAGAGAGTTGGGCGCACATGTGCGGCTTGAAGGCTCGCACATGCGCGATAGTGGCAGAAAACCTCGCGCATATGCGCGAGAAGTGGTCGCGCTTATGCGCGAGTTGTGCAGAAGCTAAGACCATATTTCCAGAAAACCTCGCGCATATGCGCAGAAGGATGGCGCGCATATGCGCGAGCTGTTGAAAAGAGAAACGCCAAGACTCGAAGGTCTCGCGCATATGCACCGACGGTGGTCGCGCATATGCGCGAGACATGCAGTATGCACATTAAGCCACTTGCCTTACATGCGTGTATAAATATATATATACAAACTTCATTCCTTCAAATCGGCAGAAAGGAAACGGGAAAGAGGCTAGGGAGAATCGCAAAGTTCTTGATGCTAGAATTTGAATTGCGAACGATCCGTCCGTCAGATTTTGAATCCGAGCTCAGTACCGAGTTCCTAGCGACGTTAGCTACAACAGGACGTAAGTTTTATTGAATTCTGATATCGTTTGAGATTATGATATTGGGGGAATTGTGATTTGACTGATATTATGTGTTCTGGATATACTGATCAGTATATAATTGAAGTCGGATCGAAGAACAGACTTTGTATGTAATTGTTATGATTTTCGGAAGTGATATGACTGAGATTGCGCATATTTGATATTACGATATGTTATTATTGAGATTATGAGTGTATTGATATCGATTATGATGTTGTGATATTATATCTGTGATGTGGAGATTGACGGGGTTATCGAGATTGTATTATTATGCCGTCGAAACATCAGTAGATTGGTATTGATTGAGATTGTATCGTTGTATCATTGACATTGATCAGAGTATGTCTTGACTTGATATTGATCAGAACAGATTTTGAGTTGAGTTGCATATTGATATTGTATTTCTCGATACATCATTTCAGATAGAGTGACATTGATAGCTTCGACTTCGAGACTTCGACAGAGCCAGATCAATAGAAGGAAACGAAAGGTATAAATTGATGTTGATGCGTGCACAACTCGAGTTAGATTCGACTTGAGTTTCCCAAAATCACATACTTTACCTTATTGCATTGATATTTGAAATTGAATGAGATTGATATCTTTGGTCTATTGATTATGTATTGAGTCATAGGCGGATGCGCCTAGTCGTAGACGATTGATCTCGTGACAGAGGTACCAGATAGTGATGGAATCGTCACTGGGCCATTGTACATTGTCACAGAGGTTTGGCAGGATATGTCAGGGCTGATATGCCTAGATGATTGGCAGATATGCATAGTTTGTGGCCGATTCCCCAAGACGCCGGACGTTTGGTCTTATCGATATGTTGGGGAGTAGAGCAGCTCCCATCGCTTCGATACGGAAAGGGCCAAAGTCCGTGAATGAGAACGTACCACCACCCAAATCGGGAGTGTAGGTGGGTGTATGTTCTTATTCAGATCGGGATCCCTAGATTAGAATGAGTCGAGTCAGAGTCATAGAGTGTGATTCAGAGTTTGTATTGATTCATGTTTCTGATTTTGATACATGTTATGAATATCTTTCTCATTTGTTATATCTGTTTATATGAAATACATATATACATGATTTATACTGAGAATGTAATTCTCACCGGAGTTATCCGGCTGTTGTCTTGTTTGTATGTGTGCATGACAACAGGTGGGACAGGATCAGGATCAGGAAGAGGATGAGAGATTATAGTTAGCGTGGAGATCCGGGCCCAGAAGCAGAATAAGATTCAGCACTTGATGTATAGTCGTTGAATCTAGTTGAGACAGAGACATTAGTACATGATTTGTACTTTAATTTTGACATGTATATCAAATAGATTATTGTTATGTTTCCGCATTTATAATTTAAAAAAAAAATTAATTCCACTTTTCTTAATTGTTATATTTGACATTAATAAGGATTAAGATATGAATTAGCGTCCGGGTCCCCACAGCAGGTGGTATCAGATCGATAGATCCTTTAGATTGAGATAGAAGCTAGTGAGCGAGGTAGATTGAGTTTTCTTTCCTTGTTTTGATTGCTAGCATGATTTACTACTTTGTAATACATGTTACTTGATTTATCTGATTTGATTTGGTAATATGTATTATTTAAAGTGAATCAGAACGATTCTTGATCAGCAGTAAGATGATCAGAGGAGGACTGAAACAGGTTTCTTGTATCTAGTTACTAACCCTTTTGATAATCAGATTTATCTCCTTGAAGAATCCCAGAACAGGGATAGTATCTTGATTGATCAGATGTATGTGTCAGAAACTCCGATGGAAATACAGTTGAAGAGGTTTCAATCATTGACATCGCCGATTCTGAGGGGTACTGAGACGACTGTTGATTGTGAGAGCATGATAGATGATATAGAGATATTGTTTGATTCACTTGAGTACTTGGATGAATGTAGAGTTAAACTGATTGGGCATCAGTTACAGGAGGTCGCAAAGAGCTGGTGGATTGCAACCAAAGAAGCCTTAGAACAGCATGGTACGGTGATTACAAGGGAAATCTTCAAAGTGGAATTTGATCGAAGGTTTTTCCCAGTTTCGTACCGAGAAGATAAGAGGGCAGAATTTGAAAATTTGAAACAGGATTAGCTAAACATTGAAGAATATGTTTCTCAATTTTCTACCTTGCTACGTTTTGCTCCTCACGTGGCTGAGAATGATGAAGCTGTGACTGATAATTTTTTTAAAGGATTGAATCCTGAGATATTGACATTGGTAAACACAGGCCGACCCTATAATTTTGCTGATGCTCTGAGTAGAGCCAAAAGAGCCGAAGCCAGTCTGATAAGACAGAAAGGAGCTTCGTTTGTGCCTCCAGCATTGAGACCACAACAACCACCTCTCGGACTTGAGACTGGTAGTAGAAGTGGTGGAAAGAAAGACTATTTGAAATCCCGAAAGAAACAGTTCAAGAAGTTAGGAAGCGGTTCGTCTAGTTCCAGTGGTTCTAGTCAGAGTTACACCGGGGCTCTATTGTAGCACTTGTGGAAGGAGACATCCCACTGAGCAATGCCAAGGAGTAACTGGTAGTTTCCGTATCTGCAAACGATCAGGATACGGCAACTAGCGACGACAGGTACAACATGATGTAAGTTTTATTGAATTCTGATATCGTTTGAGATTATGATATTGGGGGAATTGTGATTTGACTGATATTATGTGTTCTAGATATACTGATCAGTATATAATTGAAGTCAGATCGAAGAACTGACTGTGTATGTAATTGTTATGATTTTCGGAAGTGATATGACTGAGATTGCGCAGATTTGATATTACGATATGTTATTATTGAGATTATGAGTGTATTGATATCAATTATGAGTTGTGATATTATATCTGTAATGTGGAGATTGACGGGGTTATCAAGATTGTATTATTATGTCGTCGAAACATCAGTAGATTGGTATTGATCATATTCAGTATTGATTGAGATTGTATCGTTGTATCATTGACATTGATCAGAGTATGTCTTGACTTGATATTGATCAGAACAGATTTTGAATTGAGTTGCATATTGAAATTGTATTTCTCGATACGTCATTTCAGATTGAGTGACATTGATAGCTTCGACTTCGAGACTTCGACAGAGCCAGATCGACAGAACGAAACAAAATGTATAAATTGATGTTGATGCGGGATTTCACAACTCAAGTTAGATTCGACTTGAGTTTCCCAAAATCACATACTTTACCTTATTGCATTGATATTTGCAATTGAATGAGATTGATATCTTTGGTCTATTGATTATGTATTGAGTCATACACGGATGCGCCTAGTCGTAGACGATTGATCTCGTGACAGAGGTACCAGATAGTGATGGAATCGTCACTGGGCCATTGCACATTGTCACAGAGGTTTGGCAGGATATGTCAGGGCTGATATGCCTAGATGATTGGCAGATATGCCAGGGCGGATGTGCCTAGTCTGTGGCTGATTTGCCAAGATGCCGGACGTTTGGTCGTATCGATATGTTGGGGAGTAGAGCAGCTCCTATCGCTGAGATTCGATACGGAAAGGGCCAAAGTCAGTGAATGAGAACGTACCACCACCACGATCGGGAGTGTAGGTGGGTGTATGTTCTTATTCAGATCGGAATCCCTAGATTAGGATGAGTCGAGTCAAAGTCATAGAGTGTGATTCAGAGTTTGTATTGATTCATGTTTCTGATTTTGATACATGTTATGAATATCTGTTTCATGCTGTTATATCTGTTTATATGAAATACATGTATACATGATTTATAATGGGAATGTAATTCTCACCGGAGTTATCCGGCTATTGTCTTGTTTGTATGTGTGCATGACAACAGGTGGGATTGTATGTGTGCATGACAACAGGTGGGACAGGATCAGGATCAGGAAGAGGATGAGAGATTATAGTTAGCGTGGAGATCCGGGCCCAGAAGCAGAATAGGATTCAGCACTGGATGTGTAGTCGTTGAACCTTGAGACAGAGACATGTAGTACATGATTTGTACTTTAATTTTGACATGTATATCAGATAGATTATTGTTACGCTTCCGCATTTATAATTTTAAAAAAAAATTAGTCCCACTTTTCTTAATTGTTATATTTGACATTAATAAGGATTAAGATATGAAGTAGCGTCCGGGTCTTCACAATTTCCCTCGTTTTGCAGAGATGTCAAGAAAAGAACTTAGTTCTTAATTGGGATAAGTGTCATTTTATGGTCAAAGAGGGTATTGTTCTTGGACATAAAGTGTCTTCTAAGGGATTAGAGGTAGACAGAGCCAAATTTGTTGCAATTGAAAATCTTCCACCACCAAAGAATATCAAAGGGATAAGAAGTTTCTTAGGACACAGGGTTTTATCGTAGATTTATCAAAGATTTTTCTAAGATTACTAAACCTTTGTGTAATTTGCTTGAAAAAAAATCCACTTTTATTTTTGATGATGATTCTCTACAAGCATTTGAGAAGATCAAGAAGGCATTGGTGAAGCACCAGTCATGATAGTCCCAGATTGAAAGGAGCCCTCTGAGTTGATGTGCGATGCTAGTGATTATGCAGTAGGTGTGGTGTTGGGCCAAAGGCATGATAAATTTTTTAGATCAATCTACTATGCAAGTCGAACCATGGATGCTGCACAACCAAATTAAACAACTACTGAAAAGGAGATGCTTGCATTAGTGTTTGCTTTTGATAAGTTTAGACCCTACTTGGTTGGCACAAAGGTAATTGTTTTCACTGACCATGCAGCTATTCGATACCTATTTGCCAAGAAGGATGCAAAACCACACTTGATAAGGTGGATTTTATTGCTCCAAGAGTTTGATTTCGAAGTGAAGGATAGGAAGGGTGTGAAAATCAAGTGGCCGACCACTTGTCACGGCTCGAACTTGAAGATAAAAAAGATGAAAGAACCATTAAAGAAGCATTTCCAGATGAACAGCTGTTTGAGGTAAATTCTATACTCCCTTGGTTTGCTGAAATAGCTAATTTTTTCTTGTGGTACTCTCCCTCCAAATTTAACTTATCATCAAAAGAATAAATTCTTTCACGATGCAAAGTTTTACCTATGGGATGATCCATACGTCTTCAAGAGATGTCTTGATCAGATGATTAGAAGATGCGTAGCGGAGGAAGAAGCGAAAGTTATTCTTGAACAATGCCACTCTTCACCATATGGTGGCCACTTTGGAGCATCAAGAACAGCAGCAAATGTATTACAGTCTGGTTTTTATTGGCCTACTTTGTTCAAAGATATTTATACCTTAGCCAAGTGATGTGATAGATGCCAAAGGGTTGGCAATATTTCTAGAAGCCATGAGTTGCCATTGACCAATATTTTGGAAGTGGAACTTTTTGATGTTTGGGGTATTGACTTCATGGGACCATTACCATCTTCTTTTGGTCAATCTTATATTTTTCTTGTTGTGGATTATGTGTCAAAATGGGTGGAAGTAATTGCCACCAATACTAATGATGCTCGAGTGGTTGCTAAGTTTGTTCACTAGAACATCTTCACAAGATTTGGGACACCAAGAGCCAAATTAGTGATGAAGGTACACATTTTTGTAAAAAAATCTTTAACTCATTTTTGGCTAAATATGATGTGAAGAATAAGGTGACCCTAGAATACCACCCACAAGCAAATGGACAAGCGGAAGTATCCAACCGGGAGTTAAGCAGATATTGGAGAAAACGGTGAAGACAAACCGGAAGGTTTGGGCACTCAAGCTGGATGATGCCTTATGGGCATACAGAACTGCATACAAGACACCTATTGGGAAGTCACCCTACAGGTTGGTCTTTGGTAAGGCCTGTCACTTACCACTGGAATTGGAACACATAGCTTTTTGGGCCGTGAAAAAGCTAAACTTTTACATGGAAGCATCTGGTGAGTAGCGGCTATTGCAATTGAATGAGATGGAGGAATTCAAAAATGAGGCTTATGAGAACGTAAAAATCTACAAGGAGAAGACCAAGAAGTGGCACGACAACCATATCTTGCACATGAATTTTGAGCTCGGACAACAAGTACTGTTGTTCAATTCACGCCTCAAACTATTTCCTGGTAAGCTAAAATCAAGATGGTCGAGGACTTTTACAAAATAATCAGTCCAACCATATGGATCCATTTGTTAGAGTGGGTGCACGTCGAGCCAAGTGTTGGCCGAGTGTTCACAATGAAACTCTATGTATAAACAATCTTTATTTTAATAATATTTGAATTTATCATTTTGGCACTTCTTTATCTGTATACCCATGCTAGTTGCATAGATAAAGCCCTTGAATATACAAATAGTAGAAAGAATATGAGATGCTCATATGATGAGTATCATGAAACTCATATTTGTAATACTGTATATTCTAAACGGTTCCTAGTCGATTCAGCCGCCGCTAAGAAGGATATAGGCCGCTAGAGTTCGAGACTAGTATCTGCGATGTGAATACCATGTTTCATTGGTAGGGGACATTGTGATGTCCGAACAGGCAGATAGGTGCTCCTTGTAGAGTGCACTGAACAACCCTCCATAAAAGAACTTTCCAAGTGGTTCTCACTTATCGAGTGGAAAAGTCGTAGTTTATGATTGTACACCATTATTCCTTATGATCCGGGACAACATTGAGACTCTATGTGCTAGAATTACACTTTGACTTGTTTACCGACTCTCATGGGGTCATCAGGTGGCAAGATTGGGTGTTCTGTCGAAACATATAGGAGTCGATGCATTGTAGTCGGGGATTCACCGCTTATCTTCGGGTATGGATATCCTATGTGTTATCATGTGTATGTAGGTTGAAATCTCTGATCAGAATATGGTGGTAATTATGAAAAGGGTTTCATAGATTACACCATCGATGCAACTACTGACATGACACATAGTATCGATTCATTGACAACTCTCGATAAACCAATGGTTGTCGAATCGGTTGGAATATATAAGTTGAAGGGACCGTACTGTACGCTAACCATAATTGAATGGTTCTTGCAGGCACTATCATTTGATACCTAGGGAATCATGTAAGCGATGCTGCTAGGCGTTTAACATGATTGGTTGGGTATTATCAGTTTGAGTTCTGACATTCTTGTTATCAAGGAGTTGATAAGTAAAAATGGAGCAATTGGGGTATGCTCGTATAAGGACATGTTTAGTCCGAATCACATGGAGAAGTGAACCCACGGCTAGTTGTATCAATGAACCATTGAGGGCCACACAAGTACTAGCTTTCTAGATCCCGTTGAGAAGTTAAAATAGTTCAATGTGTTGAACGGCTTATAAATGAGTTTATAAGCTTAGAGAAAAATAGAAGTATGACTTCTATGAGAGAAATGTAATTTTTAATTTATGAATGTGTTCCTAAATTAAAAATAGGCCAAGTGAATAATGTATTTGAAAATTGTGATTTTCATAAACATTATTATTGACTAAATTAAATTAATTCATGTGTTGAATTAATTAATTAAGCACTAATGGGCCTAGTAGAGTCCAAATAATTAAATTAATTCAAGTGTTGAATTAATTAAATAACATTGGGCCTTGTAGAGCCCAATTGGAAATAATTATTTAGCTAGTGGGCTTGAGTAAAATCAAGTAAAGTCTAATTGGGCACAAATATGTTTGAGACAATTAAAAAGTCCATGGGCCCTTTGTAAATGATACAAGCCCATTAGGTTTTACATGCTTGGGAGGTGAAGGGTTGTGGATTACTTTTGATTAAAATATTGCATGGCATGCAAGACAAATTTTTCATTTTTCTCACAACCTAGACAACAAACTTCACTCTCCCAAGACATATCCCTTGGCCGAAAATTTGAGACTAATTTTCTCAAAATTTTTCTCTCAATTTTCTTCTTCAATTGTTGAGGAAAGAACTCTCTTCTCCTTGAAAAATCTTCTTATTTTTCTAGTAGCAAAATAAGAAGGGTTCTAGCTTGCAAGTCGTGGGCTTGATTTTGAAGGAAAGGAGGAAGCTTGTAGATCAACTCATCCATTCAAGAGCTAAAGTGTTTACACTTTAGTTGGAGCCATCATCAACCTCAAGAGGTTGATAGGTAATGATTTTCTCAACACCCTATGTATGACAAAGTTGAGATTTTGTATATGCTACACCTAGTACTAGGGTGGCCGAATTTTTCCATGTAAAAATCGAAATTTTTGAGCTTCCGTTGCTCTTTCGGTCACCTAATACGATCCCTTTCAAATGGTATCGGAGCTAAGGTTACTAGTTCTTGTAGCATATATATAATAATATATTGAGATCGATTTCTAACCGCATGAGAAATATTTTTGCGACAAAAACGAGGCTGAATTTTTGGGGAAATTCGGGCAGCTTGTTGTTGCCCGTTTCGGGCAGCTCGGGCTGCCCAAGGGGCTGCCCAAACAACCCCTACTTTAAAAATAATAAAAAAAAATTTGTTGCCGGAATCTGGCGACGGAGCTTCGGCGACGGCGATGACAACTAGGGTTTCCAAAAGTGCTTTGGATTATCAAAGTGTCATGGGCCTTGAGTTGTTGGGCCATTGGATGGCTAACATATTTGTGAATTTTAAATGGGCCAAAATGTTTTTGGTGAAAAATGAGTTTTTCGGGCCCTTAAGTTTAAAATTATAAAAGTTGCCAATATTTTCTCATGAAATAAATAATTTAAGTTGGACTTTAATTATTTATAGTAAGTTGTGATTTACAAGAAATTCGGTTATAAATAAATTAATTTGAAAGTAGACAAAGGTGTTTGTATACTTTGTTAATTTAGTTTATAATCGTGGCGGTTAGTGATTGGTTCAAGATATATAATATTGGATCAATTAATTATTGTGATAATTAATTGATGGTGTATGATATGTGATATTATGCATGAAGGATGATCAAAAGCCCAAGCCCAATTTGCTAGGTGTATGCTAGGATATTTTGTGTTGAATGATTGTAATAATTATCAATTTATAAAGTGGGCTTGGTTTATGACCCGTTCCCACCCCCCATGAGATGTATCCCTATTTGCCATGGATATTTATTTGTAAATATTAGTATAGTGGATGTTCAAGATTGGAAGATGGTGGCCATGATGATTATGAAGATCGAAGACATGTAAATATTGGAAGCTAATGTAATAGTTTAATTTGCATCCCATGCATTTCCCTAGGATTGGACCTAGGCCCGTGTTTAGCTCACACGGGCCGTTAGTATTGGGGCGATTGATCATCCTTGTTTGTTTACTGTTTATAATATATGCATGATATGTTATAAATAATTAGTATGTGCGTTATTATTATGATAATAACAAAGTCGCATGAATCCGGCAAACATACGATCAAACATGGCGAGCTTTTAAATAAAATTAATGATGAGACCTTTCAAAATTAAAAACCCTCATTTTGGATAAGATTCAAAATTAATATCAAGCCCGAAAAGGGGAATTATAAATTTAGTTTATAATTTCCATGTCTTCCATCGACAATGGGTGCATGATGAACGCTACCCGTACTCGGGGCTCGGCTCATATTATTGGGGGGGCCCAGGGTGCCGGAAAGCTGTGACATCCATTGACATGGTGATGTGAACTACGTGGAACTCCCATGATTTCGGCACATATTATTGGGGGAACTCATGGCGACCATCCATTAAGGTTCAACATCGATGGGTAAGGCTTGACACGTGAAGATGAACGACGTCATATTATTGGGTCCTAATCAAACGTGAGACAAAATTTTACTTAAAGGGTTGCAGTGTGATGCAATTGGAAACTACCTTTTAGGAATTGTGATTGGCTGATATTATTCGGGATCATAATTCGCTAATTGGACCTTACGTACCTACTGAGAAAAGGAGTTTCCCGTTTTCACTAGAGGGTAGTGAAAATGTCAAAACAGTGGGAGCGAAAATTTATAAAGTAAAAGTCCATACTTTATATCTTACTAAATATTTTAAAATAGTCATTAACATTTATCTGTTTTACTTTTCAGTACAAAATTTGACAATGTCTTCAATTCGCAATCCGCTTTCTGCCATACTCGAAAAACACGTATTAACCGGACCTAATTACCTCACTTGGCTAAGAAACCTAAAAATCGTCTTGAACTCGGAAAAGATTGCATATACAATGACTGAGTCGCCCCCTGCTGAGGCTCCGACTAGCTGCACTCCTGAGGAATTGCAGACCTACAAGGATTGGTGTGACCATGACTTGAAGGCCAGGTGTTATATGCAGGCTTCTATGAATGATGAGCTGCAGAGGCGTTTTGAGGATGCAAAGAATGCTGCTGACATTCATATGCACCTCAAGGAGCTCTTTGGTGAGCAGACTCGGCCTCTTAGGCATGCTACCGTCAACGAGCCTGATCACTATGCGCATGTGAGATGGGGCCTCGGTCCATGAGCATGGCCTGAAGATGATTGGGCTCGTGGACAAGCTCGTTGGCATGGATCTGACCTTGCCTTTGGAGTTGACCACCGACGTGTTGCTCTTATGGCTGCCTAGCTCATTTGATCCTTTTGTGGTGAACTTCAACATGAACAAGATGGAGCCGACCCTTGAGGAGTTGGTGAACATGCTTGTGACCTTTGAGTCCACCATCAAGAAAGAGAAGCCGGTTCTTTTTGTGGGATCTTCATCTGGTACGAAGACCGGTCCACCTGGGAAGGGAAAGAAGCGTTCTTTCCAACGTCCCAAGAAGAACGTGCCCTTGAAGAGGCAGACTCCGATTCCCGCTGTGGCAGCCACACCAGTGAAGGCTGACAAGACTGTTGACATCTGTCATCACTGCAAGAAGCCTGGATATTGGAGGCGTAATTGCAGGTAATATCTGGCCCAGAAGAGTTCTGGAAACGGTATGTTCTATATTGAAGTAAACATTTCAATTAACTCTACTTCTTGGCTATTGGATACCGGATGTGGCTCACATCTCTGTAATGATTTGCAGGCGATGGGAAGAAGTAGAAGACTCAGGGAAGGTGAGACCTTCTTGAGGATGGGCAATGAACCAAGGGTTGCTGCCAAGGCCGTAGGAGATGTTTGCTTGTATTTGAACAATAATTTTAAGTTATTTTTGAGAGATGTTTTGTTTGTACCAGACTTGGTGAAGAACATTATTTCCATTTCTATGTTAGATAAAGATGGATTTTATTGTTTATTTAGCAAAGATGTTTGCAATATTTACAAGAATGAATGTTTAATTGGCACTGGAGAACTTGAAAACGATCTCTACACCTTAAAATTGAAAGATATTCCACTTAACAATGTCCAAGCTATAACAACAACAAACAAGCGCAAACAAGATACTCTGAATTCGGCACAATTATGGCATGCTCGATTAGGACATATTTCCCTAAGAAGGATGAACAAGTTAGTGGGAGTAGGCACGTTTGATATGTCTGATATTAATGCTCTCACGACTTGTGAATCCTGTCTAAAAGGAAAGATGACCAAGATTTCATTTAAGGGCCATGTGGAGCGAGCCAAAGGGTTATTGGATTTGATCCATACCGATGTGTGCGATCCGCTTAGCATCACCACTAAGCATGGACATGCCTACTTCATCACCTTTACCGATGACTTTTCGAGGTATGGGTATGTGTATTTGATGAAATACAAGTCTGAAGCCTTTGAAAGGTTCAAAGAATTCAGAAGTGAAGTAAGAAGCAGTTGGGACGAAGCATCAAGACACTTCGATCGGATCGAGGTGGTGAGTACTTGAGTGCCGAGTTCCAAGAGTATCTTAGGGAGAATGGGATTCTCTCGCAGTGGACTCCGCCCGCTACACCACAGTTGAATGGTGTTTCGGAGCATCGTAACCGGACTTTGATGGACATGGTTCGGTCTATGATGGGGTTCACGGAGTTGCCGCCATCCTTTTGGGGATATGCGCTTGAGACAGCGGCACTGTTGTTGAACAATGTCCATTCAAAGGCAGTTGACAAGATACCATATAAGATATGGATAGATAAGCCACCCAAATATTCTCATCTTAGAATATGGGGGTGCCCTGCTTATGTGAAGCAGGTAGTGGGAGATAAATTGGATAGTCGATCCATTTTATGTTACTTTGTGGGATATCCAAAGAATTCGGTTGGATACTACTTCTATCATCCCCAAGAAACAAAGGTGTTTGTTTCTAGGAATGCAACCTTTTTGGAAAAAGAATTTCTATTAGATAGAAAATGACAGATGATAGAACTCGAAGAGGTTCAAGAGACACCCACAATTATAAAACCCACACCCGAAGAGCCAAGAGAGGAGATACAAGCTCCTAGAAGATCCGAGAGAGTCTCGAGACCACCTATGAGGTATGATCTGCTTCTTGAAGAGGGCCATGATGAGCCTATCCATGGATGTGATCCAAGGATCTTCAAGGAAGCATTATCTGATGCCGATTCATTCCAAGTGGCTTGAAGCGATGGAATCTGAGATGAATTCCATGCATTCGAACCAAGTGTGGAATCTTGTGGATCCGCCTGAGGGAATTATTCCCATAGGATGTAAATGGATTTACAAGAGGAAACTTGGGGTGGATGGGAAGGTATTGACCTTCAAGGCGCGATTGGTAGCAAAAGGATATACTCAAAGACAAGGAGTTGACTTTGAGGAAACATTTTCTCCAGTTGCAATGTTCAAGTCTATAAGGATATTGCTAGACATAGCTGCATGGTATGACTATGAGATATGGTAGATGGATGTTAAGACAGCCTTTCTTAATGGGGATATTAAAGAAGAGATTTACATGTCTCAACCCGAAGGGTTTACATCTATCGGAAGTGAGCATATGGTATGCAAACTTCAGAGATCAATTTATGGTCTAAAGCAGGCATCTAGGAGTTGGAACCTCAGATTCGATAGTACAATCAAAGAGTCTGGTTTTGCTAAGAATCCTGAGGAACCCTGTGTGTATAAGAAGGTCAGTGGGAGTGCAGTGACATTCCTTGTGCTTTATGTTGATGACATCCTACTCATTGGGAATGATGTAGGGATGTTACAATCAACTAAGATATGGTTAGCGAGTAAGTTCTAGATGCAGGACTTGGGTGAAGCATCTTTTGTATTGGGAATACAGATCTATAGAGATAGATCAAAAAGATTGCTTGGTCTCACCCAGTCCACATATATTGATACCATCGTGAAGCGGTTCTCGATGGATGAGTCCAAGAGAGGACATCTACCAATGTGTCATGGCGTGTCCCTATCCAAGTCTATGTCTCCCAAGACTGATGCAGAGATAGCGGCGATAACAAGCATTCCTTATGCATTTGCGATTGGTAGCATCATGTATGGGATGATATCTACACGTCCTGACGTGGCTTTTGCACTAAGTGTAGTGAGTAGATATCAATCCAACCCTGGTCTTCCACACTGGAAAGGTGTGAAAGACATCCTCAAGTATTTGAGAAGGACCAATAAGTTGTTCTTGGTTTATGGGGGTGGAGAACTATAATTGGAAGGCTATACCGACTCTAGCTTCCAAAGCGATATCGATGACTCGAAGTCAACCTCTGGATTCATATTCATGCTCAATGGTGCTGCTGTCTCTTGGAAGAGTTCCAAGAAAGACAGTACAGCGGATTCCACCACTGAGGCAGAATATATTGCTGCATTAAGCTGCAGCAAAGGAGGCTGTTTGGATAAGGAATTTCGTCCAAGAGTTGGGCGTCATTCCTAATGGAGTTGCACCTGTCCCGGTGTTTTGTGACAACACGGGAGCCATTGCTCAAGCAAAGGAGCCGAGGTCTCATCAGAAGTTCAAACACGTATTGAGAAAGTACCACATCCTCAGAGAGATCGTGGAGAGAGGAGATGTCACGATTGACAAAGTTGGCTCCGCAGATAATGTTGCTGATCCGCTAACTAAGCCTTTACCTGGACCATTATTCAAGAAGCATCGCGAATCGATGGGTTTGAAGCATATGGGTAGTTTGCTCTAGTGCAAGTGGGAGATTGTTAGAGTAGGTGCACGTCGAGCTAAGTGTTGGCCGAGTGTTCACAATGAAAACAATCTTTATTTTAATAATATTTGAATTTATCATTTTGGCACTTCTTTATCTGTATACCCATGCTAGTTGCATAGATAAAGCCCTTGAATATACAAATAGTAGAAAGAATATGAGATGCTTATATGATGAGTATCATGAAACTCATATTTGTAATACTGCATATTCTAAACGGTTCCTAGTCGATTCAGCCGCCACTAAGAAGGATATAGGCCGCTCGAGTTCGAGACTAATATCTGCGATGTGAGTACCATGTTTCATTGGTAGGGGATATTGTGATGTCCGAACATGCAGATAGGTGCTCCTTGTAGAGTGCACTGAACAACCCTCCATAAAAGGACTTTCCAAGTGGTTCTCACTTATCGAGTGGAAAAGTCCTAGTTTATGGTTGTACACCATTAGTCCTTATGATCCGGGACAACATTGAGACTCTATGTGCTAGAATTACACTTTGACTTGTTTACCGACTCTCATGGGGTCATCAGGTGGCAAGGTTGGGTGTTCTGTCGAAACATATAGGAGTCGATGCATTGTAGTCGGGGATTCACCGCTTACCTTCGGGTATGGATATCCTATGTGTTATCATGTGTATGTAGGTTGAAATCTCTGATCAGATTATGGTGGTAATTATGAAAAGGTTTCATAGATTACACCATCGATGCAACTACGACATGACACATAGTATCGATTCATTGACAACTCTCGATAAACCAATGGTTGTCGAATCGGTCGGGATATATGAGTTGAAGGGACCGTACTGTACGCTAACCATTATTGAATGGTTCTTGTAGTCACTATCATTTGATACCTAGGGAATCATGTAAGCGATGCTGCTAGGCGTTTAACATGATTGATTGGGTATTATCAGACTTGAGTTCTGACGTTCTTGTTATCAAGGAGTTGATAAGTAAGAATGGAGCAATTGGGATATGCTCGTATAAGGACATGTTTAGTCCGAATCACATGGAGATGTGAACCCACGGCTATTTGTATCAATGAACCATTGAGGGCCACACAAGTACTAGCTTTCTAGATCTCGTTGAGAAGTTAAAATAGTTCAATGTGTTGAACGGATTATAAATGAGTTTATAAGTTTAGAGAAAAATAGAAGTATGACTTCTATGAGAGAAATGTAATTTTTAATTTATGAACGTGTTCCTAAATTAAAAATAGGTCAAGTGAATAATGTATTTGAAAATTGTGATTTTCATAAACATTATTATTGACTAAATTAAATTAATTCATGTGTTGAATTAATTAAGCACTAGTAGGCCTAGTAGAGTCCAAATAAATAAATTAATTCAAGTGTTGAATTAATTAAATAACATTGGGCCTTGTAGAGCCCAATTGAAATAATTATTTAGCTAGTGGGCTTGAGTAAAATCAAGTAAAATTGGGTTCAAATATGTTTGAGACAATTAAAATGTTCATGGGCCATTTGTAAATGGTACAAGCCCATTAGGTTTTGGCCATTAGGTTTTGAATGCTTGGGAGGTGAAGGGTTGTGGATTATTTTTGATTAAAATATTGCATGGTATGCAAGACAACTTTTTCACTTTTCCCACAACCTAGACAACACACTTCACTCTCCCAAGACATCCCCCTTGGCCGAAAATTTGAGACTAATTTTCTCAAAATTTTTCTCTCAATTTTCGTCTTCAATTGTTGAGGAAAGAACTCTCTTCTCCTTGAAAAATCTTCTTATTTTTCTAGTGCAGGATAAGAAGGGTTCTAGCTTGCAAGTGGTGGGCTTGATTTTGAAGAAAATGAGGAAGCTTGTAGATCAACTCATCCATTCAAGAGCTAACTGTTTACACTTTAGTTGGAGCCATCATCAACCTCAAGAGATTGATAGGTAATGATTTTCTCAACACCCTATGTATGATAAAGTTGAGATTTTGTATATGCTACACCTAGTACTAGGGTGGCCGAATTTTTCCATGTAAAAATCGAAATTTTTGAGCTTCGGTTGCGCTTTCGGTCACCTAATACGATCCCTTTCACCATTGAGCTGAAGTGCAATGACTGAAGAACGTTTAAAGTAAATGGACAACGGATCAAGCATTATTATGGGACCGAAGTACGGCATGTTGACAACATTCCTTTGGGCAGATCAACTTGATTTATACTGGTGGCAGTCAGGCTGACGACGTTAAACCGAGCGCTTATTGGGAGGCAACCCAAATTTTTGTTTCTTTATTGCATTTCGTTTTTAGTTTTGCTTTTATTCTTGTATTCTTATTTTTGGTTGTGTATTTTTGGTTTAGTGTGTTCTTGTATCCCCCCAAATCTTATGACTACCAATTGCGTTTTTCAGGAATAAAAATTAGAGGATAAAACAATTTCAAAGAGTGCACCCACTGCTAGAAATCTACCGCACCCGCGGTAGTTGAAGACAGAAAATTAAAAATTTCCGGTAGCCACACCGCTGCTTGCGGTGCAAACGTTGCCGCACCCGCGCTAATTTGACGGAAGGTGGATCGCACCCGCGGTAGGATTTTCATCGCACCCACGGTTTCTGCTGACTGAAAACTAAAAATTTCCATTAAGCAAAGCGCACCCGCGGTCTATTTTTCAGTGCACCCGCGATCATTTCCAGAACCATTACTGCACCCTCGGTCGAATCGTCAACGCGCTCGCGGTGGCCTAAGGCCGATAATTCTTGAATTTCCAGTAGCATCACCGCCCTCGCAGTCTATTTTGTACCGCACCCGCTCTAATTGTCTAGAGAGTGCATGGCACCCACGGTACCTTATTGAGCGCACCTGCGGTCGACAAATGCTAAGCCATAAAAATTTCCAGAGACTACACCGCACCCGCGGTATATTCTGGACCGCACCCGTGACCGATGATTTTAAATACTGAAAGGGGCATAAATTGGACATTACCAAAGAACATTTCTCCCCACCTTCTCCTTCACTTCGAAATCCTTTATCACAAAACACATTCCACACTCAAATTTTCTATCCAATAGCACATTTCCCACTCCACACATACATACATTCACTCATTTCATCTAATATCCATCTTCATTCCACAAAATCAACACCAATACTACCTAGGGTTTGAAAAGGGGCTCGAAAATTTTACACCAAGGATTGATTGGAGCTTCGATTTTGTTCTTCCAAGACACATTTCAACACTCAATGTGAGAAAATCCATACTATATTTGCTTTGAAATTCGAAATTATTGGTGGTGTTGGCTATGGAAGAAAAGTCTAATTAATATTCAATTTTAGTGGAATACATTCTTGACATTGTTAATTGGATTGGTGTGCATATCGTTGAGGTGTAGTTATTGTGATTAATAATTTCGGATGAGTGAAAGAATCATCAAGTTAATTGAATTGGTTTGAAGGGGAAGTTGGTGCTTTTAAAGTGTTTGAAAAAATGCCTCCAAGAAAAAAAACAGTCAAAGGGTGCATCCTCATCTGCGAACTATGATGCACACAAGTTCTTGGACGAAAAGGCGGAGGAAAATTATGGTAAAATGTTGAACAAGAGCATTGTGAAAGAGAGGGGATTTGACCTGAGCTTCCCCCGAACCGAGATCGGATTAATGCTTAC
Source organism: Primulina tabacum (assembly GCF_025594145.1). NCBI lineage: Eukaryota > Viridiplantae > Streptophyta > Magnoliopsida > Lamiales > Gesneriaceae > Primulina > Primulina tabacum. Next base: position 13,445,418 of record NC_134555.1, on the reverse strand, counting down.
CGCTAGGTATTGGGAGGATTTTGGCAAGCAACCACAGAATGTGGTCATTTCATTGGTACGAGAATTTTATGCTAACCTTAAGGTTAAGCATGATCATTTGAAAGTTTTGGTGAGAGGAAAGATGGTAGCTTTTGATGCTCATACCATCAACATGATGTATAGTATCCCCCCAATCATGCATGATGAATATGAAGAATATCGGACCGAGGACATTGATCATAATAATATTTTTCTGACTATATGCATTGAGGGAGCAGAGTGCCAAATGAGAGAAGATGTGCATTTAAGCCTAGCCAAATCAGATCTGACAGATGTTGCCAAAGATTGGTATTCCTTCATTTCGGCTAGGATCAAGCCTACTGACCATACTACCACCATCATCAAGAAGAGGGCAATCCTGACTTTTTGCATCATGACGGGAAAGACAATTGACTTAGGTCAATTGCTTCAGAGCTCGATTTTAGATTATGCAAAAGGCAACTCTCCTAGTTGACTCCTCCACCCCTCTCTTATCACCGATCTATGCCAGAATGTGGGAGTGAATTGGGCAGCATATGAAGAGTTGTTAAAACCAAAGTCTGCCATTGTGGTAATTCAACCACATAGATCACTGTCAGCTGAACAACATGATGCACCTCGAGCTCAGAGAGAATTCAACGGAAGAGCTGCAGAAAGACATGCCAATGCTCCGGCCCCACAACCACAACCGCAACCAATAAATGTTCGAGATCTATTAACCCATTTGGAAGAAGAGATGCGCCAACAATGCCAAGACATGGATGAGTTTCGGTTTTGGACCAATACGTTCATGGGCTAGATCATGGATTTAACGTCCATCTTGGCTCAACAATTTCCATCAGCTTCCGCATCTGGTAATCAATTTCCACAACCTCCACAGTGGCCGCCCGCATACTACCCGTCGGAGTTCCACCCACCACCAGAAGGTGTAGATGATGAGGATGGCAATGACCACTGACGGTCGTTGCCCGAGGGATGTGTATTCCTCTGTCTTTCATGATCATTTACATCGAGGACGATGCACATATTTTAGTTTGAGGGAGATGTTATTTATTTTATTTTGTGTGTTCATTTATTTAGTTTTATTTGAGTGTTTTTTTTTTTTGCTTGTGAGTTTGTAGTGTCATAGTCAGGAAAATTTTTGAAATGACCAATGATGAAAAAATGTGTGTGTTGAGAAGAAAGGTTGTGAGACCCCGAGAATTAACAATAGTCCAATAACTTTTAAAATAGTGTTAATGGTATTGTTGTAAATAAGTTGAAAAATATTCAATTTATTTTGATGGCATTTTTGTAAATAAGTTGAAAAATAATAAATTAATTTTAAGGGCAAAATGGTAATTATGTTATGGTTTTTAGCTTAATTGTCTGAGTATTTGTCCAAATGATTTGAGATTTGGATATAACGTAGAAAACTCAAAGATATAGAAGTTTCATGTTTTGAGTTTTGAAAATTTTGATCGTTTGACTGGTCCAAAGGGATATACCGATGTTAAAATGTTATGCTAATCAATGTTGGGCTAAAAACAAAATTAATAATTTAGACATAGATAATAATGTAAAAGAAAAATTATTTAAAATAATAATGGATTCGAATAATAATCCTGACAATGAAACTGAGAATTCTTCAGAATCTTATATTTCAGAAGAAATAATAGATAGTGATTCAGATATTTCTAATGATTTAAATGAATGTAATAACTGTATACAAGGAAAATCTTGTCATATAGAAGATAAAAATGATGAATTTTATAAACTAATGTCTCAATTCAATGATTTAAATATTAATGTGTTAACTAACAATAATATTTTAGAATTCCTTAAAATGATTAAGGATCTAATATTAAAATCTACAATTATTGATCAAATGGAGAATACTGCTTCAACTAGCAATAATAATAATAACATTCTTGTTAAACAAGAACAAGCTTATTCAATAAAAGAAGTAAAAAATCTTTTACAACAGAAATATAGTAAACAGAATCCAGTTACTATACATGATTTAGTTAAAGAAATAGAAAATCTTAAAGAACAAGTAAAGATTTTACAACATAATAGTTTAAATTATCGTGTTTCAATTATTGAAACTAATAATAATAATTCAGTTAATAATTCTGACAGTTTTGATAATCTTCAAGATATTTCTTTTCCTGATCCAGATAAAAAACATTTATCTGTTTTAAGCATGATTATATCTCAAAAATGGTACACCATTATTACTTTATTAATTGAAAATTCTTATAAAAAGAATTTCATTGCTATGATTGATAGTGGTGCAGATTTAAATGTTATACAGGAAGGATTAATTCCTACGAAGTATTTTCATAAAACTACTCATTCTCTTTCTCATGCAGGAGGAGAACCTTTAGAAATAAATTATAAATTGCCAAAAGTTTATATTTGCAAAGATAAAAACTGTATTCAAACCAGTTTTTTATTAGCGAAAGATATTTCTAGCCAACTTATACTTGTTCTTCCTTTTATTTATCAAATTTATCCTTTAACTTATGTTGATGAAACAGGTATTATAGGAACCTTTCAAGGTAATCCTATTTTTTTTAAGTTCATAACTAAACATGTTCATAGAATTCTTAATGAATTACAAGAGAAGATTGACAGGAAAACTTTTCAAATTAATTCTTTAAAAAAAGAGGTTAATATTTTAAATATAGATTATAAATTACAAAATCCTAAATTACAGGAAAAAATCAAACTTATTCATAATAAATTCTCATTAGAAATATGTAATGATTTGCCTAATGCTTTTTGGAATAGAAAGAAGCATATTATATCTCTTTCATATGAAGAGAATTTTGATGAAAAGAATATTCCTACTAAGGCTCGTCCTTGCCAAATGAATTCTGAATATTTAGAATTATGCAAGAATGAAATTCATTCTTTATTAGAAAAAGGTTTGATAAAACCTTCTTAATCTCCTTGGTCATGTACTGCTTTTTATGTTAATAAACATTCTGAAAAGGAAAGAGGAGTTCCTAGATTAGTAATAAATTATAAACCTCTTAATAAAGTTTTAAAATGGATTAGGCATCCTATCCCTAATAAAAAAGATTTATTACATAGACTTGTAAATGCAATCATATTTTCAAAATTTGATTTAAAATCAGGATTTTGGCAAATTCAAGTAAAAGAATCTGACAGATATAAAACTGCTTTTAATGTTCCTATAGGACATTATGAATGGACAGTAATGCCATTTGGCCTTAAAAATGCCCCTTCTGAATTCCAACAAATTATGAATGATAGTTTTTATTCTTATAGCAATTTTATAATTGTTTATATAGATGACATATTGGTGTTTTCTAATGATATAGAAACACATTTTAAACATTTAGACATGTTTAAAAATATTGTTATTCAAAATGGTCTTGTTATTTCAAAATCTAAAATGATTTTATTTCAAACAAATATTAGATTTCTTGGTCATATGATTGAAAAAGGAAAAATAATTCCTATACAAAGAAGTATAGAATTTGGTTCTAAATTTCCTGACATTATAACTGATAAAACTCAGTTACAGAGATTTTTAGGAAGTTTAAATTATATTTCTCCTTATATTAAAGATCTTACTAAAGATTCTGCTATCTTATATGATAGATTAAAGAAGAATCCTTTATTTTGGTCCGATAAACATACTAATGCTGTTAAAAATATCAAAGAAAAGGTTAAAAATCTTCCTTTTCTTATGCTTGCTAATCCCCAATGGGATAAAATTGTTGAAACTGATGCCTCATATATAGGTTTTGGAGGAATCCTAAAACAGAAAGAGCCCCAAACTAAACAAGAATATCTTATTAGATTTTATTCTGGGAAATGGAATAATGCCCAGAAAAATTACTCCACATTAGCAAAAGAAATCTTAGCTATTGTCAGATGTATTATGAAATTTCAAGATGATTTATATAATCAAAAGTTTATTATAAAAACTGACTGCAAATCTACAAAATTTATGTTTAATAAAGATTTTAAACATGATGTTTCTAAACAAATGTTTGCAAGATGGCAGGCTCATTTAGCTCCTTTTAATTTTGAAATCATTTATAAAAAAGGTGAAGATAATCATCTACCTGATTTCTTAGCTCGAGAATATTTATCCTAATGTTTTCATTTACAGATATGTATTCTCGAGGAAGAGGAGAGTCCTCTTATAGAGGGCGAGGTGGTAGGGGAAAAATCCCTAATATCATAGCACAGCATGGTAAACAGAGGCTTATAGCCCAGAACTTATCCAGTTCATCAGCCAGTAATACTGAGCAAAATAATGAGTTATACAATGAATTTCAAGAATTCTTGAAACAAAAGCAGAGAAGTAATACAGATTCTCAATCTTCAGCATCATATGCTAATATCATTAAAGAAGATGATAATGATTCAGCTCTATATACAGAGACAAAACATCGAGAATTGATTCTTCTTATAGAAGAAAAAGATAACCAATGGAAAAAAACTCCATGGACTATCATGGAAAGATATCTAACCAATACATCATATGTATATGGTTCTTATAAGCAAAGAGGATTTTATGAAAATCTTCTGATATCTACAAAAAGTGTTGACATAACTCACTTTTTCAGTAATACTCAACAAAGAGGAAGTTATAAATTCTCAAAGTTTATCATCAAGAAGATCATATCTATTGAAGAATGGGGTATATCTCCATTAGTTGAAAAAGAATTTTATTCTGAAAATCACAAAATGAGTTTTAAATTCAATTTTTGGGATTATATTGAAAGTTTTAATAAAACCTTGTTTTATGAAAATGAAAAAAGAAAACATACTTGGTTTTTAAAGATTTGTGAAAATGTTTTTCACTATCCAGTTCCAAATTGGTTTTTAATCTGGTGGAAGATATTTGGTCCATCCGCAAAGATTTTGCCAGAGGTTTTTATAAATCCCATGAATACTTGGTTAAATGTTTCTCCAAGTATTAAAAAATCATTTTCTGAACATTGGATCGATGGAAAGACTCTATGTCTATTTTTCATGGAATTTGGAATCCCATGGATCTGGAAATGGCAGCCAGAATTCAGTTACACTGATGAAGGCATCCCTTGCATATGGAGGGTCAGTTCCACAAAATTCTGGGACAAATTATTGAGAGATGATCCAGAAACTGGAAAACCATATGGTTATGAAACTCTTCATCAAATGGAAGAAAAAATTTCCTTATACCAGAAAGAAATTAATTATCAACAAGAAAAGGAAAAAGCCTTTATGAGTCCTTTCAAGATTCTTACTCAGAAATATTCTGAAAATATTCAAAAGAAAAAATGATCGAGATCTATATTGAAGAAATGAAAAAAGATCTTTTCCAGAATATTGGAGGTTCTGATTCAAAATCAGATAAATCTATGGTGTCCGAATCTAGTGAAAATCAATCTATTCATCTAATGAAGATGCAGGATGCTCAAGACCCTGAGGATGATATTCCTCAATTTTTTCAAATAGATGACATTTTTGAGGATTTGAAAAATTCTTTAAAAGACAATATTAAAGATGATTAAAACCGTCAGAAGAAGAATCTGCAGTTGGTGGAATATCACATCTCATCATGGCATATCGTGACAAAAAGTGGGTGGTATATCACTGTAGACTTTTTGACTTCATAAGCATATTACTATTTACTTTAATAAAGTATTATACTGTTTCTATTTTAAGATGGAATCCGGGGTTTCATGTCCGGCTCTTCTATCTATTTATAGGTTCATTTTGTGTCTTGAAGAGGACACGGTTGAGTTTGCTCCCTCTCTATTCTCTCTTGTAAAAATCTTTTTGAAGTATATCAATAAAAGTTTGCAGTTCTGTTAACAACTTTGTAAGTTCTTACTGTTTTTATTTTCTGTTTTTATTTACTGTTTTAAATTTTTATATTTCATAAGTTTAGCCTGAATGACAGGCTAAAGTATTTGTGCTAAATTATTACCTTACTATGACATGATCTATATTTATTTGTTCTTGGAATCAGATTGAGATAATAAAAGATCTATTTAAATTTTTGGAATTTAATGTAATATAAGAGTCTTTGGTTAGAACATAAGGTAAAAAGATGAACCAGGAAATGGTAAACACAAGGTTCGAGTTTAACCAGGAAAAATAAATTCATGTTGTAGCCCTTCAGCCTGCTTAGCCGAGAAATGGCGTTTAATGCGTTTATGGGTGATTTTTATGAATTTATGATTCTGAGGTGGACCTCGGTAAAATCCTCTGTTGTTTAATTTCTTTGGTATATCTTTTATAAATCCTTTTATGTTTTGTAAAAGTTCCAAATATGAATCTTATATTCATTATTATTCTGTGATTTAAATTCTTCCTTTTCTTAGCTCAGTATGAGTTGAAGATGATATATAGGCTGGAAACCAATAAACTCCATGTGTGTGAAAGCCACTAAGGAAAAGTTTGGTAAAACAACGCCACGTATCAGATTCCTCTTTTTGATCCCAAGCCACAGATGGTATCAGAGCCATGGAAATAGTCTGGATAATAATTTAGCACTTCTTATTCAAATGAATATTTTCGGTTTTAAAGAAACTGTTCAAAACAGTTTAAATGAAGAATATGATTTACCTGAGCATTTAGATTTATTGAATAAATGGATTATTTATAAGATAGAATCTAAAATGATCTATAAGTTAGGAACCTTTGAAAGAATTGGTTTTAAACAGGTAGTTAAAACTACAGAATCATCAGTACCACTTCATAATAATGAAATGGTTATTAGATTGTTAAACAATAAAGATATTTTGCCTTATATAAAAAATTATAGATCTCGATCATTTTTTCTTTTGAATATATTTCAGAACATTTCTGAGTAAGAATCTTGAAAGGACTCATAGAGCTTTTTCCTTTTCTTGTTGATTATTAATTTCTTTTTGGTATAAAGAAATTTTTTGTTTCATTTGATGAAGAGTTTCATAACCATATGATTTTTCAGTTTCTGGATCATCTCTCAATAATTTGTCCTAGAATTTTGTGGAACTGACCCTCCATATGCAAGGGATGCCTTCATCAGTGTAACCGAATTCTGGCTGCCATTTCCAGATCCATGGGATTCCAAATTCCATGAAAAATAGACATAGAGTCTTTCCATCGATCCAATGTTCAGAAAATGATTTTTTAATACTTGGAGAAACATTTAACCAAGTATTCATGGGATTTATAAAAACCTCTGGCAAAATCTTTGCGGATGGACCAAATATCTTCCACCAGATTAAAAACCAATTTGGAACTGGATAGTAAAAAACATTTTCACAAATCTTTAAAAACCCAGTATGTTATCTTTTTTCATTTTCATAAAACAAGGTTTTATTAAAACTTTCAATATAATCCCAAAAATTGAATTTAAAACTCATTTTATGATTTTCAGAATAAAATTCTTTTTCAACTAATGGAGATATACCCCATTCTTCAATAGATATGATCTTCTTGATGATAAACTTTGAGAATTTATAACTTCCTCTTTGTTGAGTATTACTGAAAAAGTGAGTTATGTCAACACTTTTTGTAGATATCAGAAGATTTTCATAAAATCTTCTTTGCTTATAAGAACCATATACATATGATGTATTGGTTAGATATCTTTCCATGATAGTCCATGGAGTTTTTTTCCATTGGATATCTTTTTCTTCTATAAGAAGAATCAATTCTCGATGTTTTGTCTCTGTATATAGAGCTGAATCATTATCATCTTCTTTAATGATATTAGCATATGATGCTGAAGATTGAGAATCTGTATTACTTCTCTGCTTTTGTTTCAAGAATTCTTGAAATTCATTGTATAACTCATTATTTTGCTCAGTATTACTAGCTGATGAACTGGATAAGTTCTGGGCTATAAGCCTCTGTTTACCATGCTGTGCTATGATATTAGGGGTTTTTCCCCTACCACCTCGCCCTCTATAAGAGGACTCTCCTCTTCCTCGAGAATACATATCTGTAAATGAAAACATTAGGATAAATATTCTCGAGCTAAGAAATCAGGTAGATGATTATCTTCACCTTTTTTATAAATGATTTCAAAATCAAAAGGAGCTAAATGAGCCTGCCATCTTGCAAACATTTGTTTAGAAACATCATGTTTAAAATCTTTATTAAACATAAATTTTGTAGATTTGCAGTCAGTTTTTATAATAAACTTTTGATTATATAAATCATCTTGAAATTTCATAATACATCTGACAATAGCTAAGATTTCTTTTGCTAATGTGGAGTAATTTTTCTGGGCATTATTCCATTTCCCAGAATAAAATCTAATAAGATATTCTTGTTTAGTTTGGGGCTCTTTCTGTTTTAGGATTCCTCCAAAACCTATATATGAGGCATCAGTTTCAACAATTTTATCTCATTGGGGATTAGCAAGCATAAGACAAGGAAGATTTTTAACCTTTTCTTTAATATTTTTAACAGCATTAGTATGTTTATCGGACCAAGGTAAAGGATTCTTCTTTAATCTATCATATAAGATAGCAGAATCTTTAGTAAGATCTTTAATATAAAGAGAAATATAATTTAAACTTCCTAAAAATCTCTGTAACTGAGTTTTATCAGTTATAATGTCAGGAAATTTAGAACCAAATTCTATACTTCTTTGTATAGGAATTATTTTTCCTTTTTCAATCATATGACCAAGAAATCTAATATTGGTTTGAAATAAAATCATTTTAGATTTTGAAATAACAAGACCATTTTGAATAACAATATTTTTAAACATGTCTAAATGTTTAAAATGTGTTTCTATATCATTAGAAAACACCAATATGTCATCTATATAAACAATTATAAAATTGCTATAAGAATAAAAACTATCATTCATAATTTGTTGGAATTCAGAAGGGGCATTTTTAAGGCCAAATGGCATTACTGTCCATTCATAATGTCCTATAGGAACATTAAAAGCAGTTTTATATCTGTCAGATTCAATATAATAGTATAATATAATATTTAAAAAAATAAAAATAAATTGATATATATGAAACTTACGTGAAATTTTTCAGAAAAGTAACAGAAAGGTGAGAGGAGAAGAATAGAGGGTTTTGAGATTTTCTTTTTGATCTTGCGACATATCGGTTTATCCAATCGACGAACCAACTTCAGTTCTGGGATCGTTGACACGAGGTCTTCGATTTGAGGTATAAATTTTATATTTTTGGTGATGTTTGAAATTCTTCGATTTTTGAAATAAATCCGATAAATTGTTAAATTATACAGAAATTGAAGATTGTTGACTATTGTATGATTTTAACGAAGAAGAGATGATTATAGTAATGTTATTTTGAATTATTCCCAATTTATTATAATTAGAGAATTTTAATCGTTGGATTGAGATTAAAGAATTTTTTGTCAGTTGTTATTAATTCTGATTATATATGTGGAAGAATAGCCGACAAGAAACTATGTTTTGAAGTCGGAATTGAATTATGCTATGATTCTGATTTGATATGAATTTTCAAAGTTTCAAAATATATTTGAAACTTATATTATTGAATTTGAATGATGTTATTGATTGAAATGAATATGTTATTGATGTAGATAGATTATTATACTAATATCTTCAAGCTACATCGAATGAAACGAAGAATTGAGGTATGTTGCGATCGAGTAACATACGACAGGTATCTGTATCATATGATATATGTTTGATTGCTTTGATTGAGAATATATGTCTATATGCCTTATTTTTTCAGTTGATGTGGCATACATGACATACACGTTGAGCTATGATCCTTGGATACCTTGATATGATTGGATTTGATTATGGGGTTTGTGAACACGATGCTATGTTTGGCATTATGTGGCCCTTAAAGCAAAGTCATTAGTGGCCCCGATGATTGATTGAGATTTACGATTTGATGGCGCTTTGTCGACGCTATTATACGAGTATATCTGATTGAGGCCGGTATGCCAGCTCGAGCATTGATTTGATAGCGATTCGTTTGATTCTGACATGTGCTCAGTGGATGGGCATTTGACCTGATACCTCCACGACATACATACATTGCATACCATATATCATTGTTTAGATACTTGTGGTATATATTGTGGTTGTTTCAGACTGAGATTTGCTCATCCCAGATGGGGCTGTTGTTGTCTTTATATGTGGACAATGACAGGTACTCTAGGATATCAGGAGGCCGGAGAGGGTGCTTCTGGAGGGAGTCACAGTTTGAGCTGAGGTTTAGTGTCTATCCCAGTATATATATACCGGGGCATGTCTTGACGAGTATGAGTTTGTTTGTTTGTAGTTAAATTACGTGTGAGCTTGTTTTATATTGTGATTGAGATAGACGAGGCCATATTATATATACTATTTTTAATATTATAATTACTGTTGACACGTTTTGGGCTCATTGTAAAGAAAATTTAAACTCGTTTTTCGCTGTAATTAATTAACCCTAATCAGATTGCATTTTAATGACGATTAGGAGTTAAGGGCCCTACACATAGTGGTATCATAGCATAGCTGGGAATGCTCGATTGAGTCTTGTGTACACTTGAATAGGCAAAAATGAATTGTGCATTTGTGTTTGATTTATTTGTATTACTTGTTCTTGCTTAATTTAGTTTGAGTAAGTTATTGAAGAGATTGATGATATGAGATGTTGATGTGTAATTGATATTTATTTGTGATATTCATCCTCTGATTTGTAGATGGATCCCACAAATGAGACTGCGAGTAGTAGTACTGAGAGGATTGTTGGACAGTTCAAAGGAATGTCCATGGATCTGGTAATGGATCGATTCCAGGATTTGAAACCACCGAGGTTCTTTGGCACTGAGATTGCAGAAAGAGCAGAGGCCTGGTTGAAAGATATCGAGCACTTGTTTAATATCGTTGAACATTCTAAGGCTCGGCGAATGAAGCTTGCCATTTATCAACTAAAAGACCGAGAAAAATCTTGGTGGGAAGCCGCTGAGATTGGATTGGAAGAAGCCGGGATTGAAGTCACATGGGATGTCTTCAAGGCCCAGTTTTTGGAGCCGTATTCTCCTCCTTCGTATTATACTGCTCAGGAGAATGAATTTAATAGTCTACGGCAGGGAACGATGATTGTTGCAGAATATGCGTCGAAGTTTTCTACTATGTTGAAGAATGCACCTCACGTAGCGGAAAATCCAAAAGAAAAATATAACAGGTTTGTGAATGGTTTGCATCCTGCTATTTATACCTTTGTCATTTCTGGTTTGCCTACCAGCTACGCAGAGGCAATTGAACGAACAAAGGCAGCCGAAGCTGGACTAAAGCGAGGAGGTCCTCAGTATACTCCTCCACCTCCAATGATAGCTCAGCAGCCTACCTTGCGTTCGAGAGGTAGGAAGTTTAAGAAGACTGGTTACATTGTTTCTTCATCTTCTTTGTGTTCGAGTGGATCCCAGCGAGGGAGTCTTGTGATTGCTCATTACTGTAGCCATTGTGGGGGTAAACATACTATCGAGCAGTGTCGAGGTTTGTTTGGTACTTGTTATTAGTGTGGACAGGAAGGGCATTTTTCTCGAGTATGTTGAATAAGGGTACGACTTCTTCCCAATCCCAACTAGGATTTCGTGGTGGCCCCAGTATGATGAGACCTGATGTTCCTGTTCCCTCTTTTCAGCAGTCGAATGTTCCACGATATTGAGGATCGGGTGGTCAGACTGCTGAAGTCCCTCCTCAAGTGAGAGTGTATGCTATGACGGAGGATCAGGCGAAAGAAGCTCCTGGTGGTGTGATTGCAGGTATTTTCATGCTTTGCGATTATCCTGAACATGTTTTATTTGATACAGGAGCATCCCACTCATTCATATCTCATGCATTTGTTGCATCCCATGATATTATGTGTACCTCATTGTATGATACTTTATCGATAGTCACGCCAGCAGGAAAGATTATTTTGTCTGAGCATGTTGTGCATAATTGTTTATTGATATATGAGGATAATGTGATATTTCTGAATCTGATTGTCCTCCCAATGCACGACTTTGATTGTATTGTTGGCATAGATGTCTAGGACAACAAATCGAGCTACTGTTGATTGTTTTCATGGAGTGGTTCGATTTCGACCTGTTGATGGACCCAAGTGGAATTTTTATGGCAAAGTTTCCCAAGCTAAAATTCCTTTGGTATCCTCTCTGGAAATGTCTCGACTTTTGACTAGCGGAGATGAGGGTTATCTTATCTACGATGTTGATGTCTCTAAGAAAGAGCCTTCTTTATCTGATATTCTCGTTGCGAAAGAGTTTCAAGATGTATTTCCCGATGAGATTCCTTATTTTCCACCTCATCGAGAAGTTGAATTTAGTATTCATCTTGTACCAGGACTGCACCTATTTCGAAAGCTCCTTATCGCATGGCACCACTGGAATTGAAGGAATTGAAAGAACAATTGCAGGATCTTCTCGATAAGGGATATATTCTACCGAGTGTATCACCTTGGGGAGCTCAAGTTTTATTTGTTCGAAAGAAAGATGGTACTATGCGAATGTGTATCGATTATAGGCAACTGAATCGGGCTACTGTGAAAAACAAGTACCCACTTCCTCGTATTGATGATTTATTTGATTCAGCTTCAGGGCACTTCTGTTTACTCTGAGATTGATCTTCGTTCGGGATATCATCAAGTATGTGTTCGAGAAGAAGATGTGCCTAAGACTGCTTTTCGTACCAGGTATGGTCACTATGAATTTTTGGTTATGCCTTTCGGTCTCAGGAATGCTCTTGCTGTTTTTATGGATTTAATGAATCGTGTCTTTTGAGATTTTCTTTACCGATTCGTTATTGTGTTTATTGATGATATTCTTGTCTATTTGAAATCTAAAAAGGAGCATACTGAATATCTGAGACTGGTACTTCAAACTCTTTGTACTAGCCATTTACATGCTAAATTGTCCAAATGTGAATTCTAGATAGACAAAGTAGTATTTTTGGGCCACGTCATTTCGAGACATGGCATATCAGTTGATCCTGCGAAGGTTGAAGCTGTATTAAATTGGCCAAGACCTACGAATTTTCCTGATATCCGTAGCTTCATCGGTTTAGCTGGTTATTATCGTCGTTTTATTGAAGGATTTTCGAAAATAGCTAAACATATTACTCAACTGACACAGAAGAATCAGATATTCATTTGGTCAGATGAATGTGAAGCTAGTTTCTTGAACTGAAGACGAGATTAACCACAGCACCTGTGCTAACTATTCACTCAGGTACCGGAGGATTTGTAGGGTACAGATGCATCTGGTAAGGGTTTGGGTTGTGTTCTGATGCAACATGGCAAGTTGATTGCTTATGCATCTCGTCAATTGAAATCTCATGAAACTCGTTATCCTATTCATGATCTGGAATTGGCCGCCATTGTGTTTGCTTTGAAGATTTGGCGCCATTACTTATATGGAAAAAAGTTTGTTATCTATTCGGACCATAAGAGTCTGAAGTATCTCTTTTCTCAATCTGATTTGAATATGAGGCAAGACAGGTGGATGGATCTCCTGAAGGATTTTAATTGTGAGATTCATTATCACCCTGGATCGGTGAACGTTACTGCAGATGCCCTTTGTCACGCCCCGTGTCCGAAGCATCGGTGACATCCGGCATTGTTTAACAATTACTTGAAAACAAATAAGCCTCGTATCAAAAATGCCAAAAACCAGTCTTTTTCATAAATAAAACATTAGTCTTTACATTGACAATAGAATAAAAATACATCAGAGTTGCGGAAGCGGAAAATAAACGAAAGGAATATACAATCTTGATTCTTGAATCTTGCTCATCGACTACCATCCCCAGAAAGCTTCTTGTTCCTCCTCATTCACTTGCTCTTCCTTTTTATCTGAAATTTGTAAGGAGTGAGTGTTTCGGTAAACATTCAGCAAGTGGGGGTCGATCGATTTCCAATGATACATATAGAACTTAATCTTTAAAACATTTCTTTAACAAACTTTCAAATCTAATTACTTTTAACTCATCATAACAGAAACGAAACAAATATGAGACAGAGATTATCAGAAGATTCAGAGCAGTTCAGAAACAGATCAGAATAAATCAGAACAGAACAGATCGGAACAGACAGAACACTGTTACTCATCTCATTTCCATGGTCAAATTGTCCCCAATATGTTAGTCTTCTAAGGGGTGAGGCCAGAACACGGTTTTATACCCACCGATGGGGGCCAGACAGAACATGGTTTTATACCCAACAATGGGGGCCAGACAAAACATGGTTTTATACATACAAGCATGTCATATCATTTATATACACAGTTTATAATTACAAGAAATTATGGACACACATACAAGCATGTCATATCATTTATATTCAAAGTTTAAAAATACAAGAAATTACATAACAAAAACCCACTTACAGATTCTTGTACGAACTTCCTCTCAAAAATTGAGCAGCACTTCGTCGTGACTTTAACAAATGCGATCTTCAATCGCGCAGCACTTCATTATTCCTTCGAGCAGACTGAGACACAATTTTAGCAGCACTTCGACGTAAATTTTGATCGCCTGAATTGCAAGAATTTCTTCCTCTTCCTTGCTCTCCTTTGGCCGAAATTTGAGAGTGCTTTTTGGTGTGCATTTCTTCCAACCTTGAGGTGGTATTTATAGGAAAAAAAGGCTTTCCATCTAGCCATTGGCCGATTTCTTGGCCTCCAAGAATGGAGTAATGGTGATCATAATGGTGGTCAAAGATATGCCAAGCACCAAGAGTCATTCCTTGCACCATAAATGTGTCCTGGTCTCCTAGCTCCTCTCTTAGCTCCTCCATGGATTATCTCAAAGGCCATTTCCTGCATACTAAGTATGTCCAATTCCTTGGCTCACCTTTTAAATCCCTTTTTGGTCTTGTTAGGACAAGCTTGGTTAAGCTGCTTTGAGCTGAAAGATCGGGTCCTTGAGTTGGGGTTTTACTCCTCCAGTGACGACTCTTTGATGGATGTGGTTATTTGCAGCTTGACTTCCTATTGAGTTAATCTCCGAGCTTTGAAGCTACTTCCTCGAGTTATCTCAAAGGTGGCTTCTTGCATAATAAGTTTGTCCAAACCTTTAGCTCATTTATCTCCTTCCTTGGTTTAGTCAAAGGTCATTTCTTGCACATTAATTTGTCCAATCCTTTAGCTCTTCTCCTAGCTCCATTTTGGTTCTTTTAGGACAAGAAAGGATGAGCTTCTTTGAGCAAGGATATTGAATTCATGAGCTAGGGATTTCCTCCCCGACAATCAATGAGCTTCCTTGAGCTGAGGGTTTTATCTTAGGAACTGAGGGTTTCTTTTCCAAGTGACGTACCCTCAATTCTCAAGGTTTTGGAGATACTTTCCGAGCTTTTTGAGGTACTTTGCTTCAAAAAATCCGGGTTCTCACATCCCACACTCCTTATTGTAAGTTTCGTCCTCGAAACTTTAGTTAGCTAGATCTTTAAAGTGATGAGGGTGCCAAGTACGCATACTTTCTTCAAGTTCCCAAGTTGTTTCTCATTCCATATGATTTGACCATTGTATCTTGACAAATGGAATTGTTTAGCGTCTCATCACTTGGTCTTTGGTGTCCACTATTCGAATAGATATTTCTTCCCTTCGTTTAGTAGCGATGCAACTTTAAGATTCTGACTTGGATCTGAGACATACTTCCTTAGCTGTGAGACGTGGAAGACGTTGTCAATCCTTGACATGCCTGGTGGTAAAGCCAGCCGAAAAGCTAGGTTTCCCACATTTTCCAGTATTTCGAAGGGTCCGACATACCTTGGAATTAGCTTTCTAGGTTTGCTGAATAGAACCACTCTTTTCATAGGGAAAACTTTATCCTAAGCTTTCTCACCGATTTCAAACTCCAACGGTTTTCACTTTAAATCAGCCCAGCTCTTTTGTCGATCATGAGCTGTCTTGCGTTTTTCCTTGATAATAGCTACTTTATCAACAATTCTAGTACCATGATAGCTCTCTCTGATTTCAATACTTCAATGATAATTATTGTTATCGGCAAATTCAATCAAGGGGGGTGTTTATTTAATTCCTCCGAGGTCCATGGCACACGCCCTAAAATATCTTCAATAGTTCGATCCACCGTCTTTGCCTCGTGTTTAATTCTTTTTGTGTGAATAGTATTTGAGGCTTTGATGATCGATAAATTTCACACATTTGACACCAAAGAAATTGATTCTCTGGATCTTTGGCTCAAATATAATTGTGGCTAATTCAGTATCATGTGTTGGATAATTTTGCTCACATGGTTTTAATTTCATCGCTGCATAGGCAATTACTTGCCCTCTTGAATGAGAACACAACACAATCCTCTTTTGATGTATCATTGTAAATTGTGAAATTCTTGCCTTCTTCGGGAAGTACTAATACTAGCGTAGAAACGAGTTTCTTTTTCAAGATCTAAAAACTCTTCTCACATTCTTCACTCTAATTGAATTTAGAGTTCTTCTGAGTGAGCTTGGTGAGCGGAAGAAATCCTTCAACACATTTTCTTAATAGCCAACTAATCCCAAAAACTTCAAATTTCTATTCTAGTAGTCGATCAAGGCCAGTCTATGATTGCCTCCACCTTATTGGTGATCCACTGATATGCCCATTTCAGATATTATATGACCGAAGAATATGACATTTTTTAATCAAAATTCACATTTCTTAAATTTAGTATTTAGTTATTTTCCTCTGAGCATCGGTAGAGCAAGACGAAGATTTTCCTTGCGGTCTTACTCACTTGTTGAATATGCATGAATGTCATCAATAAATGCTACCACAAACTTGTTGAGGAATTTTCTTGAACGCTCTGTTCATGAGTTCTATGAATGTTACTGGAGCATTGGTCAGGCCAAAAGGTATTATCGTTAACTCATAGTATCAATACCCTTTTCTTTTTAAGGCTGTTTTAGGTATATTCTCTGCCTTGGCCTTCAACTGTGGTAGTCTGACCTTAGATAGAGCTTCGAAAAGATCTTAGCTCCTTTTAACTGATAGAAAAGGTCATCTATTCTTGAAAGATGACATTTGTTCTTGATCCTATTGAGTTCTTTGTAGATCGACACACTATCTTGTGCTTTCACCATTATTCTATGTCAATAAGATTGAAGCTCCCCAAGGAGAGGCACTTAGTCTGATTTGTTTTTGACTAACAAATCTTGGAATTGATCTTTTAGCTTCTTGAGTTCAACTGAAGCCATTCGCTAGGGTTCCTTAGATTTTAGTGTAGCACGAGCTATCAAGTTACTTTTGAATTTTACTTCACAGTCTGAGATAATTCAAAGTAACCTTTCCGAAGCTCGCTACCACAGGAATATTTTATATCTTGAGCTTAATTGCTTATTTTGCTTCTCTCATTATTGCTAGTTAGACTTCTTCGCCATACTCCATGCCTTTCTAGATCTGAAAAGCAGCAAGGAAGGATTTTTGTTCCTTATCCTTGCCATAAAATATGATTTATTTTTTGATTGGAGTTTGGCATTCTTACCCCGACCATCTACCAACCAATTCTCATAATGACGTTGAAATTTACCATAGTACACTAAATAAAATCGACACTGACTACATGCGTATCCATACTTATTTTATTCTATCTTGAAATTATCACGATTAATATCTCAAAACTTAAAACCAATATAGAATCTTAGAACATAACTCCTTATCAGCCTATTGACTTAAGTCCCAATAACCTAGTTAAAATTTCTTTCAACCTTGTACGGAAGAAACTAATTCCTCAAACAATTTTTCTTTTACTAAATCTGTCTTTAATCAAAACTATGAGCCTAACATGCTTTAATACAAACAAGTTTCGTTGGATGTCTTTCTCCACAAATCTTTCCCCTATTTTTTTTTTTACTATAAGAAGAGTCAGAACCTATTATGCATGCTACATTTCTCTCGATGTCCACCAATATCTCATAACTCTCTTTATTTACCTAAGGTAATGACCTTAATTTCTTAACTTAAGTTATTGTTTCTTACCTTTATTAAATATTCCAAAATCTAATATATTTAAATTTATCACTTAATATCCCAAATTTAAATGTCCATACCGTTAATTATTGACATAAAATCAACTTTTATATCTGAATATCAAAACTTATATAATTCTTATCTCATATTTTCATAAATAATTTATTATCCCCGAATCAAACATTTCATCTTAAGTCGGAAGCTTATCTTCGATAAGTAAATTCCCAAATGTAGGTCAACTTATATCAGAGTATTTGTATTCTCAAAAATATAAGTCAAATTATCTCTGATAGGTATGTTCGCAAAAATATAATTCAACTTATCTCTGTACATTCTCAAAGAAATGTTACACTTCTTTCTTTCATATCATTAACCATAATACCAGTCCAGCCTACCTTATCATCTCTTCATCATCACTGTTCTTTTTCCACTACTTCCATAGGTGCTTCTTCTTCTTCCTCTTCTCCCATGTTTTCCATGACAAGGAGCATATAGTTATGTTGTTCTTGCATTCTATCCATATCACCATGAAGTTGGAGATGTAACGTTCTTGTTGCTAGAAAGGTCTTCATGTTGATAAAGAGAGCGGTTAGCAAGATCCTTCTCAGTTTCAATCTTTACTATCAACTTTCGATTAGGGGTCGTACCACGTGAGATGGGTTACGTAGTGTTAGGGCGAGTTGGCTCTTTGATCTATCAAGGCGATAGGTGAGACGTTGTATATCAGTTTGAAGTAGGATCTTATTCTTTATGAGTTCTTGTTCTCTTGTTTTTCTATAGCGAGTTGATCCTTTAGGGTTGCTATCTCTCGTGTTTGGTTTTCAATGGTATGTTGAGGCTTGCAAAGGACAGATTGAGCACGAGCATGAAGGCATCCATTGAGGTAAAATTTCAGAATCGAATAAAGGATAGAAAGGCACAAACAATGTTGTCGTGGGATTTTCGCTACTAAGAGTTTGCACAACGATTGAAGGAAATAGATTTGAATTTCTCATAGAACTTTGGAAAGAATGAGAGTTTGTTTCAGATTGTACTAGGCTTTTGCCAAAATTTGTCTGTCCAAATCCCAGCGGGATTATGAACCTGGCGGCTCTGATACCACTTAAATGTCATGCCCCGTGTCCGAAGCGTCGGTGACATCCGGCATTGTTTAACAATTACTTGAAAACAATTAAGCCTTGTATCAAAATGCCAAAAACCAGTCTTTTTCATAAATAAAATGTTGTCTTTACATTGACAATAGAATAAAAATACACCAGAGTTGCGGAAGCGGAAAATAAACGAAAGGAACATAAAATCTTGATTCTTGAATCTTGCTCATCGACTACGATCCCCAAAAAGCTTCTTGTTCCTCCTCATTCAGTTGCTCTTAATTTTTATCTGAAATTTGTAAGGGGTGAGTGTATTGGGAAACATTCAGCAAGTGGGGGTCGATCGATTTCCAATGATACATATAGAACTTAATCTTTAAAATATTTCTTTAACAAACTTTCAAATCTAATTACTTTTAACTCATCATAACATAAACGAAACAAATATGAGACAGAGATTATCAGAAGATTCAGAGCAGTTCAGAAACAGATCAGAACAATTCAGAACAGAACAGATCGGAACAGACAGAACACTGTTACTCATCTCATTTCCATGGTCAAATTGTCCCCAATATGTTAGCCCTCTAAGGGGTGAGGCCAGAACACGGTTTTATACCCACCGATGGGGGCCAAACAGAACATGGTTTTATACCCACAAATGGGGGCCAGACAAAACATGGTTTTATACCCACCAATGGGAGCCAGACAGAATTACAATTCTCGTCCCATTTCAAATCAATTTGTAACAAGGCAACATAGAATTCAGATTTACAAGACAGAACTTATCAGAATTTCAGATATCAGAATTTCAGACGGATATAGCGGAATCACCGAATTTCGAAGAACAGAAAGAGCATATCATCGATCGAAAATTTAAAAGAACAGACTGTGGTTTTCAAAAATATGGACACACATACAAGCATGTCATATCATTTATATGCAAAGTTTAAAAATACAAGAAATTACGTAACAAAAACCCACTTACAGATTCTTGTACGAATGTTCCTCTCGAAAATTGAGCAGCACTTCGTCGTGACTTTAACAAATGCGATCTTCAATCAGCGCAGCACTTCGATTATTCCTTCGAGCAGACTGAGACACAATTTTAGCAGCACTTCGACGTAAATTTTGTTCGCCTGCACTACAAGAATTTCTTCCTCTTCCTTGCTCTCCTTTGGCCAAAATTTGAGAGTGCTTTTGGTGTGCTTTTCTTCCAACCCTGAGGTGGTATTTATAGGAAAAAAAAGGCTTTCCATCTAGCCATTGGCCGATTTCTTGGCCTCCAAGAATGGAGTAATGGTGATCATAATGGTGGTCAAAGATATGCCAAGCACCAAGAGTCATTCCTTGCACCATAAATGTGTCCTGGTCTCCTAGCTCCTCCCTTAGCTCCTCCATGGATTATCTCAAATGCCATTTCCTGCATACTAAGTATGTCCAATTCCTTGGCTCATCTTTTAGCTCCCTTTTTGGTCTTGTTAGGACAAGCTTGGTTGAGCTGCTTTGAGCTGCAAGATTGGGTCCTTGAGCTGAGGGTTATACTCCTCCAGTGATGACTCTTTGATGAATGCGGTTACTTGCAGCTTGACTTGTTGTTGAGTTAATCTCTGAGCTTTTAAGCTACTTCCTCGAGTTATCTCAAAGGTGGATTCTTGCATAATAAGTTTGTCCAAACCTTTAGCTCATTTATCTCCTTCTTGGTTAACTCAAAGGTCATTTCTTGCACATTAAATTTGTCCAATCCTTTAGCTCTTCTCCTAGCTCCATTTTGGTTCTTTTAGGACAAGAAAGGATGAGCTTCTTTGAGCTAGGATATTGAATTCATGAGCTAGGGATTTCCTTCCCCGACAATCAATGAGCTTCCTTGAGCTGAGGTTTTTAGCTTATGAACTGCGGGTTTCTTTTCCAAGTGACGTACCCTCAATTCTCAAGGTTTTGCATTGCCTCGGCTTCTTTTTATGATACTTTTCGAGTATTTTGAGGTACTTTGCTTCGAAAAATCCGGGTTCTCACACCCTTAGTCGGAAAGTTCATGATTCTGTTTTAGCTTCTGTTTGTGTCGCCAAGTACATGAGGACATATGTACTTCTTGTTGGACTTTTCACTTAAATTGTAATTCTGTCACTGTCTCAGCATTGCAAATTGAGCCGAACTTGATATCGAAAATACGAAAGTCCCGACGAAGCGATGCTCAGATCCAAAAGTCAAAAGAACTTATATGTGCAGGACATCAGTCTGGATTTCAGATTTCTTCTTATGCTTCTTTACGACTAAATGGTCGGCTGATAGTTCCTGATAATTTTGATTTGAAATCTGTTATTCTTCGAGAAGCACATTGTAGCAAATATAGTATTCACCCTAGAGGCCGAAAGATGTATTTGACATTGAGACCTCAATTCTGGTGAAGACGTATGAAGAATGACATTGCTGAATTTATTTCGAAATGCCTTGTTTGCCAGCAATGAAAGCCAAGATAATGAAACCCTGAGGATTATTCCATAGTCTTGAAATCTCGAAATGGAATTGGGAACATATTGCTATGAATTTTGTGGCTCATTTACCTCGATCGCCTAAGGGGCGTGATGCTATTTGGGTTATTATTGATCGGCTTTCAAAATCTACACATTTTATTCCGTATGAACAGACTTATCCTTATAAGAGAATGACCCGTTTATACATCGAGAATATTGTGAGACTGCACGGTGTGCCAGTCTCAATTGTATCAGATCGTGATCCCAGGTTTGCTTCTAAATTCTGGGGTAGTTTCCAAGAAGATATGGGTACGCGTTTGGCTATGAGTACTGCGTATCATCCTCAAACTGATGGCCAGACCAAGCGTACAATTCAAACGCTAGAAGATATGTTACGTGCTATTTTGATGGATTTCAGAATGAGATGGCAAGATTCCTTACCATTGGTAGAATTATCTTATAATAATAGTTTCCAAACGAGTACTGGAATGGCACCTTTTGAAGCCTTATACGGGAGACGATGTAGGTCACCATTATTCTGGGATGAAATTGGTGGAAGACAAATGACTGGACCTGAAATGATACAGGAAATGAATGATAAGGTTCAATTAATTCGACATCAGATTAAAGATGCTTAGGATCGTCAAACGAGTTATGCGAATAAACGAAGACTACCCTTAGAATTCCAGAAAGGTGACAAAGCATTTTTGAAAATATCTCCCTTTAGAGGCACTGTTCGATTTGGCATGCGAAGGAAGTTATCACCTAGATATGTTGGTCCATACGAGATCCTTGATTGAGTTGGGGATCTTGCTTATCGGTTAGCATTGCCACCAGCTTTATCTGCCATTAATGATGTATTTCATGTTTCTATGTTGAGAAAGTATGAACCAGATCCATCACATGTACTTGTACCTAATGAGGTTGAACTTGATCCTTCTCTTTGCTATGTTGAACAACCTGTTTGCATTATGGACCGGAAGGAGAAAGTATTGCGTAATACATCGATTCCGCTAGTTCGAATGCAATGGACACGACATGGTGTGGAGGAGTCAACGTGGGAATTGGAAAGCAAGATGGGGCAGTTGTTGTCTTTGTTTCAGACTTCGATTTGCTCACCCTAGATGGGGCTGTTGTTGTCTTTGTATGTGGACAATGACAGGTACTCCAGGATATCAGGAGGCCGGAAAGGGTGCTTCTAGAGAGAGTCACAGTTTGATATGAGGTTTAGTGTCTATCTCAGTATATATGTATATGTCTTTATATACCGGGGCATGTCCTGAGGAGTATGAGTTTGTTTGTTTGTAGTTGTTTTGAATTACGTGTGGGCTTGTTTTATATTGTCATTGAGATAGACGAGACTATATTATATATACTTTTTTGGTATTATAATTACAGTTGACACGTTTTGGACTCATTGTAAAGAAAATTTAAACTCGTTTTCCGCTGTAATTAATTAACCCTAGTCAGATTGCATTGTAATAACGATTAGGAGTTAAGGGCCCCACAAAGGTCATGCATTTCATTCATGTTCATCAATCAATTTGAAAAATTTAGAGAACAATCATGAGATTTGGTAAGTTTGAGACTTATAATTTCTAAACAACTCTGTGATTTTCATTTGACATTAAAATAAATTTTTGCAAACACATATATGATTGAGGAAATCTTTAATTTTATTTGGGCATATTTATATTGTTCATAAATATTTATTTGGAGCCCTCTTGAGCCTATATGAGAAAAGAATCATGTTCTTGAAATTTCTTGGAAGTCGAGCACTTTTCTTTTGAATATATATGTATTTGGTTGATTATTTGGTTGATGCATTGAGACATCATTTTTCACAATGATTAAATTCTACTTTGTGTTGGTGAATTGAGATTGTGTCTAGAACTATCCAAACAACACTCGAGGCGAAATACAGACAAACTATGATTTAGGAATGATTTAGGTGATTTTTGGATCGGTTGAGCCTCTCGAGCCACCAAATAAAAATAATTTATCATTTGTCACCTCTTTGTAGCCTATATGAATTCAAATGACACGTGAATATGTGTAAAAGACCCACATTCGATATTCTTTCAAATATCCACATTTACCATCCCTTTGAATATCGTATACATTAATTTCTTACCTTCGGAAGGGAGTAAGAATTCAAAGGATCAAAGAAATTGAAATTCTCCTACAAAAGAAAAGAAAAACGAATTATGTTTGATTGAAGAAGTTGGGAAAAAAAAGGGAGAAAAAGAGATGAAATGAATAAAAAATGGAGATAAAAGAAAAAGTGGAGTATGCAAAAGAGAAAAAAAATTTCAACTTACTCTCTTATTTGAATTCCTAATCTTCATTTGTAGCCATGAGCCAAGGCCTAACATTACAAGCATTACAAATCCTATTGACCAAGTCATAGTTGTCCAATATACTAGTGGAGAGGGATTGAGAGGATCAAGCCTATGGACAATCGATAAACACTTACACTGAGTACGAATCTTGATCAACTTTACACACACCTCATTGCATCAAATATTTATTGGGTACTCCCTTCTTGAATGAATATTGCTTTGAACCCAATTTTTACCGAAAAAGACCTCTTGATTTGTGTTTGTAAAAATTGAAATCGATTGAGAATGTTTTGAAACATGAGTTGAAGAGATTATAAGTTTAGAAAATTAACCGATTGCATGACTATATCCGGATGAAAAATTGATTGGATTTATTTGACTTTTCATATATTGAATAATGAATGCATGAAGAGTTAGTTAAATTATCTTGAGGCCAAGTTCATTTAAAAATATTTCATGACTTGTTTATTTGTGTTGTTTTGTTTTGCTCGGGACTAACAAAATTCCTATGTTTGGGGGAGTTTGATAAGTGCAATTTATTGCACTTTTGTTCCTTGTATTTAACTTGGAATTTTGTGATTCTTCAGCAGATTTTATGCGATTTGTTGTTGTTTTTGTTGTTGTATTTTGGAAGCTTAGGATGAGAGTTTGGAGTTTTAAAATATTGAATTGGAATGTGCAAAAGATGCAAAAATACAGAAGCTACAGCACACCCGCGCTTATAATTACACTGCACCCGCAGTGAAGCACCGCACCCGTGCTGGAAAACATGCCGCACCCGCGCTCACACACCAGTAGCTGCACCGCACCCGCGCTGAAAAATATACCGCCCCCGCGGTCACACACCAATAGCTGCACCGCACCCGCGATGACTTCCTGACCGCACCCGCAGTCCTTGCAAGACAGAATCAGGAAAATCTGTATTTTGGTGTGGTGCACATGGAAAGTCCAAGCTTTGATTGTGCTGCGAATTAAGGCTTGGATGGGATATAAAATACATCATATTTTTGCCATATAGGGTATTGGGGAGCCAAGGAAAGAGTGAAGGCTGCTGCTAGAAGATTGAAGACCCAAGTTCATCAAGTTTTTTGGAAATATTTTGCACAACTCTGGGGACGAAATCAACACTTCAAACTCTTGTTCTAAGTTCTTCTTTCTTTTGTTTTTCATTTGATATGTCTTGTTTTATAACTGTGTTTCGTTGGTTTGCATGTGTTATTATGAACTAATTTTTATTTCTAGAGTAAAGATGGAACAAAACTAGAAACCATGTGTTGGAATTTATGAACTAAGCTATTTAAGTTTTTCATATTGTTCATTTGTATTATTCTAATCTTAATTATTTCAATTTATTGGCCATAATTTGAATGATTTATATGTTTATAATTTATCACTCGGAAGAGGAAATTATAAACAAGAAAGGGTAAAAATACGTCATTGGTATTTATAGAGTTTGGGAGGGCCTATAATGCTATTGAAGCCCATAAAGAATCTAGTGCTTGATGTGTTATTTAATTTTAGATCGTTGATGGGGACGTCGCAATCCATTTTTAGATAACAATTATCTACTTAACACTCGGGAGAGGGAGTAGATAATTATAGGATTCTTGGCTCATGAATAAGAAGGATTTTTATAACATAGCTACAAGAAATTACACATGGTGGACGGTTGCATGAAATCGGACCTCTAGATATTTTATTACATTGTTATTTGCTACAATTTGGTGTTACATTTAAATCTATTTTCAATTTAGTTATTCTTGCAAACAAATCTTTTAATTGATTTTTCTAAATAAAGTCGAGACTATTTTAATCACAAGCACTGATATACGTTTATATTCACACTCCTCGTGGGATCGACACTTGTACTCAAATATACATTTTACTATAACTTGACGACGTGCGCTTGCGAGCAATCAAGAAAACACGCAACACTTGCCCCGATGGCGTTAACAGAACTGGCACTGAAGTCAAGGCTCGCTTCAGCTTCTCGAAACCCTCTTGGAATTTGGTTCCCCAAATAAAATTTGCATTCTTCTTCGTCAAAACGGTCAAGGGTACTGCGATAGTTGAGAAAACTTGTGAGGTCTAGGAAATCCGAACTACGTGACCTGAATGCATGCAATCAAGGATTTTATTTAAAATATGTGTTTAATGATTTTTATGCATTTAATGCATGATTTTTGCATGGTTAGAGTTTATTTAATGATTATTTTAAAGTTTCATACATTAGGGTTTTAAGTTGTATTTCACGCTCGAACGAGTAACAGAGACCGGAGATAATCGAGAAAAATATTTTATTAAATAATTAATTTAAATTATTTAATATGAGGTGTTTTAAGTTTACATTTCGAAAATTGGACTTTGGTGGGTATTTTTACTCGCCGGATCAGATTTTTAATCGGTCGCAAAATTTATCGAATCAAGGGAATTTTTGAGGGCTCAGGAAATATTTTCGAAAACGTACCTAAACGGAATATTTTTCGAGGGTGTTATTGAGCTTGATGAGTTTGTTTTAATACTTAATGGGCTCAAAACCATTTTTAATCCTTTTAAAATTTAATTTAAGCTCATTATTGCATATTTAATTAATTTAAACTCTACCCTAACAAAACCTAACCCTACTTAACTCCTTGTGGCTGCCCCTCCCCTTCATTCAGCACCCTTTTTCAAAAACTCCAACAGCCCCTCTCGAATTCCTCTTAAGTTCTTCAAGAAAATTCACTCCCGTCTCTCCGGTGAACGTTCTTCACAAGGCATTCAAGCTTTTGAGCGTACAATCGTTAAGGCACGTTAGTATCTTCTTTATCTCTTCATTCACACCAATAATATGCTGAAGTTTATGTATATGCATATAAATCATTCGATCCATCTAGTGTTCACGTTTCTGTATATGTTGGACATGAAAAATTGCATTTTTATGATTCATGCTCACGTTTTCATGTATTTATGTAAGGGGCTACTTGAGTTATTGATGCTAAGGGGCTGTACACGGTGGTAATGAATCGCGTATTCCTAGTGATGCCGTTCGGTCTGACGAATGCGCCAGCGATCTTCATGGATCTAATGAATCGCGTATTTCAGCCGTACCTCCACCAGTTTGTGATAGTGTTCATAGATGACATTCTCGTCTACTCCAAGAGTCGGGAGGAGCACAGCAGGCATCTGACCACAGTGTTGCAGACATTGCAGAAACATAAACTATTCGCAAAGTTCAGTAAGTGCGAATTCTGGTTAGAGAAGGTGGCGTTCTTGGGCCACATTGTTTCTAGCAGTGGCATTGAGGTAGACCCGGCGAAAGTTGCAGCAGTCAGAGATTGGGTTGTGCCTCAGAATGCATCAGAGATCCGCAGTTTTCTTGGGCTAGCAGGATATTACAGGAAGTTCATTCAGGGATTCTCATCCATTGCCGTTCCACTCACAGCACTGACCAAGAAAAATGTGAAGTTTGTGTGGAGCGAGGAGTGTCAGAAGAACTTCGATACTTTGAAGCAAGCTCTTATCTCAGCACCCGTTTTGGCTGTACCGTCAGGATTCGGCGAGTTTGTCCTTTATACCGATGCTTCGAAGCTTGGTTTAGGTGCAGTTTTGATGCAGCATGGGAGAGTGATAGCGTATGCTTCTCGACAGCTGAAAATTCATGAGAAGAATTACCCTACCCATGATCTGGAGTTAGCGGCCGTAGTTTTTGCTTTGAAGATTTGGAGGCACTATCTGTATGGAGAGAAGTGTCAGATCTTTACCGACCACAAGAGCCTCAAGTATTTCTTTACGCAGAAGGAGCTGAACATGCGTCAGAGGCGTTGGTTGGAGCTTGTGAAAGACTACGATTGTGACATTAGCTACCACCTGGGTAAAGCTAATGTAGTTGCGGATGCTTTGAGCAGGAAAGTCGCAGTGATGGCTCACTTGACGATTCAGAAACCTCTTCAGATTGAGAGGCAGAAGTTCGATCTTGAGACTTATCCGCGAGGTAGAGTTCCTCGTTTATCTACCTTGACCATCCAGTCCTCTCTTATTGACCGTATTCGCAGCTGGTCAGGCAGCAGATGAGCAGTTGGCACAGTGGAAGAAGAGAGATGAAGCCAAGGGCAGTGTTTTGTATACAGTCAGCGACGGTATTGTGAGATACCGAGATAGGATTTGGGTTTCTAGCAGTGATTCTATCCCAGCAGACATCTTATCAGAGGCCCATACTTCCCCGTACTCCATTCACCCTGGGAGTACGAAGATGTACAAAGATCTGCAGCTATTGTATTGGTGGCCAGGGATGAAGAAGGACATCAGGCGTTTTGTATCTGAGTGCCTGACTTGCCAGTTAGTGAAGGCCGAGCATCAGAGACCAGCAGGTTTGCTCAAGCCTCTTCCTATTCCCGAGTGGAAGTGGGAGAACATTACCATGGACTTTGTGACCGGATTGCCGAGGTCAGCCAGAGGATCGAATGCTATTTGGGTGATTGTAGATCGTCATACCAAATCAGCGCACTTCTTGCCTATTAAGACGACTTTCACCATGGTTCAGTATGCAGAGCTGTATATCCGAGAGATAGTCCGACTCCATGGTATTCCGGTTTCTATCGTATCCGATAGAGATCCCAGATTCACTTCCTCATTTTGGAAGAGTTTGCATTTGACTTTGGGTACGAAGTTGCTGTTTAGCAAAGCTTTCCATCCGCAGACGGATGGGCAGTCAGAGCGAGTTATTCGGATTTTGGAGGATCTTCTTCGCGCTTGCGTCATTGATTTCTCTGGGAGTCGGGAGTCGAACTTACCATTGGTAGAGTTCACCTATAACAACAGTTTCCAGTCGTCTATAGGTACGGCTCCGTATGAAGCACTGTATGGCCGCAAGTGTAGATCTCCTGTTCATTGGGATGAAGTAGGAGAGAGAGCAGAGTTGGGTCCAGAGATTGTTCAGCAGGCAGCAGATGTAGTAGTCAAGATCCATGATAGGATGAGGACTGCTCAGAGCCGACAGAAGAGTTATGCCGATCAGCGGAGGAGAGACTTAGAGTTTGCAGTGGGCGATCATGTCTTCGTGAAAGTGGCACCTATGAAGGGTGTCATGAGATTTGGCAAGAAAGGGAAGCTCAAGTCCGAGATTCATTGGACCGTTTGAGATCCTTGACAGAGTTGGGACGCTTGCTTATCGTGTGGCTCTTCCGCCGAATCTGGCCGGAGTACACAATGTCTTTCACGTCTCCATGCTGAGGAAGTATATGGCAAATCCTTCGCATGTGCTGAATTTCGAGCCGTTGCAGCTTACTCCGAACTTATCTTATGAGGAGAGACCCGTGCAGATCCTAGACAGACAGGAGAAGAAACTTCGGAACAAGCTCGTTAAGCGAGTCAAAGTCAAATGGCTCAACCATTCAGAGGAGGAAGCTACGTGGGAGTCTGAGCCGGAGATGAGAAGTCGATACCATGAGTTATTCGGTGAGTTCTAATTTTGAGGACGAAATTTCTTTTAAGGGGGGAAGGATTGTAGAACCCGTAAATCAGTAGACGTATAAGCCATGCATAATTCTAGATTTTTAAATTTAATTGACTTCATTGCATAATTATTTTAAATGCATTTATTTGAAGTTAATTATTCATTATTTCAGTTCAGTAGTTTGATTTTTAGCATTTCAGTTATTTCAGTGAGGCCGGACCGGAGTTGGAGTTTTGAGATAGAATTTAAGATTTGAGAAATATTTCCAGAAGTTAATTTAGCTAGCAAGTAAGTTCATTTAAGTTAAAAAGAAGTTTAAGGAATTATTTAAGTTAGTTGAGGATTTTAATTTAATTATTTGAGGTGATTAAGAAATGAGCTCATTTAAGTTATTTAATTAAAGAGTTAGCTCACTAAATTATTTAAAGGATTAGTAAGGCTTTCAAGGATTATTAGTTGACTAGATAACCAACACTTCCCACTCATTTTATTAGCATGATTTCGGCCCCTTGGATTTATTAAGCAATTCATTCCAACTCATCAACTTTGACCAATTCTTTGCATGTAAGTTGTAGGATAATTCTAGGATTTTTGGGAGCACAATTTAATTAATTAATGGACATATCCTAGACTAGAAAACAAGCTAAAAATCTGCCACTACCTCCTAGAAGCATCCACCAACTCATTTGATATCAAACCATAATTCAAAATTCAAATTTGGGAAGACTTGGTCTTGATATGATCCTATTATTGTGCACCCTTCTCCTCACCTTGATAACCATCACTTCCCCTCCCTCACCACCGAAATACCTCATCATTCAGATCCATTTTCAGTGTAGAAAAATCGTGAGTCTTAGCTAGAGGGAAGGCAAGAAAAATCGAGAGCAAGAAAGGTAGACAAGAAGCGCTCCATCTCCTCCGTGCCGCGTCGTCGTCGTTTCGTTCGTTTTCTTTCGAAACGAAACCAGGCATGTCTAGATTCTTTCTAAACCTCAATCAAGTCATATTATCATTTATTTTTCAGTACATGATCATGTTTATTCAAGCAAAAATCGAGATCCATGCCAAAACTTTTGAAAACAACACATGCAGAATTTTTGATATTTCTTGGCAAGCTTCACGTTTTTCTTGGTTTGTGAGTTTCAGGTGATTGGTTCGACTCCAGGCTCCCAAGGAGGCTTATATACATGTAGTAGGATGCATTGGGACCATGTTGGTCCATTCAAACCAGCCCCATGCTTGCTGGAAATTCAGAATGACAGCAAGTTCCCATAGGCGCAGATTTGTGTTTCGAAATTTCAGTTTTGTGTCAAGGGTTGTGGATCTGATCATGGCTGCCCCAAGGGCCTATAGCCATGGTTGGATCACTCCCCTAGCAAGTCTAAGACGTGACTAACTTGCCCTTTTGATGGCTTGGTCCATGGCCCCTCGGTTTTTAATCAAAACATCAAAACAGCCCCTTTCCCCATTCGGCTTCTTCCTTTGTTCAGCATATGGTTTCGGTTTGTGTTTGCTTGGTGTGGATCTTGGTTGGCCTATGGCCCTTAGCCATGGTTCATATCATGCTCCTAGATGTCTAGATCGTGCCATGATCAATCAAATGGCCATTGGATTGACACGAGACATCGATCATAGCAAAACACTACACACGCATGCACGTTGGTTCTCGGTTGGAGTTTCGGTTGAGTTTTGGTGTGATGCGGATTGTGGCTGGCCTAGGGCCCTTAGCCATGGTTCAAATCATTCCTTGGGATGTTGGTAAGAGTCTCTGGTTGGTGGTTCACGCCCCTATGGTCGATAGTCTCGAAACCAACGCAAGTCTTGTAGTTGCGCAGCTACGGAAACTACAGCCTGTTGCTGTGTCGTTTAGAAGGCTCGTTTGAGTTCTTGGTTGGCTTTTAGCCCATGGCCTTGGACTGGACAGTGCCTCATTGAGTTGGGAAGGTCATGTTTTTGACCGTTCGTCATTCGGATCATTTTCGAGATCGTACGAGAATTTACGGTGCAATGTGCCAAATTGACTCTCGAAAGAGCGTTTCGTGTTTTGGCCTCCATTCCACCTAGATTTCGACCCTATCATTTTAGGAGCATTATTTTATGATTTTTCAGCGTATTTTAATCATGACTATACAGCGGTTCGGTGTCGGTTCAGGTTGGCTCGGAGTCATGATTAAATGCGAAGTCATTAGGCGTCATAGTCGCATCTTTTGAACGTAAATTGCGTAGTTGGTCATGTTTAAGCTATTGCATATCTTTCATGGCACAGTTAGGTTGCAGCGAGCCTGGGGACGATCCAATCCAATCCAGTTGGTAAAATTACAGGAATTTTCATTACGCCAGTTAATTATTTTACGTACATTAAATAGAAAATGATTATTTTTTAGATTTATGCGATATGGCTTGTGGTTCATTCACTATGTGGGAGTGTTATTTTATACGGTCGCCAGTGACCGATCAGTTCAGTATGGTACCACCCGGTCGCCAGTGACCGGCCAGCTCAGTTCAGTTTCAGCCTCCCCGGTAGCCAGTTACCGATCAGTTCAGCTTAGTGCAGTGGCCACAGGCATAAAACATAATCTCAACAGAAAATTTTATTAGTTATTTCAGTACAGGCTCCAAGGAGCAAACATTTTTACTGTGATGATCAGTTCAGTTATGCACGTATTATAATTGCTCAGTACAGATTATTTTCAGTATGCCTCAGGACATGATATTTTATCCCATGCATATTTTAAATTCAGATTTTTACTCGTTACCTGCGATATATGCATGCTGAGTCTTTAGGCTCACTAGATTTGATTGTTGTAGGTACTGATGAGGCCAGGGCCGAGGGCGGGGACCAGTGAGCCAGCTTGGGTCGGCAGTAGTGGCACCCGAGGACCTCAGTGCAGCAGTTGTTATTTTATTCCGCAAACAATTTTTATCAGTCGTTGGATAATTTTTAAGTTGTTATTGTTGGCAAAACTTTATTTTCTTCCGCTGCTATTATTTTAAACATTGAACTTGATTCCCCAGTGATTTTATGAATGAGGTCATTTAAGTTCTTTTAAAAAGAAAATTTTTAATTTTTCCGCAAATTTCAAGAAAGGAGTTTTAGGCCCCCTTTACAAGGATGGTCCTAGGATGGCCTAGGAGGGGCTGGTTTGAGGCTGGTCCAAGCTAGCTAGGTGTAGGGTCGATGATTTGGGTCTAAGGTAGCGGCTAGGGTATGACTAAGTTGAGCATAAAATTCCAGCAGCCTTTGGTCTTATTTTTGTGGGTCGTAGGTGGTCTGGAACGAGTGGATTAGGGACTGCTCATGTAGGTTTAAGTCATGCTTCGAGTTGGGAAAAATCTGGTTAAGTTTCGGGTTAAAACCGAGACCCCGGTCCAAGTTCTAAAACGAATCGTTTAATTTTTTAAATGAGCTCGAGTTTACGTCTAATAAATGCTCATAAATATGTTTGGGATGATTTAATGAGTTTGGTAAGCTTTGAGTCGAAATTTAGAGTCCCAGGGGTAAAGTGGTCATTTTGGGTTTCCAGAGGCAAAATAGTCATTTTCACGCGAGTCGATATTTTAGTCCTGGTAGTGCCCTGATCACAAATTTATCATGTTTTTAAATGTTTATGTATCACGTATATGACTTTTTACGAAATTATGAAAATTACGTTGCATGCTTGTTTTTAAGTAAAAATATATGTATATGCATTTTTTTAGTGATGAATATGATGACACGTTTTTTAAGGATAGGAGCTGGTTGTGAATAATACGATTATATGAGATATTATGAGCTGAGGTCAAGACTCAGTGGACGGGTAATGCTGTCGCTGATGTCCCCGCCGCTAGGTACCACGGTTAGATTATATGGATCCATCGAATAGAGCTGATACGATAGAGATGATATGAAAGTCACAACTAATGAACTGAATTCAATTAAAAAAATGTATATGTATATGATGTTATGATGAGACATGTTTTGACACGTTATGATTTTATATGACATGTTTACTCTATGCTTTTATGTTCATCAAATTTATGTTGATTATAGTATTTTTCACTGTTGCATGTTATGTATATGTATTTGTTATAACTGTGCAGGAGTGTTGAGTCTTTAGACTCACTAGGTATGAATGATGCAGGTGAGCATGTAGATGAGGATGCTGGAGGTGCCGAATTCTGAGTAGGCGAGGCTGAGAACGCTACTCTTGCTCGGATCGACCTCAAATCCATCTCTAGAAATAATGTGGCCTAAGAACGCCACTCTTTCGAGCCAAAATCGCACTTGCTAAACTTAGAGAATAACTTCCTATCTTGCGATATTTGTAGCATCGTTCTCAAGTACTGACTATTCTCATCTCGGCTCTTCGAGTAAATCAAAATGTCATCTATGAAGACTATGATAAATTGATCTAGATACAATTGAAATACGCGATTCATGATATCCATGAGGATCGCTGGCAGATTGATCAACCCGAATGGCATGACCATAAACTCATAATGCCCATATCGTGTCCTAAAAGTCGTCTTATGATCATCAGACTCCTTTACCTTCAGTTGATGGTATCCCGAACGAAAATTTATCTTTGAGAAAATTGATTCTCCTTGCAATTGATCAAATAAGTCTTCAAATCTAGGTAGGGGATACTTATTCTTGATGGTGACTCAATTCAGCTCTCGATAATCGATGCAGAGTTGTATACTACCATGCTTCTTCCTCATAAATAATACCGGTGCGCCCTACGGAGAACAAATAGGGCGAATAAAACCCTTGTCCAGCAATTCTTGAATTTGATTCTTTAGTTTTTCATCTCGACGGGTGCTAAGACGATAGGGTGCCTAGAAATTGGCACAGTGCCAGGCATCAACTAAATAGAAAATTCCACCTCTCAGTCCGATGGAATGCCAGAAACGTCCTCAGGAAAGACACTAGGAAAGTCTCTGACAACCTCAATATCCTCTATGAAATGACCCTACTTCTTATATCATTTAATTACACTAGTATTTTCCTAAACCATGCATAATTAATTCATCATAATTAAAATAGCATAAATAGTCAAATAAACAAAACTTCATATCATCCATAATCATTCATGCGGTGTAACACCTCTGACAAGTTTTAATAAAATAACAGCGGAATACTAAAAATTTTACTTGAAGGGAGGAAGGATTTAAAATTCTCTTGACATAAAACATTTACAATCAAAAGTATAAACATGATCAATCAAGTGTTACACCAAAATACAAAATATCATTTTTGATCATGTCAAAATGCTAACAAAATAGCCTTCTTCCTTCCATCTCTATGCATATGAACTCGGCTCCAATCAACGTCCTGGCTCGTCGCTCTTATCTGCATCACATGAATAACTGAAATGAGTATAAAACTCAGCAAGTGGAACTCTTACATAACAAAGAATACATATCATACTCTGTAAAACATGGCTTTGAAAACATTAAATACCATCAACTCTGAAATATAAATTTCATAGCATGAATAACAATAACGATGGTATTTCTCTTTTCTCTGATGGATTGATATCTAAATAGTATCTCTGTCTCTGTACCTATATCTCATCGATATAAATCGATACTCTGTTGGGATATAAGCCTATGGTCGTTGATCAACTAATTGCATGCAACTCTGACTATGTATCTATCAATCCAATGAATCATTTGAACTCTCTTTTAGGCATTAAACCAAACACTTTGCATACTCTTTTCTTTTGTATTCCCTTTGACATAATTGAGACATAAAAATGCCTCTAATATACAACAAAGTGTATTAATACATAGCATGAATCAAATGGAAGGGAATAACATGTTAAAACCATTGAAACACCATACATATATTATCATGTGAGCACAAGGAAATGAATTCCACTTACTACACTTGGAGCACATTAGATTCTAAACTCTTGGTACAATTCCTACAACAATAAACCATGTATTGGACCATCAATAACCCAATAATCACAAACCCATATCATAAAAGCCATAAAATCAACACCATCAACAAACCCATGATTTCCCAACATCAATCCAAGAATAAACAAAACCACAAGCTTACCTTAGCTCCTTAAACTCAAAAGAACCTTGTTCTCATTTGAATAATCCAACAATAAGCTTGAATCAAAGAAAGGAAAGAAAGAAATTGAGAACCCTAACTTCCTTCTTGAGCTGCAAACCGAGAAGAGTGGAGAGAATGAGGAAAAAATAAGCCAACTCTTGTCTTATATCACTTAAATCTCGAAAACACGCTTTTACTGTACATACACCGCGGGTGCGCTGCTGATCTTACCGCGGGTGCGCTGAGCGTACTGGACAACCACCGAAAATCTTAAAACGTCGACCGCAGGTGCGCTACAAAATTGACCGCAGGTGCGGTCTAGCCTCTGCCCAAACACCGCGGGTGCGGTGGTTAACTGACCGCGGGCGCGGTCACCTCTGTAGCCACAACAACTTTGCATCTAAAAATCGAATCGCAACGCCGCTTCTCTTCATAATCCGGCAACACTCTCAACAAGAAAGTTGAACCTCTATGTCATATCTAACCACTCCCATTGACCTCATACCAATTGGCTCAACATACAAATTACCATGAATTAAATCGCAACGACGCTACAATAAAACCACATAACACGTATAACCAACAATGCTACAAACCATAAATCACAACTCTTAACATCAAAACTATATTTAAACTTAACCAAATAGTCCATAAACATATATTAAATCTTAAACCGTACCGTTCACCAAGCTTGGCTATTACAATCTCCCCTCCTTAAAGGAATTTCGTCCTCGAAATTGACGTCACTGCGCAAACAACTCACGATACTTCCCTCTCATCTCATCCTCTGGTTCCCACGTGGCTTCTTCAATCAAATGATTCCTCCAATGGACTTTAACAATGCCGATCTCTTTATTCCTCAACACTTTAACTTTGCGATCCAGAATCTGGACTGGAATCTCTTGGTACGTCAAATTCGGCGTCAAATCCAATGGCTCACGACGAAGAACATGTGAAGGATTCGCAATATACTTCCTGAGCATGGAGACAAGAAAAACATTGTGAACTCTGTCAAGATCTGGCGGTAGGGCTAACCTTTAAGCTCGATCACCAACTCTGTCCAATATCTCAATTGGGCCTATAAATCTTGGACTCAACTTTCCCTTCTTGCCAAACCGCATTACACCCTTAAGAGGTGCAATCTTCAAGAACACGTGATCACCAACCTCAAACTGCAACGGCCATCGTCTCACATCAGCATAACTCTTTTGTCTTGACTGCGTTGTCTTCATTCTCTCTCGAATAACAGCAACAACATCAGCTGTCTGTTGGACCAATTCTGGACCCAACATCTTTCTCTCACCAATCTCGTCCCAATATAAGGAAGATCTACATTTTCTGCCATAAAGTGCTTCATACAGTGCCATGCCAATCGTCGCCTGGTAGCTATTATTGTACGTGAACTCAACAAGAAGCGATTTGGAATCCCAACTACCAGAATAGTCGACAGTACAAGCTCTGAGCATATCCTCTAAAATCTGAATAACTCTCTCTGATTGATCGTCGCTCTGGGGGTGATATGCTGTACTGAATGCTAACCGTGTACCCATAGCTCTGTGCAAACTCTTCCAAAACTCTGAAGTAAATCTAGGGTCACGATCAGACACGATCGACACAGGAACACCATGAAGTCTAACAATCTCAGCTATGTACTCTTCGGCATACTGGTTCATGGAATACGTTGTCTTGACTGGGAGAAAATGCACTGACTTGGTCAACCAATCAACGATAACCCAAATAGAGTTATAAACTTTCTCCGTTTTGGGAAGACCAACCACGAAGTCCATCGAAATGTGCTCCCACTTACCATTGAGGAATCGGCAATGACTGCATTATCCCAGCAGGTCTCTGATGTTCGATTTTCACCTGCTGACAAGTTAGGCATTGAGAAATAAACATAGCAATATCCTTCTTCATACCTGGCCACCAATAGAGTCTACGGAGATCCTGATACATCTTGGTGCTACCTGGATGTATCGAATATGGCGCGGTATGTGCCTCTGTCAAGACGTCTCGCCGAATATCATCACCAGCAGGAATGCATATACGGCCTTTGAATGTCACCAAACCATCTCTATTCATCCCAAACTCTGAATTACCTCTCTCCTCTGCTCTGGCTCTCATCTCTATCAACTGTAAATCATTGACCCGCTCTCTACGGATTCTGTCCGTCAATGTAACCCGAATGACCAACGCTGAAAAGCGAGCAATGGTTCCTGGGACTACCAAAGCTATCTCCTCTCGTTGCAAGTCTAACAACAACGGCTGCTGAATCATAGCACTCAAAGAAGAACTCGACTTACGGCTCAATGCATCTGCTACAACATTTGCTTTCCCAGGGTGATAACTAATCGTCACATCATAGTCTTTGACGAGCTCTAACCACCGTCTCTAACGCATATTGAGTTCTTTATGAGAAAACAAATACTTTAAACTCTTGTGGTCCGTGAAAATATCACACTTTTCGCCATATAAATAGTGTCTCCAGATTTTCAAGGCGAATACCATAGCTGCCAGTTCCAGATCATGCGTAGGATAATTTTTCTCATACTCTTTCAACTGACGAGAAGCATAGGCTATAACCTTTCCACATTGCATCAGCACTGCACCGAGACCCTTCTTCGACGCATCGGTATAAACAACAAAATCCTTTGTACCACTGGGCAATGCAAGTACCGGTGCTGTCGTCAACCTATCTTTCAACTCTTGAAATCCACTTTGGCATTCATTGGAACACTCAAACTTCACAGTCTTCCTCGTCAAATTGGTTAACGGCAGGGCAATCTTGGAAAAATCTGAAATAAAACGACGATAATAACCCGCCAAACCAAGAAAATTGCGTACCTCTGATACAGTGGTAGGAATAGGCCACTTCTGAATCGCCTCGATTTTCACTGGATCAACAGCTATACCATCCTTCGAGACAACATGGCCTAAGAAAAAATCTGCTCCAACCAGAACTCACATTTCTTCAACTTAGCATACAACATCTTCTCTCTCAACAACTGAAGAACAACTCTGAGGTGCTCTGCATGAAGCTCTCTGGCCTTGGAATAAATCAATATGTCATCGATGAAAACAATGACAAAGCTATCCAAATACGGTTTGAACACCCGGTTCATAAGATCCATGAAGACTGAAGGAGCATTAGTCAGACCAAACGACATCACAAGAAATTCGTAATGACCATACCTGGTCCGAATCGCCGTCTTAGGGATATCAGACTCCCTAAATTTCAACTGGTAATAGCCAGATCGCAGATCAATCTTCGAAAACACTATAGCTCCCTACAGTTGATCAAAAAAGTCGTCTATTCGTGGCAATGGATATCTATTTTTAATCGTCACTTTGTTGATTTCTCTGTAGTCAATGCACAGCCGCAAAGACCCATCTTTCTTTCTTGACG
Source organism: Primulina tabacum (assembly GCF_025594145.1). Classification (NCBI taxonomy): domain Eukaryota; kingdom Viridiplantae; phylum Streptophyta; class Magnoliopsida; order Lamiales; family Gesneriaceae; genus Primulina; species Primulina tabacum. The sequence goes on along the minus strand of NC_134555.1, from coordinate 13,406,682 downwards.
AAAAGAACCAGAGCTCCCCAAGGCGAAGAACTCGGCCGTATAAAACCTTTATCTATTAGATCCTGCAACTGCGTCTTCAATTCTTTCATCTCTTTCGGGGCCATTCTGTACGGAGCCTTAGAAATAGGAACCGTCCCGGGGACTAGATCAATCACAAACTTTACATCTCTGTCCGTCGGTAAACCCGGCACATCATCCTCAAATACATCAGGGAACTCTCTCACAACATCAATATCATCAATATTCAACTTCACAATTCTATCCATATCAACAATCAAAGCCAAAAACCCATCACAACCTCTAAACAACAACTTCTTAGCCTCAAGACACGAAATAAAAGGAAGGACCAGCGAAGTACCTGCACTGGCGAGCATACCTTCCTTATTGCCATCATTTGCAAATTTCACCGTCTTAGCAACGCAATCAATCACTGCACGATAGGTTGATAGCCAATCCATGCCAAGTATAATATCAAACGCAACCATCGAAATAACAATCAAATCGGCAAAAACCATTCGCTCATCAATTTGAACAGAGCACGCATACACAATAGATGTCGGACACAACACATCCCCAGAAGGCAATACAACATTAAACTGGAGGGGAAGAACAGAAGGACTAAACCCAAAGATCTCAAAAATAGTTCAGACATAAAAGAATGAGTAGCACCTATATCAATCAATGTCGTAGCTACTCTGCCTGAAATTAAAATAGTGCTAGAGATCACAGATGAATCATGGTTTATACCTTCCTTCGTCATGGTAAAGATGCGACCCTGCACCTTCTCTTTACTCGAGCCTCTCGGACAGTCCTTGGCGATATGGCCTGCAGTACCACATCGGTAGCAAGTGTGAGTACCAAATCTGCACTCTCCCCTATGATGCCTACTGCACTTTGGACACAACGGCTTCTCTGGATCAGATGGAACTGTCGGTGCTTTAGAACTCGGCTCTAACTTGCCTTTCCCTTTAAAACTGTCCTTTCCTCTTTGGCTCGAACCCTGACCCCTTTGAGCAATAGCCTGCTGCCTCGCCTGTCTCTCTCTTGCAATATCTTTCTCATCTTGCTCGGATAACAAGGCTTTAGCCACAATCTCTTTAAATGTCACCGCTTTAGACATATTGATGTCCCTTCTGATCTCTGCTCGAAGTCCTCAAATGAAATGAGCACCCTTGTCTTTGTCATTGGAGGCAATATATGGGGCAAACAAACAACCCTCCTCGAACTTCAGAATGTACTCATCGACATTCAAACCTCCTTGACGAAGCTCTAAAAATTCAGTCACCTTCCGAGCTCTAAGTGTATCTGGGAAGTACTTGTCGTAGAAAAGATCAGTGAAATCTTGCCACTTCAATGCCGAAACATCAACACTTACCTTGGTGGCATTCCACCAAATGCGTGCAGCTTTGACTAACATGAACACTGCACAACGAATTCTGTCCTGGTCTTCATATTTGAGATGATCAAAAATCGCCTCAAGTGCTTTGATCCACTCTACAGCCACCAATGGATCAGTACTTCCTGCAAACTCAGGCGGATCCATCCTCTTGAAAGCAGTAAATATCCCATCGGTTCCAACTGCTTGAACCACTTGACCTCTCCCTTGGCCTCTACCTTGCAAACGGAGCAACTGCTGAATCTGTTCACTGCGGACCTTGGCTTTCTCTTTCAATAACTTGCCGAACTCGCCGACAACTCTCGATGAGGAGCTATCCTCACCCTCTGAAGATTTTCTCTTAGGAGGCATTAACTCCTACAATGTGCTCACATAATACATATCAATAAATAACAATAAATAGATGTAGAAGAAGGCATATCCGAACTGTTGAAAGTAGACGAAGTCATATGCATTGGTCCGAAGAACGTTGCTCTAATACCACTGAATGTAACACCTCTGACCAATTTTAATAAAATAACAGCGGAATACTAAAAATTTTACTTGAAGGGAGGAAGGATTTAAAATTCTCTTGACATAAAACATTTACAATTTTTCAAAAATATAAACATGATCAATCAAGTGTTACACCAAAATACAAAATATCATTTTTGATCATGTCAAAATGCTAACAAAATAGCCTTCTTCCTTCCATTTCTATGCATATAACCTCGGCTCCAATCAACGTCCTGGCTCGTCGCTCTTATCTGCATCACATGAATAACTGAAATGAGTATAAAACTCAGCAAGTGGAACTCTTACATAACAATAGATACATATCATACTCTGTAAAACATGGCTTTGAAAATATTAAATACCATCAACTCTGAAATATAAATTTCATAGCATGAATAACAATAACGATGGTATTTCTCTTTTCTCTGATGGATTGATATCTAAATAGTATCTCTGTCTCTGTACCTATATCTCATCGATATAAATCGATACTCTGTTGGGATATAAGCCTATGGTCGTTGATCAACTAATTGCATGCAAACTCTGACTATGTATCTATCAATCCAATAAATCATTTGAACTCTCTTTTAGGCATTAAACCAAACACTTTGCATACTCTTTTCTTTTGTATTCCCTTTGACATAATTGAGACATAAAAATGCCTCTAATATACAACAAAGTGTATTAATACATAGCATGAATCAAATGGAAGGGAATAACATGTTAAAACCATTGAAACACCATACATATATTATCATGTGAGCACAAAGAAATGAATTCCACTTACTACACTTGGAGCACTTGATTCTAAACTCTTGATACAATTCCTACAACAATAAACCATGTATTGCACCATCAATAACCCAATAATCACAAACCCATACCATAAAAGCCATAAAATCAACACCATCAACAAACCCATGATTTCCCAACATCAATCCAAGAATAAACAAAACCACAAGCTTACCTTAGCTCCTTAAACTCAAAAGAACCTTGTTCTCACTTGAATAATCCAACAATAAGCTTGAATCAAAGAAAGGAAAGAAAGAAATTGAGAACCCTAACTTCCTCCTTGAGCTGCAAACCGAGAAGAGTGGAGAGAATGAGGAAATAATAAGCCAACTCTTGTCTTATATCACTTAAATCTCGAAAACACGCTTTTACCGTACATACACCGCGGGTGCGTTGCTGATCTAACCGCGGGTGCGCTGAGCGTACTGGACAACCACCGAAAATCTGAAAACGTCGATCGCAGGTGCGCTACAAAATTGACCTCGGGTGCGGTCTAACCTCTGCCCAAACACCGCGGGTGCGGTGGTTAACTGACCGCGGGTGCGGTCACCTCTGTAGCCACAACAACTTTGCATCTAAAAATCGAATCGCAACGCCGCTTCTCTTCATAATCCGGCAACACTCTCAACAAGAAAGTTGAACCTCTATGTCATATCTAACCACTCCCATTGACCTCATACCAATTGGCTCAACATACAAATTACCATGAATTAAATCGCAACGACGCTACAATAAAACCACATAACACGTATAACCAACAATGCTACAAACCATAAATCACGACTCTTAACATCAAAACTATATTTAAACTTAACCAAATAGTCCATAAACATATATTAAATCTTAAACCGTACCGTTCACCAAGCTTGGCTATTACATGCGGAATAAGTAAAATAAGCAAAAAAATTCTAAAATTTAACTCGATAAATTCTAGCATCCTAGTAGTCTATAAATAAAAGCAATAATCCATAAAATCGTCAAAAGTCTTTAACATATGCGGAATTTCTAGGTCCTCGGGTATGCACTACGCCTTCCGGATTACTCGATAACCTGCACCTCAAGACTCAACATCATCATTACGTGCAGCCATTCAACCAAGTGAGTCTAATGACTCAGCATGTTCAAACCTAATATAGCAAGTACGTAAATAGACACTCACATGCATAAAAATTACTTTTACTAAAAATATATTTATTCAAGCAACATGAAACCTTCAAAATATCCAACTTTTAAACCATGCTTTTATGTGAATATTTTCCATTTAAATTTATCATTTTTAGGTGAAGTCTGATCCTTGAAAGTGACAACATTCATTCGATTGATCAATCTATAAACCATAGTACTAGGCCGCCGGGTTCAACATCCACTTCTTCGACGATCCCATCGACTATTATAAAAATAAATTCACTGTTCACTTCTTCAACTGATCCATTATCATTGAGATTCTCACCCTCTTTTTACGGTTCACTCCCTTTTCATTGCAAGTTCACCGTTACCGTTTTCAACGGATCTGATGGATCGGTTTGGGAACCTTTGAGGGTGCTTCAAACATAATATTCTCAATGAGCTGTGTTGGAAACTAAATTTTGGATGTTTGGCAAACTGAGTGTTTAAAAGATTAAACCAAACTAATCTAAAATATGCAAACCATCGGTTGCCAGAAACTGAAGGATTATACGTAGATTTTCGAAGGCAACTGAACTACGAATCTAACTGACTTATCAGTTTTATTCCAAGGCCAGATCAAACTCAGTTAGAACCCTTGCCAACGAGCTAGCTGGGGGTAAACTTATTTTGGATAAGAAAGGATCTCACAACCACGTTGTCTGTCTTCACTAGTAGTTTCGATCCCAAGAAATAGTGCCTCCATACTCATAGGCAATGCACAACCGATAACAACTCCTTCTCCTGTGCTATGTATCTCTTCTCAGCATCATTGAGTTCGCGACTCTCATAGGCAACTGGGCGCCCATCATGCAGCAACACTCCATCAATAGCGTAGTCAGATGCTAGGTATGCACTTCAAAGGGCTTGGTGTAGAAATTGTTAGAATTCTAAATAAATAGGAGTCAGAAAGGAGTGATCGAGGACAAGTCATAACCCAGAGAGAAAGCCTAACCCTTAAAGCGCTTCACCTTCTGTACATTCTTCTTAGTCTGCTCTAAAGAAATCCAGTGACTCGAGGTCTTTTGGTAAAATTGATCCCGAACACGATAAAATTGAAACTGATGAATCAGTTGATTTGTTGAGTCTTAAAAGGGCGATTGCTGAGCTAAATGCTGAAAGAAGCAAGAATCAATCTATGATTCAGCAGTTGATACTTAAGAATTCAAAGCAAACTGAGCTTATTAAGGCATGAAACAAATCATCTATTGCACTAGCTGACATACAAGAGAAGCAAAAATCAGTTACTAATAAAACTGGTTTAGGGTTCAGTAACCAAGAAGAAATTTCCACCAGTGATACTCAGTCAAAACTGAACATGAACAAAGGGAAATACATTCACTTTGTAAAATCAGTTGTGATGCAAGAACAACCAGAGCCAAGTAAACCAGTTATACAGCCTATTGATAATAAGAACAAGGCTATAAGGTATGGTATTGGTTATAGCCCAAAAATTTCAACTGACCCACAAAGTCAGTCATCAAAAAGGTACCAGTTGAAGAAGGCTAAAACTCATATTGCATCATCTGCACACTACACATCAAGCACATACAAGCCGAGAAAAATTATCTGGAACACAGCAACTGGAAAGTCAGTTAGACTAATCCAAGTCTGGGTTCCTAAAGGACTAATCAGTTTAGGACCCAAATAGTTGTGGGTACCAAGATTATATATTGTGTGTGATTGCAGGTGACAGGTGCAAACAAAGAATCAACCTGGTATATGGACAGTGGATGCTCGTGTCATTGACAGGGGATGCAAGTTTGCTATCTCAACTGATCAAGTACACTAGTCCAAACATAATTTTTGGAGACAACTCCAAAGGTAAAACTGTGGGTAAGGGTAAGCTTATCCTATGGTAACTTTACTATTAAATATGTTTTACTAGTTGAAAATTTGAAGTATAAATTGATTAGCAATTTAGCATCAGTCAGTTTACAAAAATAAATTCTCAGTTCAGTTCGACAGACACACTTGTTCAGTTAAAGACTCAAATGATGAGGTCATCCTAACTATCAATCGTTATGGGAATACCTATAAAGTCAGTTGGACTTATCAACCTATTGCACCAGTTTGTTTTATAGCTTCCAAATCCTCAAAAAAACTGGTTGTGACATAAAAGGTTGAACCACCTAAAATTTAAATCAATTGCCTATCTAAGTAACCATAATCTTGTAACTGGTTTGCCCAAAATAGATTTTTCAAAAGATAAAATCTGTTCAGCATGTCAGTTTGGGAAGCAAGTAAGATCAACATTTAAAAACAAGGGTTGTAAATCATCTTCCCAATGCTTAGAACTGCTACATATGGATCTTTTTGGTCCTATACCAGTCATGAGTTTAGGGAGAATGAAATACACCCTAGTAGTTGTGGACGATCTTTCCATATTTACTTGGGTTATCTTTCTTAAATCCAAAGACCAAACTGCTGCATAACTAATTAAGATTTTCAAAAGATTATTAAATGAAAAATCAGTTGGGATTGATCGAATAAGGTCTGATCGAGGGACTGAATTCATCAATAAAAATCTTTCACAATTTTTAGAAAATACTGGGATCAAGCATGACCTCTCATCAGCAAGAATTCCTCAGCAAAATGGTGTAGCTGAGAGAAGGAATCGGACTCTTAAAAAAGCTCCTAGAACAATACTTGCTGATTCTGGTATTTCTCAAAGGTTTTGGGCAGAATCAGTAAACACTTCATGTTACACTCAGAACAGATCAATGATTAATAATAATCATTTGAAAACATCGTATGAGATCCGGAATGGACGCAAAAGTGTGGTTTCTTATTTTATAATATTCGGCCGCAGATGTTTTATTCTTGACAATGGCAAAAATCAATTAAAAGCTTTTGAGGCTAAATCTGCAGAGGAAATATTTCTTAGGTATTCATCAGTTAGTAAAGCTTACAGAGTTTTTTACAAATGCACTTTGAATGTAGAAGAGTCTATTTGTAATAGCCAACTCTGGTGTACGGTACGGTTTAAGTTTTCGTATGTTTATGGATTATTTGGTTTAGATGTTAAGAGTTGTGATTATGGGTCATAGTATTGTTGGTTATTATTGTTTTGTGGCATTGTTAATATTAGTTGATGGTAGTTGTATTGTATCAGCGTTGCGATTCAATTTTAGTTGCATAAGAGTTTGTTTTGGCCGAGACCAGACTGCACCCGCGGTAATTGAGCAGCGCCCCTGCGGTCTTTATTGCAGCATTTTTGGTGGATTGCCGAACAGACACCGCACCCGCGGTGTGATAGTCACCGCACCCGCAGTCGTCAGTTTCAGAATTTTTGGTTGTGTTACCGAAGGCACACCGCACCCGCGGTGAGGAAGGTAGCGCACCCGCGGTGCATTAACAGTAGAAGCGTGTTTCAAGTTTTAAGTGATATAAGTTGATGTGTTTGGCTCATTTCTCTCATTTCTATCGGTTCTTCTCGGTTTGCAGCTCTTGGGGAGACTAGGGTTTTTTTATTTCTTCTTTTCATTTCTTTGATTCAAGCTCCTAGTTGGTGATTTGTGGTGTAATCAAGGTTCTTGTTGGTTCTAGAAGCTAAGGTAAGCTTTTGGTTTGGTTATTTCTTGGTTTTGGTGTTGGGTGAAATCATGGGTTTGGTGTTGGTGTTAGTGTTATGGATTAATTGATTTGGGTTTATGATTATTGAGATGTTGATGGTGTAATTTATGGTTTATTGTTGTAGGAATACAACCAAAGGTTTAGAACCAAGGTTCCAAGTGGTTGTAAGTGGAATTTCATTCCTTGTGCTCACATGATATTATATGTATGGTGTTTCAATGGTTTTAATGTGCTATTCCCTTCATTTGATTCATGTTATGTATTGATACACTTTGTTGTATATTATGGAGGCATTTTTATGTCTCAATTGTGAAAAAGGGAATACAAGAGAAAAGAGTCTTCAAAGTGTTTGATTTAATGCCAAAGAGAGAGTTTAAATGATTTATTGGATTGATAGATACATAGTCAGAGATTGCATGCAATTAGTTGATCAACGACCATAGGCTTATATCCCTCAGAGTTATCGATTTATATCGATGGGATATAGGTACAGAGATAGAGATACTATATAGATATCAATCCAACAGAGAAAAGAGAAATACCATCTTATTGTTATATTATGCTATGTTATTCATGTTTCAAGAGTTAATGGTATTTAATGTTTTTAAAGCCATGTTTTACAGAGTATGATATATGTATCCATTGCTATGTAAGAGTTCCACAGTGAGCAGATCCAACAGTTACTACGTTTGCAAGGTACAGGTCAAGGTAGAGGTCAAGTGAGAGGCCAAGTGGCACAAGCAGTTGGTACTGATGGGATCTTTACTGCTTTCAAGAGGATGGATCCGCCTGAATTTGCAGGGAGCACTGACCCGTTGGTGGCAGTAGAGTGGATCAAGGCACTTGAGGCTATTTTTTATCATCTCAACTATGCAGACAAAGACAGAGTTGGATGTGCAGTGTTCATGTTAGTCAAGACTGCACGCATTTGGTGGAATGCTACCAAGGTTAGTGTGGATGTTCCGGCATTGAAGTGGTCAGAGTTCACTGATCTTTTCTATGACAAGTACTTCCCAGACGCACTTCGAGCTAGGAAGGTGACTGAGTTCTTGGAGCTTCGACAGGGAGGTATGAATGTTGATGAGTATATTCTGAAATTCGAGGAGGGCTGTCTGTTTGCCCCGTATATTGCTTCCAATGACAAAGACAAAGGTGCTCATTTCATTAGAGGCCTTAGAGAAGAAATCAGAAGGGACATTAACATGTCGAAGGATGTGACATTCAAAGAGATTGTGGCTAAGGCTCTGTTGGCCGAGCAAGATGAGAAAGATATTGCAAGAGAGAGACAGACGAGGCAGCAGGCTATTGCTCAAAGGGGTCAGGGTTCGAGCCAAAGAGGAAAGGGCAGTTTTAAAGGGAAAGGCAAGTTAGAGCCGAGTTTTAAAAGCACCGACAGTTCCATATGATCCAAAGAAGCCGTTGTGTCCCAAGTGCAGTAGGCAACATAGGGGAGAGTGCAGATTTGGTACTCATACTTGTTATCGATGTGGTACTGCAGGCCATATTGCCAAGGATTGTCCAAGAGGAGCGAGTAAAGAGAAGGTGCAGGGTCGCATCTTCACCATGACAAAGGAAGGTATAAACCATGATTCTTCTGTGATCTCTAGCACTATTTTAATTTCAGGCAGAGTAGCTACGACATTGATTGATACAGGTGCTACTCATTCTTTTATGTCTGAACTATTTTTGAGATCTTTGGGTATAGTTCCTTCTGTTATTCTCCTCCAGTTTAATGTTGTATTGCCTTCGGGGGATGTGTGGTGCCCGACATCTATTGTGTATGCGTGCTCTGTTCAAATTGATGAGCGAGTGGTTTATGCTGATTTGATTGTTATCCCGATGGTTGCGTTTGATATTATACTTGGCATGGATTGGCTATCAACCTATCGTGCAGTGATTGATTGCGTTGCTAAGACCGTGAAATTTGCAGATGGTGGCAATAGGGAAGGTATGCTCGCCAGTGCAGGTACTTCGCTGGTCCTTCCTTTTATTTCATGTCTTGAGGCTAAGAAGTTGTTGTTTAGAGGTTGTGATGGGTTTTTGGCTTCGATTGTGGATGTGGATAGAATTGTGAAATTGAATATTGATGATATTGATGTGGTGAGAGAGTTCCCTGATGTTTTTGAGGATGATGTGCCGGGTTTGCCGCCGGACAGAGATGTGGAGTTTGTGATTGATCTAGTTCCGGGTACGGTTCCTATTTCTAAGGCTCCGTATAGAATGGCCCCTTCAGAGATGAAAGAGCTGAAGACTCAGTTGCAGGATCTATTGGATAAAGGTTTTATTCGGCCGAGTTCTTCGCCTTGGGGAGCTCCGATTCTTTTCGTCAAAAAGAAAAATGGGTATTTCCGGCTTTGCATTGATTATCGAGAGATCAACAAAGTGACTATCAAGAATAAATATCTGTTGCCACGGATAGACGATCCTTTTGACCAACTGCAGGGGGCTACAGTGTTTTCGAAGATTGATATTCGATCTGGCTATTATCAGTTGAAGGTTAGGGAGTCTGATATCCCTAAGACGGCGTTCCGGACCAGGTACGATCATTATGAATTTCTTGTTATGTCATTCGGCCTGACTAGTGCTCCTTCAGTATTCATGGATCTTATGAACCGGGTGTTCAAACCGTATTTGGATAGCTTTGTCATTGTTTTTATCGATGACATTTTGATTTATTCCAAGACCTAGAGAGTTTCATGCAGAGCACCTCAGAGTTGTTCTTCAGTTGTTGAGAGAGAAGAGGTTGTATGCTAAGTTGAAGAAATGTGAGTTCTGGTTGGAGCAGATTTCTTTCTTAGGCCATGTTGTCTCAAAAGATGGTATAGCTGTTGATCCAGTGAAAATCGAGGCGATACAGAAGTGGCCTATCCCTACCACTATATCAGAGGTACGCAGTTTTCTTGGTTTGGCGGGTTATTATCATCGTTTTATTTCAAACTTTTCCAAGATTGCCCTGCCGTTAACCAATCTGACGAGGAAGACTGTGAAGTTTGAGTGGTCCAATGATTGCCAAAGTGGATTTCAAGAGTTGAAAGATAGATTGACGACAGCTCCGGTACTTGCATTGCTCAGTGGTTCAGAGGATTTTGTTGTTTATCCTGATGCGTCGAAGAAGGGCCTCGGTGCAGTGCTGATGCAACGTGGAAAGGTTATTGTAATGCCCGAGATTTTGATTCTGATAATATGAGATTATTGATTATGAATTGATATAATTATAGACGGGCTATTACGAGACCAGATTGGCCAAAACATATGAAAGGTGCAATTTTTAGACAGAACTATTGGCGCCCGAGCGGTAGAAAATAACCGCCCGAGCGCCAATGTTCAATAGGAGCATGTTTTGGGCAGAGGATGCGGCGCCCGAGCGGTATTTTGTGACCGCCCGAACGCCAGTGCATAATAAAACAAGCGCATGGACAGAGAATGCCGCACCCGAGCGGTAGTTTAGCACCGCCCGAGCGCCGACCGAGATGCAAGAAAAGTGTGAAACGTATACTTTACATGCATGAGATATATATATAAGGTTCCTTCTTCAGAATTTATCAAGAAGAGTCGAGGATTTTCTCTAAGAAATCCTTACGCCTTTTAGCGTATAGATTTGTGATTTGTGAACGATCCGCCCGTCCGATTTTGAATCCGACTTCAGTACTGTGTTCCTATCAACGCAGGCTACAACTGGACGTAAGTTTTGTTACGTTTAGATATGATTTGAAATTATGATATTGTCAGAATTGAATAGGAATCATATATGGTGTTTCTTATACAGTAGACATCGTATAATTGAAGTCAGATTAAAGAACAGACTATTTCTGTAATTGTTATGATTTTCGAAATCGATTTGACTGAGATTCGATATCACATTTGTATTATCATTGAAATTATGAGTTATACCGGTATTGATTATGAGTTCTTGTATTATTTCTGAGATGATGGTGCGATTGACGGGGTTATTGAGACTGTATTATTATGCCGTCGAAACATCAGTAGATTGATATTGATCAGATTTACGATTCACTGAGATTGTATTGTTGTACTGTATGTTGATTTGAGTATTGATCAGAACAGGTTTTGAATTGAGTTACATATTGATATTGTGACTGTTCGGTATTGTTATTACCAGATTGAGAATGGACAGAGTTGAATTCAGGACTTCGTCTTCGTCAGAGCGAGAAGATAAAGGTATAAATTAATGTTGAGTTGGGATTGCACAACTCGAGTGAGGTTTGGCTCGAGTTTCCCTAAATCACATACTTTACTGTATTGTATTGATTTGATTGACGTACTTGTTCTCTTGATTTAAAGACAGCAGGTATTAGACGAGTAATCTTGTGACAGAAGTGCCTGATAGTGGTGGGATTGCCACGGGCACATTGCACGATGTCACAAGATAGTGTATTGGCGATAGGACCACAGTCCATGACGGTTAGGTCAGGACACTAGATGTTTGGTTATATCGACTTGGATAGAACTGGAGTCTTTTCTATTATTGTTGGTCGATATAGGAATACCGACATCTTTACATCTGGGTGTTTTGGTTATATCGACGTGGATAGAACTCGAGTCTTTTGTATTACTGTTGGTCGATATAGGAATACCACATCTGGAAACCGGGATCCCTAGGCTAGGATTGAGTCTAGTCTAAAATGTGGAGTCATGAGTCTAATGGACAGTTATATTGATTTATGTTGATTATGTTCCTGAATATGGTACATATCGATTTATGTTCCTGATGATGGTACATGTTTAGAATAGGATTTATTCTTGATATGGATTTATATTCTGATTGGATACATGTTCGAAATATCCGTTATATGCTGTTATATTGTTTTTATGATTGCATGTATACATGATTTATACTGAAAATGTAATTCTCACCGGAGTTATCCGGCTGTTGTCTTGTTTGTATGTGTGCATGGCAACAGGTGGGATAGGATCAGGGTCAAGAAGAGAAAGAGGCTGGACTAGATAGCGTGGAGATCCGAGCATTGAAGCAACTTAGGATTCAGCACTGATATATAGTTGAACCTAGTTGAGTTCCTGTAGATAATACAAGATTTATATGTTTATGTTTAATATGTAATTTGAATTGAATTACATTACGTTTCCGCTTTGTATTTTAAAAAAAAATTTAGACCCTGTTTATTATAATTGTTTGAATTATTCCTAAAGACGATTAAGGAATGAATTAGCGTCCGGGTGCCCACAGTTATAGCCTATGCTTCTCGCCAGTTGAAGGACTACGAGAAAAATTATCCTACGCATGATCTGGAACTGGCAGCTGTGGTTTTCGCCTTGAAAATCTGGAGACATTACTTATATGGCGAAAAGTGTGAAATTTTCACGGACCACAAGAGTTTGAAGTATTTGTTTTCCCAGAAAGAACTCAATATGAGACAGAGACGGTGGTTAGAGCTTGTCAAAGATTATGATGTGACTATTAGTTACCACCCAGGGAAGGTAAATGTTGTAGCAGATGCTTTGAGCCGTAAGTGGAGTTCTTCTTTGAATTCATTGATTCAGAAGCCATTGTTGTTAGATTTGCAGCGAGAAGAGATAGCTTTGGTTGTTCCGGGGACCATCGCTCGCTTTTCAGCATTGGTCATTCGGGCTACATTGACGGACAGGATCCGTAGAGTGCATATCAATGATTTACAGTTGAGAGAGTTGAGAGCCAGAGCAGAGAAGAGAGGTAATTCAGAGTTTGGATTGAATGGAGATGGTTTGGTGACTTTCAGAGGCCGTATATGTATTCCTGTTGGTGATGATATTCGGCGAGACGTCTTGACAGAGGCACATACCGCGCCATACTCGATACATCCAGGCAGCACCAAGATGTATCAGGATCTTCGTAGACTTTATTGGTGGCCAGGTATGAAGAAAGATATTGCCATGTTTATCTCTCAGTGCCTAACTTGTCAGCAGGTGAAGATCGAACATCAGAGACCTTCTGGGACATTGCTGTCATTACCGATTCCTCAATGGAAATGGGAGCATATTACGATGGACTTTGTTACTGGTCTTCCCAGAACGCAGAAAGGTTTTAACTCTATTTGGGTTATTGTTGATCGGTTGACCAAGTCAGCGTATTTTCTTCCAGTCAAGACGACGTATTCTATGAACCAGTATGCTGAAGAGTACATAGAAGAGATTGTTAGACTTCACGGTGTTCCTGTGTCGATCGTGTCTGATCGTGACCCTAGATTTACTTCAGAGTTTTGGAAGAGTTTGCACAGAGCTATGGGTACACGGTTAGCATTCAGTACAGCATATCACCCCCAGAGCGACGGTCAATCAGAGAGAGTTATTCAGATTCTAGAGGATATGCTCAGAGCTTGTACTATTGATTATCCTGGTAGCTGGGATTCCAAATTGCCTTTGGTTGAGTTCACGTATAATAATAGCTACCAAGCGACGATTGACATGGCACCGTATGAAGCACTTTATGGCAGGAAGTGTAGATCGCCCTTGTATTGGGACGAGATTGGTGAGAGGAAGATGTTGGGTCCAGAGTTGGTCCAACAGACAGCTGATGTTGTTGCTGTTATTCGAGAGAGGATGAAGACATCACAGTCGAGACAGAAGAGTTATGTTGATGTGCGTCGTAGGGCGTTGCAGTTTGAGGTTGGCGACCATGTGTTCTTGAAGATAGCACCTCTTAAGGGTGTGATGCGGTTTGGCAAGAAGGGAAAGTTGAGTCCGAGATTTATTGGCCCATTTCAGATCTTGGATAGAGTTTGTGATCGAGCTTACAGGTTAGCCCTACCGCCAGATCTTGACAGAGTTCATAATTTTTTTCATGTTTCAATGCTCAGGAAGTGTATTGCGAATCCTTCCCATGTTCTTCGCCACAAGCCATTGGATTTGATGCCGAATTTGACGTGTCAAGAGATTCCGGTCCAGATTCTGGATCGCAAAGTTAAAGTGTTGAGAAACAAAGAGATCGGTATTGTTAAAGTCCTTTGGAGGAATCATTTGATTGAAGAAGCCACATGGGAACCAGAGGATGAAATGAAAGAGAAGTATCCTGAGTTGTTTGCGCAGTGACGTCAATTTCAAGGACGAAATTCCTCTAAGGAGGGGAGATTGTAATAGCCAAGCCTGGTGTACGGTACGGTTTAAGTTTTTGTATGTTTATGGATTATTTGGTTTAGATGTTAAGAGTTGTGATTATGGGTCATAGTATTGTTGGTTATTATTGTTTTGTGGCATTGTTGATATTAGTTGATGGTAGTTGTATTGTATCAGCGTTGCGATTCAATTTTAGTTGCATAAGAGTTTGTTTTGGCCGAGACCAGACTGCACCCGCGGTAATTGAGCAGCGCTCCCGTGGTCTTTATTGCAGCATTTTTGGTGGATTGCCGAACAGACACCGCACCCGCGGTCGTCAGTTTCAGAATTTTTGGTTGTGTTGCCGAAGGCACACCGCACCCGCGGTGAGGAATGTAGCGCACCCGCGGTGCATGAACAGTAGAAGCGTGTTTCGAGTTTTAAGTGATATAAGTTGATGTGTTTGGCTCATTTCTCTCATTTCTATCGGTTCTTCTCGGTTTGCAGCTCTTGGGGAGACTAGGGTTTCTTTATTTCTTCTTTTCATTTCTTTGATTCAAGCTCCTAGTTGGTGATTTGTGGTGTAATCAAGGTTCTTGTTGGTTCTAGAAGCTAAGGTAAGCTTTTGGTTTGGTTATTTCTTGGTTTTGGTGTTGGGTGAAATCATGGGTTTGGTGTTATGGATTAATTGATTTGGGTTCATGATTATTGAGATGTTGATGATGTAATTTATGGTTTATTGTTGTAGGAATTCAACCAAAGGTTTAGAACCAAGGTTCCAAGTGGTTGTAAGTGGAATTTCATTCCTTGTGCTCACATGATATTATATGTATGGTGTTTCAATGGTTTTAATGTGCTATTCCCTTCATTTGATTCATGTTATGTATTGATACACTTTGTTGTATATTATGGAGGCATTTTTATGTCTCAATTGTGAAAAAGGGAATACAAGAGAAAAGAATCTTCAAAGTGTTTGATTTAATGCCAAAGAGAGAGTTTAAATGATTTATTTGATTGATAGATACATAGTCAGAGATTGCATGCAATTAGTTGATCAACGACCATAAGCTTATATCCCTCAGAGTTATCGATTTATATCGATGGGATATAGGTACAGAGACAGAGATACTATATAGATATCAATCCAACAGAGAAAAGAGAAATAACATCTTATTGTTAATTACGCTATGTTATTCATGTTTCAAGAGTTGATGGTATTTAATGTTTTCAAAGCCAAGTTTTACAGAGTATGATATATGTATCCATTGCTATGTAAGAGTTCCACTTGCTGAGTTTTATACTCATTTCAGTTATTTCATGTGATGCAGTTAAGAGCGACGAGCCGGGACGTTGATTGTGGCCGGAGTCATATCCATATAGAGAAGGAAGGAAGAAGTTATTTTGCTAGCATTTTGACATGATCACAAAAATGATATTTTGTATTTTTTTGTATCATTTGATTAATCATGTATATACTTTTGATTATATATTGAGATGTATTTTAAATCCTTCTTTCTTTTTAGAAAATTTTAAATTCCGCTGTTATTTTATCAAAACCGGTCAGAGGTGTTACACTATTCATGTTGTATTTGATGAATCTGTGATAACTAATAAGCCAACTGATTCAGTTGAGCTAGTTGATCGCTTTAAAGATATCAGTTTGGAGGATGATAATGAAGAAGAGAATCATATTAATCGAAATATCCTTCAAACACCAGAACCAGAAGTGCTGGATCACTCAGTTGAACAAGAAATTGTTACTGATAATCAGTTGGTGGAACAAAATGATAACAATTAGTTACCAACTGATACAGCAGCAACTGAAATTGAAGAAAATATTCAGTTGCCAACTGAAGCATTTGCTGAGATGGATGCAACAAATACTGAATACAGATGGAAGAAATCACATCCACCAGAATTGGCGATAGGTAATCAATCTGATCTGGTAAGAACTCGGAATCAAATGTTTAATTTATTTGTTTAATCAATCTGATCTGGTAAGAACTCGGAATCAAATGTTTAATTTATTTGTTCATTCTGCTTTCGTTTCAATTTATTTGTTCATTCTGCTTTCGTTTCCCAACTGCAACCTAAGAAAACTGATGAAGCTCTTACTGATCCTAACTGGATAAATTCAATGCAAGAAGAGCTAAACCAGTTTACCCATAACAATGTCTGGAATTTAGTTCCAAGACCAGTTTCTAAAACCATTATAGGTATAAAGTGGGTATACAGAAACAAACCGAACGAAGATGGTTTAGTTGTGCGCAACAAAGCGAGACTTGTAGCACAAGGATATAGGCAAGAAGAATGAATAGATTACGATGAAACTTATCTACCAATTGCAAGACTGTAAGAAATCAGAATGTTTCTTGCTTATGCCTCATTCAAGAACTTTAAAGTCTACCAGATGGACGTGAAGAGTGCATTCTTGAATGTTCAGTAGCAGGAAGAATTATATGTTGAACAACCACCAGGTTTATCAATCACTATCTTCCTGATCATGTCCATCATTTGAACAAAGCCTTATATGGTCTTAAACAAGCTCCAAGATCTTGGTATGAAACTCTCTCAAAATTCTTAACTGATCATGGTTTTACTATTGGATCAGTTGATAAGACCATGTTCAAATTTACAAAGAATGATCACAATTTACTTGTGCAAAAATATGTTGATATTATTTTTTGGTCAACTAACCCCAAATTATGTGAGAAATTTGCCAAGTTAATGCTGGAACAATTCGAGATGAGTATGATGGGTGAACTGACATTTTTCCTCGGTCTGCAAATGAAGCAATTGGATACTAGTATTTTTATCAGTTAGACCAAATATACGAAGGGATTGCTTAAGAAATTTTGCATGGAGACATGTTCAGCTGCAAGTACTCCCATGAGCTCATCAATCAAACTAGGAAATGATCATGGGGAACATCAGTTGAGACGACACTTTACAGAGGTTTAATAGGTTCATTATTATACCTAACTGCTAGTCGTCCTGATATTTTATTTGCTGTTTGCATGTGTGCTAGATTTCAGGCAGATCCTAAGCAATCGCACTTTTCAGCTGCCAAACGTATTTTAATGTATCTTAAAGACACACAAAATGTGGGCTTATGGTATGTTAAGGATTCTTCTTTCAATTTAGTTGGATATTCAGATTCAGATTATGTTGGATGTAAGCTAGATTGTAATAGCACCAATGGAACATGTCAGTTTCTAGGAGACAGACCGATATCATGGTTCAGCAAAAAGCAAATATCCATAGCAATTTCCACAACTGAAGCAGAATATCTTGCTGCTGGAAGCTGCTGTGCCCAACTGCTCTAGATTCAGCAACAACTGAAATAATATGGAGTCATTACAGAAGAATCACCAATCTATTGTGATAATACAAGCACGATTGCAATAACATACAATCCAGTTCTTCACTCAAGGACCAAGCATATCGATGTCAGGCATCAATTTATCAGAGATCATTCTCAAAAAAAAGCTATCGGACTGGGATACATACCAACTGAAACGTGGCTTCTTGTAATCCATTTAACCCTTACACACGATTTCATCACACGAACATATGTTTTTACTCAATCTTTTACTGGACTGAAACGTGTCCAAAAATTTGAACAGTCACATATATATGTATTTATCCCCCCCCCCCCCCCCCAATTCAGTTTTTCTTTCCTTACGCGCATTTCAATCTCCAAAGCAAATCAATACACAAAGTTTTCTTTCTCAGATAATCAATTCATCAGAAATGGCAAACCAAGTCCCAGCATATATGTTGAACGCTCTGGCTGTTGATTTTGATTCGGTCCTGTCTGTTCACAATGAAGCTATCAAAAGTGTGTTTCTCAAATTAGAAGTTGCTGGACTGAAGACATTTCTGGGATTTTCTTCCCAAGAAATAAATCCAAAAGAGATTCAGGATCTCTATACCAACGGCTTTATATCTGTTGACGGCAATATCACCTCCACAGTCAACAATCAGTTGCTGATGATCGACTAAGACTCATTCAACAATCTATTTCAGCTGCCAACTGATGGTCTGGCCAATGTTTCTGAGGTGAAAACTTCTGATGTTGAGGAGATGCAAACTCTCCTATATGCTGATGGTTGGAAAATCAAGGTCTCCGATCCCAAGAAGAAACTCAAACCGGAAATCCAGCTCCTAGCTGATATTGTGGCCAAAGGGCTTCTAGCCAAAGCAGGATCGTTTGATGCCCTTACTTTGGAAAAATTTCAAGGCATGACTGCTATCATGACTGAAAAACGACTTAATTGGAAAGATATCATCTTCAACCTTCTGAAGAACATGTTTCAGTCTTCGAAACAGTCGAATGGATTTTTTGTGCAGCTCAGCTATATGCTGAAGAGCAAGGGCTTAGTGGGTGATTCCTCTGAGAGATCTTCCAAATTCAAAATCTTTAATGCCAAGAGTGTTCAGCTGCCGAAGTTCAAGCTAGACATCTTTCCTGAGCAATTTGTCAAGGCGAAGAAGGAGATTGGGATGATAGAGGCTCCCAAACCAGCAAAGAAAGCCAAGAAAAAAGATCAACAAAAGACAATCAAACGCAAACTGATTGTCAGTGAAACTGATTCTAAAAATACTCCTTCTCCCAACATTGGCAAGAAGCCCAGAACCCAGAAGACCAAACCAGCAATCATTGTGGGCGCCATCCCAACTGAGAAACTGACTCTATCAGGAGCTGAGCAACCAATCCAGGCTACTCCTTTACAGGAAATATCAGTTAAATCCTTAACTGAATAGCAGTTTCCTCTACCTGTTGCTCCTCTCAAGAAGCCTATCACCGAATCTGGTGATAAGAAGAAGCCTGCTGGAGTTAAGGCTCCACCAATCACTATCTTTGGCCCAACTTCTTTACCATTTTTCCAGAACCAAAGGGGTAGTGATCATGGAAATGATTGATGCAACAAGATCAGGACTGAACATTCCTAATATCCTAACTGATTCAAAGGGCAAAGAAAAGATGACAGAAGAGCCCGACCCACAAACACCATCCAAACCCATATTGACCTCATTTGGAAAGAGGTCAATGAATTTTCTGCGACTAAGCTTAAAGCTTATGATGAATGGGTGAGGTTTCAGACTAAAGTGTTTGCCAGGCAACTGCAGAATAAGTCAGTTTTGAAGAAGTTTGTTACCCTAGAAACCATAGTCCTAAAAATGGTGAAAGCAGCTTCAGTGGCTCAAGCGTTGTAGATGAAGAAGTACTTCTTTGATCAAGTACGAGCCAAGAAATTGAGACAAATTATTGTATCGCTACGCAAAAACTATGATCCCACCAGTCCAACTGCCTTCAATGATAAAGCAGTTCATGATCAGCTGCACTCGGATCTTATCTCGCTACAGATGGAGATCAAACATTGGGAACTAGATCAAGAACTGCCTATTCCACCAGATTCCCAAAATATCTCATCACAAGAAGAAGCTAAACAATCAGATCAATCGCAAAAGCCATCTCAGGAACCAGTTGCTGAAACTTCTAAGCGAGCAACTGCTCCTTCTTCAATAGATGAGCAACCGCCAACTTCTGCTCTTCCATCCACCACTGCAGGACCTCAAATTTACACTGATGTTGAACTATCATTGGCAAACATTTATGAAGTTATCAAATTAGTTGCTTCCGATATTCAGCAGACCTCAATTGAAGCAGTTGAAGAGAAAACCGCAACTGCAGAACCAGCTGAACAAGCCATTTTTCAACCAAATGAAGAGCCAGTTTAGTCGTCTGCCACGACTGAACTGGCAGTTACAATTGAAACTGAAGCAATGCCAGCCGAAGAGACATCTATAGTTTCAGTTGTTCCAACAAATGAAGCGCATATTTCTGAAACAGCTGTGCATACAACTAAAGAATCAGTTAGTACTTCAGCTGATCAACCTCCTGAAGAGCCTTCAGAATATACTGTTGTTCCGAATCTATCTTCTTCTCCACAGCTTCAACAGGAAATCATACCAGAAGATACTTCAGAAATGGTCAATCTTGTAACTGGAACAACTGACAGGGCCCTGATGATCTTCAATCAAGAGAACAAGGAGCAGGAACCAGAAACCTCTAGAGCCATGTCTCATGGTATTTCAATAGAAAATGAATCCTTGTTTGAAGAAATTCAGTCTATTCAGACCAACCTTGTTAGTGTAATGACTTCTATTTCTGATATAAAGTCAACTCAATTTTCGCATACTATGAGGTTCGACTCTATAAAGGAGAATACCATGGAAAGATTACAGCAAATCCAAAAGGACGTAACTTCGCTATTTTTCCCAATGGAAGAACTTCGAAAAGACAGAGTGTCAACTGAAGCTCACTTCCAAACTCAAGCCTTGGTTACAAGACGTCTTGATTTTTTGGAAAGCACTGTCTCCAAAAAAATGGATTTAGTGCAATACATCCTGATGAATGTAATATCAAACCTTTCCTCCGATGTGAGGATGTTATCCAAAAAGGTTGAGGAGTTTGAGGAAAAAGGTGAAGAACAAGAACAAAGAAAAGATCAGCCAGAACAATCTTCAAAGTTGATTAAAAAGAAATAGAAGACTATTTGGCAGATTTCTTGAAGATTATTTTATTCAGAAGATTATTTATTCTTTCATTCTTTGTACGAACATGTACATTGAAAAGAATTATTTTATCTACAATAAGTTCAGTTGATCAGTTTCAGTTCTTACTTTCTAAGTTTTTTCAAGCACTAAAAAGGGGGAAATTGTTGGAAACTAAATTTCGGATGTTTGACAAACTGGAGTGTTTAAAAGATTAAACCAAACTGATCTAAAATACGCAAACCATCGGTTACAACTGAAGGATTATACGCATATTTTTGAAGGCAACTGAACTAGCAACTGAACTACGAATCTAACTGATTGATCAGTTACTACAAATAGTTGTGAGCTTATCAACTACAGTCGATCAGCTGATCTCTCAGCTGTACACATCATCAGATAAGACACTCAACCGACAAAAGCTGACTGCAACAAATAGTGGTATCGCCGCATTTCAGAAAAGTTGCATTGTACAAATTGTCAGAAAAATGTTAACATGGCAAGCAACGGGTAAAAAGTTTCAAATTGTATATTACTGTTGGAATAAAGCCTATAAATAGCAGAGGAGAGAAGCTGAGAAACAATTTTTGAATCCTTGAACTTTGAAAAAACATCGATTTATTAGTCAGTTACTCTGCTGAAATCCTTGCAAACATCAAAGCTCACGCTTATTGTATACATTCATAGCTTTCAGGCTATACCTCGAACTTTTCAGCACAAACTGTAATACTTGATCTTGAAGAGATCAGTTGTGCTACAATATTTCCATTCTATTGAGTACTGTAAACAAGTTTGTAACTAAGAGTTTCAGTTTGGCATTGTTAAGTCCAAAAGTGAAGTGGGTATGTACAACTGGTTGTATCAATCAAAGTCTTTTAGTGTATATCATATCCTTGAGATAGAATAGGTGACGTAGGCGTGTTTGAAATCTCCAAACATCCATAAAATCTTGTGTCTTTTTATTTCAGTTTTTATTTCATCTATCAGTCAGTTTGTTTCCGCACATTCTTTGTTAACTGATTGATATTGACCTACAAGATTCCTGAGTATCAGTTTATCACTAAACTGACTCATAAATCGAGACAAGGTTTTTAAAATTGTAAGTGTTTATTCAACCCCCCCTCCCCCTTTCTAAACACTTTTCCACATTTAATAGATCCTGTAGAGCCCAAATTCAGTACACGTAAAACACATGCATTTATTTAATTGTTACAATACTTAGTCAAGTTTAAAATGATTTTTAGCGATGCATGATTTATTTATTTGCATTATTTTAAATTATTTATGTTTATGTGATGCACGTTAAAATATTTTCTCGAGTATCATGTTTCAGGTGATTATTCGATGTGGGATCGAGGAAAAGAGAGTGTCTATGATTTTGGCGATTTTAAAATATGGTATTTTATTTTAAGTCAAGAAAGTGGTATTTTAAATGATTCATTAAGTTTTAAGCATTTTAAAGCATAATTTATTCATTTAGTGATTTTAGGATTTTAAAACTTTTTAAGTTTAGTAATTGTGCATTTTATTTTAAAGTAAGGGATTTTATTAGAGGTGAGTAGAGAGTTAGCATTTTAATTACCTTGTTAATTATGTAATTAAGCAATTTTTTATTCTCCCTAATTATCTAAAACACACGCACACACACATTCATGGTTAAACACACACACACCCATTTCATTGTGTTCATTTTATTTTTGAGAACAAAAAACCTAGGCTTCTAAGAACCAAGAGCAGTAGCCCCTTTCCCCTGCATTTTTCAAGCAATTCCCGCCACTTTTCTTCGAGAAAATCGAGCCACAATTCGCTCCGGATCAACCCTCGCATCATCCTCGCTTCGATATCGTCGCTTCGGTAACTTTAAAAAATTCAAAAGGCGTGTATATTCTTTTGTTTATGCATCGATCTCGTTACAGTACATGTTCTTATGTTTATTATGTGTAAAAGTTCATGTATGTTGTGTAAAGTTTGAGCAAAAATTGGTTAGATCGATTTTGAAATGATTTTAGATCTGGAAACTCGAATTCTGCTGTCATTTCGATTTCTGAGAAAATTCGATCGACTTTCTGGAAAAACTTTCAACACATAAAACGTAGTGCTTTTTGATACCTTATTTTTTACAGTAAATTCGTAATTTTTGGACAAGAAACGAGTGAGTTATGATTGTTTTTGTGGAACTGCTCAAACTGCGTTTCTATACAAATGTGTTCTTGAAGTTTAATATTTGCAGGCTTCGTTGGGAACTGTCGGGTGATCGCTACTGCGTTTAGGTATATGGTGTATGATGTTGGGATGAGTTTTGATGCTTCGTTTCATGCCGATAGTCCTTGGTTGCACTAGAAGTCGTAAGAAGCATTTGGTATCAAAAATGTGAGTTTATGGGTTTTATTGTGTGGCTTGTGGTGCGTCGTTTCTAGTGGGGGACGTTTGGGAAGTTTTTATGGAGTCGAATCAGTGCCATAGCGTCCTAAGATGAGTCTTGATGTGTTGTTTCACGGTCCGTATGATTGAGTTAGGAGGATTAAGCCACAAGTGTAGTGATTTCTGTTGGTTTACCATTTTCAGAGTCTACACGGACCCAAAGCCGGACCCTGACACGGGGCCCGTGCCCTTGTTTCTTTCGAAGTGTGGAATTTCAGAGTCTACACGTACCCGGAGTCGGACCCTGACACAGGGTCCGTGCCTTTGTTAATTCTGTAGGTTGAGTTGTCATGTCTTCCATTGCTTGCGAAATGATCACACTCCATATAGAGACTTTTTTGGGGTTCGTTGTCATGTTTTAGTACGATGTTTAAACGAGGTCAAGTCCGGAGCGATTTAGAACGTCATAAGTAATTGTCCTTTCGAGTGGTGAGCATGAATTTTACGTCTAAGTTATGGAAGTTAAGTACTTGATAATAATGTTAGTATGTGCAGTAGTAGCCCCAAACGAGATCAAACAAATCCCTCAACGCCATGCAAGTATGTTCGACGTGCAAAGGAAAATATTTTTATGTTGTTGAGGTATGCTAAATTGTCTTGTGACCAATTATGAACGAGTTTGGAAGTCGGTGAACGTGGCCGAGGCCCTCTCCACCCCGGTAAAGCATGACCGGGTTTAGATCAGGATTGGGAAGCGGTAAAGCATGACCAGGGACCAATCCACCCGGTAAAGCATGATCAAGGATCTCATGTATGTGGTAGTAGATTTTTCCTGCCAGCCCAGTACTGTGGTTTATTCTGATGAGGTGAATTTATGTATGGGTCACTTGCTTTGAAACATATCTCTACGCAAAATGATGAAGTTATGCATGTTCAAGTATGTATGATGCAAGTATGTTTATGAAAAGTTTTATTATGATGGCACGTCTATGTTTATGTTATTACGTTCAAGTTTATGTATGAACGTTTTACTTTTAAGTTGCATGTGGTTTTATTACGTATTACTTGTTATCTCCAAATTATACATGTTGAGTCTTTAGACTCACTAGACTTGATCGATGCAGGTGAGGACGAGTATTAGGAGACGAGGGGTGGGGACCAATGATCCGGCTCGATCTGCGCTAGAGGCCAAACCCGAGGACCGCCTATGTTTTTAAGAACTTTATACTTGTTTCAAATACTCTGATTCATGATATTGTTTAAGATGTTTAAACAAGTGTTTTGCAAACTTTGGTTGTGGTTGTTTTATTGCAAATATTTTAGACGAACAGATGATTTTTCTTGCAATTTGAATGATAACTACTTATTTAAGAAAATTTTTATTTTTTCGTAAATTTTAAAATAATTTAAAAGTACGGTACGTGACAGATCCTATCAAGCTGCAATAGCTCGTGTTCTAAGAATGTAAACACGATGAATAAAATCGAGTTTGGTTACAAACCAAACGGAAAATACTCAAAATAATCCTTCGTTAAGAAAACTAATCGGTTTCATATCTTGTGCAACTGAATAACTGAAAATTACATGGGATCAGTTCAGGTGATATCAGTTCAGTTATGAAAACTAATCGGTTTCATATCTTGTGCAACTGAATAACTGAAAATTACATGGGATCAGTTCTGGCTTATATCATTTCAGTTATGGACATAACTGAATTGATATCAGCTGAATTGATCATATCAGTTAAGAGCAAAAACAAGCAGTTAAATAGAAATAACGCAAGATATGTTTATGGATCTTCGGAGAATTCAACTACTCCTACGTCACCCCTTATACCTCCTTGGGTAGGATACACTAGAACACTTTTATTTATACAACACCTTGTACAAACCCACCTAGCTTAGAACTTACTCTACTGCATATCTGAACTCTAAGTCTAGACTGAAGGCAGCACCTTCCGGCCAACATTTTTTTAATGTCTCTGTGTCAAAGATTACATACACAAGTTTTATGTATTTGTGCAAGACTCACTCAACTGATCTTTTAAGCTCTAATCTCTGCTTTATGTCAGTGACAGTGTGTGAGTGTGTGAGAACTGAACAATGAATACACCGGGAAGATGTTGTCACACACTGAGGGAAATAAGTTTCTATTCTAAGCTGATAACACGTTGAAGTGTTCCCTCACAACTGGACCGATTGCTTCTTTTAAGCTGATAAGACTTTTAGCATGCCCTTCTGCTTCACACACTCTTACTGTTCTATATGTTGTCTTCACTGATCTTTATCTTCTATTTATAGACGCGAAGCTTGATCGTACAGTGAGACTCAATTACTGTATTCGTTGCATTTTGAATCCGTTCCTTGATATTTGTCTTGTACTTTCCGACAACCATTCTGGAACGTTTTGTCTTTAAACACTGATGCAACGTCTATTACTGTCCTTTGACTGGACAATTGCTTTTGTACCTTTGTGCACAGCTGTATTCCATTTATGTAAGCTTGTCGGAAACTGCAAACTAGTTTGCTCCTAACTGATATTCTGAACTGGTCTTGTTCTGATGAGGTGAAATCAGTTGACGCGTCAGTTGGACTGATTTCAATGATTCAGTTGAACTGGTCAGCTGGGCTCTTCGTCAGTTTAACTCTTCATCAGCTAGCCAGGCTTCTGAAGGTCTTCTGCTGAACCACCTATCAGCTGGACAATCAGTTGTACTAGTTTACGATTCATCAGTTGAACTAGTTCCGTTCGATTAATCAGTTGGTACTTTCAGTTTGCATTCTTCGATAGCTTCAGTTAAGTTCAGCTAACTGCACACTTAGTTAAGTTCATTAGTAACAAAATAACAAATTTTGTCAACATCAAAATCAAGCAAGATTGCGAACATGTGCGAACATGAAATGTTCCAAAAAGATCCCTTACTACTTTTTCATCTCAATCAATTCACATTCTTCAAAAATATTTTCCTTTACTTTATCATTTCATAAAACATTCATAACTTTTCATATTCTTTAAAAATTCCCAAAAAGATTCTTTATATCATTCATATACATCGAGATTGCTAAAAATAGCATATACGTTCAAAATATGTTAAAACTTCTACAAAAATCAAATATCAAATATCATGCATATACTTTAAAAATTCTAAAAATAGCATTTAACATGATTCGGAATTTTTTTAGGAAGTAGCAAACCACCCTCGACTTTCCTCGAACCGACCGCCCACGATTCAACACTTTACGTACCTGGTCGACAACCGACCTCGACTTAACGAAATGACTCGATTTCAATCTTAGGACCTACGTTTCAAAGACGACTCAATTCGCTTACCTGATGGCTCGTTTACCACCATTTTCGCATTTTCGGTTAAACAAATGACCATACTACCCTTTTGACTCGAACCAACCCGAGATCAGACCTTTATTAACATCCTAAGACACAATTTAAGCTTATGAAAGTCCCAAAACCCAAGCAAAAACCGAAACATGGATTAAATTTTTAACCTAAGATGCAATTTATTTAGGCTTGTAACAATTACTAAGCTCATGGTTTTTTATTAAATATCTCAAAAATTTTTGAGACGAATTAAACTTTTCTTGAATTTACTCAAGCCCACTATTTGAATAATTATTTCCAATTTGACTCTACATGACCCAATATTATTTAATTAACTCAACACTTGAATTAATTTAATTATTTGGACTATATTAGGTCCACTAATGTTTAATTAATTCAACACTTGAATTAATTTAATTTAGTCCATAATAATGTTTATGAAAATCACAATTTTCAAATACAGTATTTATTTGAGCCATCTTTTAATTTAGGAACACTTCCACAAATTAAAAATTACATTCCTCATAATCCTCTTATAGAAGACATACTTCTATTTTTCTTTCAACGGCTTAAACGGGTGGGGGCTCTATATTCGCTTATAAACTCATTTATAAGTCGTTCAACATATTGAACTATTTTTCTTCTCAACGGAATCTAGAAAGTTAGCACATGTGTGACCCTCAATGGTTCAATGATACAACTAGCAGTGGATTCACATCTCAATATGATTCGGCACTAAACATGTCCTTATTAGAGCATACCCCAGTTGCTTCATTCTTACTTAACAACTCCTTGATAATAAGAACGTCAGAACTCAAGTCTGATAATACCCAACCAATCATGTTAAACGCGTAGCAGCATCGCTTACATGTTTCCTTAGGTATCAAATGATAGTGCCAGCAAGAACCATTTCATTATGGTTAGCGTACAGTACGGTCCCTTCATCTCATATATCCCGACCTATTCGACAACTATTGGTATAACGAGAGTTGTCAAAGAATCGATACTATGTGTCATATCGTAGTTGCATCGATGTTGTAATCTAAGAAATCCCTTTCTTAATTACCACCAACACTCTGATCAGAGATTTCAAACTACATACTCATGACATCACATAGGATATTCATACCCGAAGGTAAGCGGTGAATCCCAAACTACAATGCATCGACTCCTATATGTTTCGACAAAACATTCAACCTTGCCACTTGATGACCCCATAAGAGTCAGTAAACAAGTCAAAGTGCAATGCTAGCATATAGAGTCTCAATGCTGTCCCGGGTCATAAGGACTAATGGTGTACAACCATAAATTAGAACGTTTCCACTCGATAAGTGAGAACCACTTGGAAAGCTCTTTATGGAGGGTTGTTCAGTGCACTCTACAAAGAGGATCTATCTGCATGCTCAGACATCACAATGTCCCCTACCAATGAAACACGGTACTCACATCATAGATACTAGTCTCAAACTCAAACGGCCTTTATCATTCTCAACGGCGGCTGAATCGACTAGGAACTTTTTAGAATATACAGTATTCCAAATATGAGTTTCATGATACTCATCATATGAGCATCTCGTATTATTTTTATTATTTGTATATTCAAAGACTTTATCTTATGCAACTAGCATGGGTATTCAGATAAAGATGTGTCAAAATAATAATTTTGAATATAATTAAAATAAAGATTGTTTATACAGAGAGTTTCAATGTGAACCATCGGCCAACACTTGGCTCGATGGACACCTACTCTAACAATATTTCTATAGATTGGTACTCAACACAAGATAATACTTTACAAGGAGAGTGTAATAGCTATGTTAGTTTAACAAATATCCTAAATTTTGGTAATGACAAATATAACATCAAGTTTTTTTCTGTCCAACTGTTATTCTTATGTATTTATAGGTTCTTAGCTGCCGTACTAGTCAATCTACTCATCGTTCTATCAGAAGATCAAGTTTCATACAATCATATTTATATTTTCTTCTAACCAGACCACTTTATCGAAGAAGTATTCAGAGTCAAACTGTTCAACTCTAAACGCAATTCAACAGGTTAGACTTTAACATATCAATATTGATACAATAAACTCAAGTTGTTCAAAGCTATCGGATAAATTATTATGCATAGTATCTTACCAACTCTCGATTGACAAGGATGTTTTTTAAAATATCAAGAGTCAATCAAATTTTTAGAAGCTAAAATAATTATAATCGTAAAAATCAAAGAAGCGTTAAATGAGCATTTAACGTAATGTACGATGAAGAGAAGATGACTGATGTGATTCTTCGATCAAGAAAATCAAAGGCGCTCGAAAATAGAGTCACGCCCTTGATTCGATGAAACGAAGAAAAGGTTGTGTTGTCTCTATCTTTTTGAAACAAGTAGTATTATAATATTCACCTCTAAATTACGAATAACTCAGCAACAAATATTAACGAAGATAACAATCGATCTCAAGCGAATCTTCAAAGAACTCGTCTTTGACCATCCGAGTGAATACAATCGACAAACGCCACAAAGTATTAAACTTTGATAAGTTTGATTTGAGAAACACACAAAGGTATAAACATTGGAACGTCTGCTCATTTTAAAATTCTACTGAAACAATTTTTTTTTAAAAAAAAATGCATATGCCGAAACCATGCCTACAAATTCCAAAAAAATTTGAAACACGCATTTTATAAAATCATACAACTGCCGAATAAAATAACTACAGTTAAAATTATGAAAAGAACAACACACCTAAACATTTTCCATTTAGAGAATAAAAAAACAAGCATACTAAAATCTGTCAAAACCCTCAACACAATAACATCCTCGACCATTTAAAAAGTTGCTTAAATGTTTTCCCATAAAATCATATATTTGCGGAAAAATACAAGGTCATCGGGTTCGCGTGCGCGCAGCCAACTCCGCCTACTCAGTCCTCAGCACCTCCAGTCTCCTCATCAATATGTTCACCTGCATCATTTACACGTAGTGAATCTAAAGACTCAACACTCCTATTGTAAGGCCCGAGAATTTGATTAACTTAATCAGAAATGATTTGGTGATAATTAATATGATTATAGACGGAACGGATCAGATCTGGAGAGCCGAAAGAAGATTTGACATTATGTGTGAAGAATAGGCTTTGCGCACATGCGCGACGTAGTTGGGCGCACATGCGCGAAGAAGACAGAACCATGCGCGCACATGCGCGATTTGAATGCGCACACATGCGCGACATGTCCAGAACCTGCGGCGCATATGCACGAGTAGATACGCGCACATGCGCGACATGGCCAGAATCTTCGGCGCATATACGCGAGTAGATACGCGCATATGCGCGAGAGGCAGAAATGCAGAAGTGCCAGGCAGAACATCCGGCGCATACGCGCAGCTTTGTGTGCGCATATGCGCGCGGCATGCATAATGAAAAAGTGACACTTGGTCTTGAACCATGAAACGTGTATATATATGTATGTTACAAGCAACTCTCTCTAAGAATGAAGGAAGGAAGAGTCGAGAGAATCTTAAGTAAGCTCCAAGTTCCTTACGTGTGAAATTTGAGTGTTACGCAAAATCCGTACGTCCGATTCGTAATCTGAGTATGGCACCGAGTTCCTCACGACGACAGCTACAACTGGACGTAAGTTTTGTTACGTTTGGACATGATTTGAAAATAGGATATTGTCAGAATTTAATATGAATCAGATATAGTGTTTCTGCTACAGTAGACATTGTATAATTGAAGTCAGATTAAATAATAGACTGTTTATACAATTGTTATGATTTTCGAAAGATATTGATTGGGATTTGATATCAGAGTTGTGTTGTTACTGATCTTAAGTGTACAAATATTGAGATTATGAATTGTACTGATACTGATTATGAATTCTGATATTATATCTGTGATGTTGAGATTGACGGGGATATCGAAACTGTATTGTTATGCCGTCGAAACATCAGTTGGTTTAGAGTGATCAGATTCAGTAATGATTTCGATGATATCGTTGATATGAATTAGATTGTACCTTGTTCAGATATGGATCAGATTATATACTGATTTGAGTATTGATCAGAACAGGTTTTGAATCGAATTATATACTGATATTGTATTTATGCGATTGTCATTGCCAGACTGGGTATGGACAGATTGAAATACAAGACTTCGTCTTCGTCAGACCGGGAAGACAAAGGTATAATTCATGTTTTGTTTCGGGAAGACACAACTCAAATGAGATTCAATTTGAGTTTCCCAACAAAATCACATACTAAATTGTTGTTTAGATTTTGTTATGATTATGCTTTGTTTATAGATTTATATTCAAGCATTTAAGATAGAAGAGTCATTGGCAGATTTGCCAAATTTCTAGATGTTCGGTGGTATCGACGCATAGGAGCAGATTTCCTCCGATTGTAGACATTCGATACAGACAGGACCGAAGTCTAGGAATAAGACGTACCGTCACCCCGATTGGGAGGGTTGGTGACAGACAGTGACGTCTTATTCACACCGGGATCCCTAGAGTTAGAGTCGAGTCGAGTCAAGATATGAACTGAATTGAGTTGAATGCTTATTTTATTTTGGTTTCAAAGATTATGGAACCCATTGTTACTGCATGCTTATTTTGATTTGGTTTCATAGACTATGAAACCTATCGTTATTGATTTTATGCATGATAATATGCTTTATGATTTATATTGTGTATATGCATGTCTACCATGTTTTATACTGGGATTTATTCTCACCGGAGTATCCGGCTGTTGTCTTGTTTTGTATGTGTGCATGACAACAGGTGGGACAAGATCGGGGTCAAGAAGATGATGAGGGAAGATGAGTTTAGAGTGGTGATTCCGGACTTATTGTAGACTTGGTTTAATACTTGAAATTTAGTAGTTGAACCTTAGACTAGTTTGAATAATTGTTGTACATTATTGTACTTATATACTGATATGTATATTAGTTACATTCCATTACGCTCCGCACTTGTGTTTTAAAAGAAAAATTTTTAGACCCTGTTTAGTTTAATTGATAATTAAATCCCAAAGATGATTAAGAAGATGATTAGCGTTCGGATCCCCACACCTATAATGTTAATAGCAAGTACATATACATAACATGCAACAGTGAAAAATAATGTAATCAACATATATTTCATGATCTTAAAAACATAGACATAAACATGTCATATAATACCATAACGTGTCAAAACATGTCTCATCATATCATCATATACGTATACATTTTCTTTAATTGAATTCAGTTCATTAGTTGTGACTTTCGTATCAGCTCTATTGTATCAGCTCTATCGTATCAGCTTTATTCGATGATCCATCTACGTGTAACCGTGGTACCT
The DNA here is from genome assembly GCF_025594145.1 of Primulina tabacum. NCBI lineage: Eukaryota > Viridiplantae > Streptophyta > Magnoliopsida > Lamiales > Gesneriaceae > Primulina > Primulina tabacum. The sequence goes on along the minus strand of NC_134555.1, from coordinate 13,374,609 downwards.
GGCGGCTGTCGGACATCAGCGACAATATTACCCATCCATTGTGCCTAGGCCTCATCATCATCGTATACATATATCGCCAGTCACAACCAACTCTCATCCTTCAAAAGCAACATCATTTTCATGACTTATCAAAATCATGCATATATATACATTTTTATTTAAAAACAAGCATTCAACGTATAATTCATAATTTCATAAAAAGTCATAAATTTGATACACAAACATTTAAGAACATGCTAAATTGTGATCAAGGCGCTGCCAGGACTAAAAACCCGACTCAGATGCAAAATGATCATTTTGCCCCTGGAAACCCAAAATGACCATTTTCCCTCTGGACCTCAAAATTTCGACCTGAAGCTAACCAAACTCCATAGAACATCCCAAAACATATTTATAAGCATTTCCTAGACGTAAACTCAAGCCCGTATATAAACTTAATCGATTCGTTTTAAAACTTGGACCGGGGTCCCGGCCCAAATCAACCCGAAACTTAACCAAATCTCTACAATCTTAAACCATGCCTCAACCATACCCTACCAGCCCTTAAACCATCTAGACCAGCCCATTAAAACCTTCGAACAACACCTGAAAGTTGCTTGATTTTTTCTGCACCAAAGCGAGTCGAACCCTAGTGCACTAAACGCTCGAATTCTCAACCCTAGACCAAACCAACAGGGACCAGACCTGAACCAACTCTTCCTAGTCCACCTATGGACCCTACTAGACAACACCATGGCCTAGTTCAGCCCTCTTTGGCCGAGCCTACCCTTGCAACTTGAGAAAACATGAAAACAATGCACAAATTTTCACAGCTTAAGCGAGTTTACGATAAAAAAATATCTCTCTCGTTTCTTATTAGGAAATTACAAATTTGCTATCGAATCGAAGATAACACAGAGTTCTATAAATCATATGTTGAACACATTTCCCAAAAACCAACCTATAAGTCACAAAATTCGAAATAACAGAGGGTGATTGGTTTTGTGATACAGAAATTTTACAGCTTGTGCGGTTTTACTTTAAAAATCATATCTCCCTCGTTTCTTATCAAAAAATTACAAATTTGCTATCAAATCGAAGATAACACGGATTGCTATAAATCATATGTTGAACACTTTTTCAGAAAACAAACCTATAATTTGCAGAATTCGAAATAACATAGGGTGACGGGTTTTGAGACACAAAAATTTCATAGCTTGTGTGGTTTTACGACAAAAATCATATCTCCCTCGTTTCGTATCAAAAAATTACGAATTTACCATCGAATCAAAGATAACACAGAGTTATAAAAATCATATGTTTAAAACATTTCCATAAAACCAACTTATAAATCGCAGAATTCAAAATAATAGAGGGTGACGGGTTTTGTGATACGAAAATTTTACAGCTTGTGCGGTTTTACGATAAAATCATATCTCCCTCGTTTCTTATCACATGACTAACTCGTGACTCCAACCCCTTGAAACCTTAACTCCCAACGTATACATCCCCCTAACACCTCAAACTAGGAGCCCCTTACAATAGAAGTCAAGAAAATGTGAATTGCATCAAAGTGTAGGTGTATTTCATGTCAAAATTATGCAAAAATGATACCATATAATAAATCAAAAGATTTCTCATTCATAAACACACAAACCAGCATATTATGATGTGAATGATGAGAAAAACGAGATTTTGGGCGTGCCTTTGCGTTCATACGCTCGAAAACCTGAAGGCCTTTGCATAAAACGTGCATTGGAGAGGCCGGGAACGATTTCTTTGAAAAAAGCTTGAGAAAACCAAAGGGGGAAGCTGCTGTATTTTTTAAGAATGCTGCTGGAACATGGAGGGGGCGGCAGCCATATGGAGGTAAGGAGATTAGGGTTTTAATGATAGGTTTAAATATAATAATTAGTGTATTATGGGTCCTTAATTTAAATAATGAGGTTAGTAGGACTTTAGGCCTATACATTAAAATAGTCCCATTTGGCCCGAAAACACTCTCGTAAAATATTTCGTTTAGGTATATTTTTGAAAATATTTCCCGAACCCTCAAAAAGTTTTCCGACTCGCTAAAATTCGCGTACTAGTTTAAAATATGACTCGACGAGTAAAAATATTCCATCAAGGCCCATTTTCAAATCATACTTAAATACACCATATATTAAATAATTAAACATAATTATTCAATAAAAATATTTTTCCTAATTATCCCCGGTCTCCATTACTCGTTCGAGCTTGAAATGCAATTTAAAACCCTAATACATGAAATTTAATAACAAATGAATTAAAACACATATTTATGCAATAAATATGCATTTAATGCATTAAAACAATTTAATAAAATATATAAGGAATTTGGTAATTTGCATGCATGTGGTTCGTGTGGACCTTCAAATTTTCGGGATGTTACATACATAGCCAAGCTTTGAAATTTGAGAGAAAAACTCTATCAATTGTATTAAAACTCAAAATTTAATTGTTTACAATGAATAAAATTCGTGTATATATTGCTTAGAAATCTGAAAGATATCAAAATTTAGTTACCTAATATACTTGGACTCTAAACTAGGTAAAGATAAAATATTCCGCAGGTGGGCGCGCTAGGGCGCGAGATTCTATCGCTCGAGCGCGGGTGTTATGGACTGGGCGCGCTCGGCCGGTAAGATATCAACGCTCGGGTGCGGAGTGTTCTGGGATTCACCATTATGTACATTAAGTGTGGCACTCGGACTGCAGGATTTGACCGTTCAGGCGCGTAGGCTTCAGTCTTTCTCTTCGTTTAATACTTGCACAACGATCCTATGGCCCAGGAGCTCATTTCCATGCATCACGAACCCTTCGAGATTTGGCCCCTTTCTTGCAAGCTCTCCTTGATTGCTCATAAATCCATGTAGTGTCTCCTTGAATCTCTTCATTTCAAACATGAGCACGCCATTTTCGGTCAGATTCACATCACTGACAATGTCATTCTGTTGGTAGATACTACAGATGAACGTTGAAACATTTTCCAACCGTTCGAAAACCTTTGGTATAAATATGCAGACTCAGAACTTCGAAGATGCCAACAAGATTTAAGCATTGAAAATATGCAATTTACAAGATCTAAAGCATATTTATTGTTCATATATATATCCTCTCACATCACACGCTAAACTTAACTATTAGATCATTTCAGGATCAATTTATGCTTCAATCTAACTCTAGCAATCCAAGCTATCAACTATAATATTTTTTAATTCCATGAACCAAGGGCTCTACAAACAAGCCAAACATTTGTGTCTTTGTTGTGGTGATACTAAAAGTTTCGACTTAGGCATTGTTATAAATCCTAGTCGAAGTGGGATTGTACGATTATTGTATATATCAAAATCTTTTAGTGATATACCTCGTAAGTAGAAGAATTAGCGACATAGGAGTTGTTAATCATCTATGTGTTCTTTAATTTGCAATGTATTTACGTATCTTTTTTAATTCACTTCTAACTATTCTGTTAGTTGATGGATTGAGTTGAATAATTGTTCAAGAAAGGGTTTAAACAGATAATAACTATTAAAATCAGCTCAAGTTTTGTGAAAATTTAAAAGAGTACATTCATCCTTTTAATATCTTTGCAGATCCCAACAAGCTGAATGGGTGCAACTGTTGGAGATTTAATAAAATCAAATCTATACATCATGTGATTGAATCTATCTATCTCGGCAGGCCAGAAAATCATGTTTGATTATCATAAAATATAAAAAACAGTAAACGTGTATTAGAATCCATTGATTGATCTAGAGTTGTAGTTATGGATTTTCGAAGGCAAATAAAATCGAAAACCTTATTCTTGCCTCATATAGAAGAAGCAGAGAGATCTATGATATTCAATGTTATTCTTCGTGCCTTGGGGACCGTAATATTATATAACTTAAGCAGTCTTTGACCCATTATAGAAGACTTAATTGGCTTGAGTTTTTGCATATAAGGTGGACCATAACAATTTATTCAATACTTTGGAGACACATAATTAATTAGATAACCTTATTAGGTCCTTTATTATATAGCTTTTTCATGTACAATTAATTAAATTATGTTATCCCACAAAATAGTTCTAACAATCTCTCACTTTGACCACATAAGTTTTCGGATATTGTACATGTAAAAAAATGGATTGAGATCTTGCTATCTAAACCAAAAATTTTAAAAAAAATATAGTCTATCTATTATACTAATATTGAACCAAAGCCGTCATCGCTGCATTTAAAATCACTAGACCCATCATTGATTACAATATTAGCATAACCAATAACATAGATCAAGTACAGATGTGTGCCATGGAAATAAATAAATGTGATCTAAGAATAAAACATGCATTAACAACCGGTCCTCTTAATGAATCAAAGACTCCAATAACATACTTTCAACCGCAATGAAAGCCATCACTTTATTTCATAATAATTTAAATAAACTTTAGTCTGTACAGAAACTTAAATAATGTCAAATTAGTCAATGATCAACCCGAATACAAAGACCCACTGTACAGGCATATCATGGATATGGACAACACCAATGTATGTCACATGCCCATAAACATCTTGGGTGGCCAACCCATGACAAACGTATCCGCAATTAAAGAATTTGCAATAACATGTTCAATTGACACACAACCACTCTGAATTATTTACTTCCAACTAGAAAATCCATGTCAGTATATTTTGACTTTGACAAGTTTCAGTTATTCTTTAAATATAATATAGCGACCTTTTTTATCAAAACTGATCTCAATAGTTTCTTAGACCAATGATAATTGTCCGTAATAAAACTCTGCAACTCTAATCGGAGTCCAAATATACAATTATTTCTAAATATCATATCTTCGATATTTGATCATAAAATTTTTAATTCACTTTATATGCTGCATAACCCGATTATTATCCAATACTAGGATTCTTAAATATCTACCCAACATTACAATGATGTACACAATATCAAACAATGTTCTCTATAAATCCGAATGAAATTACTACATGATCAAATTTATTACTACCATATATGTGGATATAAACATCAATATATTCTTCTCGTTTTTTACTTTCCAATTTACTCACTCCCACTAAAGTCAACATACAAAATTAATTTGCATTTAATTTCATAATTACATGCATGCGTACTATCTTTGTCATTTAAAATATTGATATTCAATTTATAAAACTTATTAATTAAAAAACTAATATCAATTATATTTGAATTTCGAAAAAACTAAAATGTTTCATTACCACATGGATAAAGAAAAAACTTGATTTGTCCAAACATGAAATTAAAATCAAATTTCCTCAAACAAAAAAAACAGTGCAACAAAAATGTTTTCCAAATACAAATAGTAGAAAATAAAAAAAAACCGTTCGTAAATAAATTTTTTAGCACATCAACAGTCTTATTGTCATTTTTCATATAATGTATCTTTCACCATCAGTTGGCAACCGGCTCCTTAAACAACCTTTTTTTGCACGCCAATTTGCGTGTTTGAGACAATCTTTCTTCACATGCCTATCAGTCTTTCTGCAAAAGAACTAAGTGATGGCTTTATCTCGTTTATGTTGCTACATATGTTGTAAAGTCTCAGAATTTCCTTCCTTATTAATCAATTTTTTTTTCTTATTGATGCAATTACCTTTATAGTTAGATTTCAAGTTAGTACTTTCAATCACATATTGTTTCAATCTCTCCTCCTCATGAACGCACTTCGTGTAAACTCATTCAAAGTCCCCTTTTTCTTTTAGATATTATAACTTAATTTGAATTGATTAAAGTGTTCATGCAGAGAGATCAAGACTAAATGAACTAGTATGAATTCCGACAATTCCAATAGTCGAGTCACAAGATTTGACATTTATTTTATGTACTCTCTTATGTTCCTTTTATCTTTGTACCATATTGAGACAATTTTAGTCATAATAATACTTGCCTTTAGTCATAATAATAATTTTCTCGACTTTTTTGTTTGCCGTGAAATGATCTGCTATATGAGTAAGGAATTTTTTGACATATTTTTCTTTAGGAATTGCACCCGTTATAGTATCTGGAATGGAATGTTTTATAATCAATAGACTCGTGCGATTTGATTGCTCTCACTTTTCCACACAACCCTTTTGATCAGGAGTGCTTGCACTGACCAAAAGTGTGGAAGGAGTTCATAGTCCAAATCCATAGAGTCAAGAATTATCATAATATGCTATTTCGAATTCTTGAAGTTTGAACTATTAAGTACTGAAATGTTTTTAAGATTGGAAAATATAGAAGATATTATAACAAAATAGAACAAAAACTCTTAATATAGTTTCTGCATATATTTAAATTAAATTTTTCACTAAAGTTTTATACATTCAAGTGGTGGGGCCATAAAAAATACCTAACATAACATTAATATTTAGTCTTTGAACATAAATAAAAAATTTTAAGTATTACACTTAAATATCTTGGATATTAAAAATTGATAATAAATTCAACCAACAATATGTCTTTCTTTGGACCGACAATTGTTTGCATGAATAAATCCAAAATTATGACATATTTTATACTATATATTGTATTAAAACATGGTCAGAAAATGACCTCCTCCGGGCCAATCATTTTTTGCATAAATTTAACACAATTTAATATTATATAATGTGTCTATAATCTGGCAAGAAAATAATATTTCTTTGAGCTGATTGTTTTCCACATAGTTTTAACACGCTTTAAGATCATAATATAGCAAAAAAATAACCTTCCTTTGGACCGATTATTTTATGTATAGACATAACTACACTTTCAATCACTTAGTATGTCTGCAATCTGGCCAAAAAATAGCATTCATTTTGGTCGACTATTTTTCCCATATATATTAATGATCTTGAAGAAGATATATTATAGCTAAAATCTGATCATAAAATAATCTTCATTTGGGCCAATTATTTCAGCATAGATCTTGATGCACGTTAAATCATCTATCGTATTTTCAATTTGTCCAAAAAAGTCTTCATTTGGGCCGGTTATTTTCAGCATTAATTAAAACACAACTTATTTTGAACTTTAAAAAAATCTACATATCTCAAGAAATCGCTTTAATAACATAAAATTTAAATTTAATTAAATTTGAGATAAACGATATTAATTTAACTAAAAAACTTTCACACACAAAAAATAATTTACTTTAATTAGACCAAATAAAAAATAGAGACAAAAATGCAAGAAATAAAATATTTCTACATTATAATTTTTCATCCATAAATATTTTATTGAAATAAAAAAAAGATAAAATAATGAATAAATATAATTTAATTTAATTTATCTGATATTAAATTTTAAAATGGTCACATTTAATTTAATAAGTCAAAATTACGGAAATCAAAATTTAGTAAAATGCCAAAATATAAATTTCAATATCTGGTTTAAAATTAGTCAACAAAATAAGGCTTTAAATCCAACCAAAAATCCTCGAATCAAAACAAAAACCCCAACCCTAACACTAAACGAGAAAATCGTCGTATGTTCTTCCTCAAGCCATACCAGACTTCGGAGACCATGACCCATCATCGCCTTGCCTCGGCTGACCACTGCCTTATCTTTTTTTATCAGCAATCATCTAGAAATCGATCAAAATTGACACAAAATGGACAGAAATCGCGAGGAAATAAAAGTTGCGAATTTCAGGTCAAAATCCGATCCCATTTATACGGTTTTTTGTTAATAGATGGTATTTATATGGGCCCCTGGATATGGACAATATTTCTCCTCAACCATTGCCTCCTGAAAATGGTCGGAGAGTGTCTGATTTGCCCTTGAATCCGACGGCCCAACCTTAATTCAAAAAATCGAATTTCAAACTTTTTTTAAAAATCTAAAAATTTCTAGATAGCAAATTCATTGTCCGAGAATAAAACGTAATTTTTTGTTTTCAATCATTCAATGAACAAAAATTTCATAATTCAACATGATTGTGGCTCTTTACCATTTGTTGGAGATTTAATAAAAATAAATCTATAGATCATGTGATTGAATCCATATATCACAACATGCCAAAAATTCATATCAAATTATCAAAAAATATGAATGACAGTAAATACATATCAGATTCTATTGATTGATCTAGAGTTGGATTTATGGTCGATAACAGATAATCGACCACTTTGTTCTTTTTTTAGATGGGAGAATGAAAGAAATCTAAAATATATGTGTCATATATATTTTATGTTATTCTCCGTGCCTCGTGAACCATAACATTATATAACCTTAGCAGTGTTCGACTCATCCTATAGTAGTTAATTGTGTTGGGTTTCTACACATAAGGTGGAACATACCAATTTATTTAATACGATAGAAACTCATATATCTGGTCGATCTATTATACCAATATTGAACTAAAGTAGTCATCGCTACATTAAAAATCACTAGACCCATCATTGATTAAAATATTAGCATAATCAATAACATAGATCAAGTATGGATGTGTGCCTTGGAAATACAAAAATGTGATTCAAGAATAAAACATGCATTTCTAAAGGGTCCTCTTAATGACACAAAGACTCCAATAACAGACTTTCAACTGCAATGAAAGTCGTAACTTTATTTCAGAGTAATGTAAATAAACTTTAGTCTGTACAGAAACTTAAATCATGTCAAATTAGTCAATGATCAAGCCGAATACAATGTCTCATTGTACAGACATATCATGGATATGGACAGCACCAATGTATGTCACATGCCCATAAACATCTTGGGTGGCCAACCAATGACAAACGCATCCTTAATTATAGAGTTTGCAATAACATGTTCAATTGATACACAACCTTTTTGAATTATTTCCTTCCAACTAGAAACTTCATATAAATATATTTTTATTTTGACAAGTTTAAGTTATTCTTTAAATATAATATAGCGATCTTTTTTATCAGAATTGATCTCAATAGTTTCTTAGACCAATGATATTTCTAGGTGATAAAACTTTGCAACTCTATTCGGAGTCCAAATATCCAGTTAAATATCATATCTCCGATATTTGATCATAAATTTTTTAGTTCACTTTATATGTTGCATAACCGATTAATTATCCAATACCATGATTCTTAAATATATGCCCAACATTCTAATGATGTACACAATATCAAAAAATGTTCCCTATAAATCCGAATGAAATTACTATCTGATCAAATTTATACTCTTATATATGGATATAAACATCAATATATTCTTCTCATTTTTTACTTTCCAATTTACTCACTCCTACTAAAGTCAACATATGAAATTAATTTGCATTTAATTTCATAATTACTTGCATACACACTATCTATGTCATTTAAAATATTGATATTCAATTTATAAAACTTATCAATTAAAAAATCAGTACCAATTAGATTTGAATTTCGAAAAAACTGAAATGTTTCATTACCACATGGATAAACAAAAAACTTGATTTGTCCAAACATGAAATTATAATCAAATTTCCTCAAACAAAAAAAACAGTGCAACAAAAATGTTTTCCAAATTCAAATAGTAGGAAATTAAAAAAAACAAATAAAGTTTTTAGCACATGAACTGTCTTATTGTCATTTTTCATATGATATATCTTTCAGCATCAGTTGGCAACCGGCTCCTTAGGCAAGCCTTTTTTTCACGCCAATATTTGGGACAATCATTCTTCACATGCCCATCTGTTAGAACATTTCATGTTCGCAATCTTGATTTTGATGTTAACAAAACTTGTTATTTTGTTTCTAATGAATTTACCTAAATGCGCAGAAAGCTGAAACTGATCAGGCTTCGAACTGATCAGTTACCAAGCCAAAACTGAAGCTATCGAGACACAAACAGAAAATACCAACCGATTGCCCAAACTGAATCAGTCCAACTGAAATATCAAAGACCAGTTCAGTTGATAGGTGGTTCAACAGAAGACCTTCAGAATTCCGGCCAGCTGATGAAGAGTTCAACTGATGAAGAGCCTAACTGATCAGTTCAACTGAATCAGTAAAATCAGTTCAGCTAACGAGCCAACTTATTTCACCAAACCAGTTCAAGACCAGTTCAGAGCATCAATTAGGATCCAACCAGTTTTCAGAACACGACAAGCTTATCTAAGTGGAATCCAGTTGTGCACAACGGTATAAAATCAAGTGTCCGATCAAAGGACAATAATGAACATTGCAGCAGAACTTAAAGTCAATACATTCCAGAATGGCTGCTAGATAGTACAAGACACAAATTTCGAGGAACATATTCAAATTGAAACGGGCATATTTGATGAGTCTTGATGTACGGTCACATTGCCTCTATAAATACATGATCAAGACCATCAACAAAGAAGTGAAAAGAGCATAAAGGACAGGAAGATAGGGCACGCTCAATTCAAATCAGCTTATAAGAAGCAATCAGCCCAGATTTGAGGAAACACTTCAACGTGTTATCAGCTTGGATTAGAAGCACGAATTCCTCAGTGTGTAAGAACACCTTCGTGTTGTATTCATAGATCAGTTCTCACACACGCACACACAATCACTCACATATACATAGAGAATCAAGCGTATTTAATAGCTGGGTGAGTCTTGCACAAAGAAATTAAACATATGTATGTAGTCTTTGACACATAGACGTTAAACAAGTGTTGGCTGGAAAGTGTTGCCTTCAATCTAGACTAGGAGTTCAGTAAGGCAGAAGCATAAGTGTAGAACCCAAAAAATCAGATTACGTATAAGCCATGCATAATTGCTACTATTTAAATAAAAAATGAATTTTTATAAATATATGAAGTGTTTGATTTATTTTAATAATTTTAAGTCATGATTATTTATTTTAAAAGTAGATGTTTAGATTTATCTTTCCAGGATAAATACGCGAGGCCGGACCGGAGTTTGGAGATTAGAAATAAGATTAATAATAAGAAAAATATTCCTAAATTTAATTTTAGCTAAGGAATAATTTATTTTAATAAAGAAGAAGGTGTTTAGGATTTATTAAATTAATTGGAGCTAAATTAGTAAATAAATTCTTTAGGTTAATGTATAATTAAAGCTTAAATAAAAATATGTAAACAAAGAGAGATGAATTAATATAGGTCAAATATATTCAAGAAATTAAACATAACCTTTAAACATTTAAATTTGAAGTCATGTATGCCATGCAAGAGTTTATTCTAAATTCACTAAAATGTATAATGTGTATTTAAAACCTTAAAACAATTACAATGCAAAGTTTAAATAATAAAATACCATGCAAAAGAGTAATAATTTCGGTCAAGACAATTCAAAAGTGTAGTAAATCCATTCAAGTCACACTCATATAGCCTTTAAGGTAAATACAATTCCTCACCTTTAATTCATTAGTTAATAGTAAATTCAAACACAAAAATATATCTTAATTCTTCCTTAACCCATCATGCTAGTAAATAAACAAAAACATGTCGCAAAAATGAGGAAAATAATCGGCTAACAAGGAGAGAAGGAAGCCATTCAAATTTCATTCAACTCCTTCACTTGTAACTCCCACCTTAATGCATATTATGACACCTTTAACAACCCTTTTAACACTCACCTTCATTGTCTAGCAAACCCACACTCTCACCTGTGAAAAATATCAGACTAATAGCAGCCTAAGATCGTGATTTAACAGCTAGAAGAAAAGAATAAGTGCAGCTACAGCAAGGGAATGAGAAACAAATTCAAACTCATTCAACTTCTTGACTTGTAACCTCCAACTAAATGCACTTCAAGACTCCTTTATCACCCCTTGAACCTTCATCTTCATTACCTACATTTCCTACACACCCTTACCTTCAAAAATTAGCAGAGAACCAGCAGCTAAAAATCGTGATAGCAGCAGCAGAAAAAGTAAGAAAGAAATCCAACTCCGTTCCGCCGCTCGTATTCGTCGTGTTGATTTGTTTTTGTCAAAAAAAATTCCAGGCATGTATATATTACTTCTTTGCTCTTCAATCAAGTTATATTAGCTAAAACAACACTCCATCATGTCTAGGTCGAGCCATGGTTGATCAAATTGCCATTGGAACGACCCAAGACAGTAAAACAAGTTAATACATCTCAAGACACAGCAGGCTGCATTTCTCGGCTAGCATGATGCATGGTCCTAGGTGTTGGCTCGGTTTATGTTTGGCTTTTAGCCCTTAGCCATGGTCCAAGCCATTCCTTGGGATGTTGGTAAGAGTCCTTGGGCGGTGGTTCAAGCCCATAGTCAATTATTTTCAGAGTTTACTACAAATACACACAAGCTGCCACTGCTGCACTTTTGACAGCAGCTATGGGATCCAGTTTTTGGGGTTGTTTGAGTTCTTGGTTGGCTTTTAGCCATTGGCCTTGGACTGGACAGTACCTCAATGAGTTAGGAAGGTCATGTTTTTGGCCGTTTGTGATTTGGTCGAGTTTAGAGGTCATACGAGAATTTAAGGTGAAAGGTGCCAAAATGACTCTTGAAAGAGTGTTTTATGTTTTTGGATTCCTTTCACCTATTTTCGTGTTTTGCAATTCTTATGCATGTTTTTCAGTATGTTTGGGGTATTTTTAATCATGGTTAAACGTCGGTTTAATGTTGATTCGGGTTGGTACGATACCATGATTGAAAAACCAAGTGGTTGGTCCTCATAGTCTCATTGTTGGTTCTATTGTTAAGTTTTTTGGTTAGATTGTCAAGTTTAGGTCAAGATAATATTATTTGCATGTGTCACATATTAGAATAAAGTCGCAGCAAGCCTGGGAGCGATCCAACTCATCCGGTAAAATAAGGGTATAATTATATTACGTGCATAAAAATATAAAATGTTTATTTTTGAGATATATGCTATATGTCTTGTGGCCACCTTATGCTTATGGATTTGGAAGTCGGTAGGCGCAACCGAGGACCTCTCCGCCCGGTGACTTACGACTGATTTATGATTATGTATGGGTACGGACATACAGTCCAAGGGCTGTGATTGATCTCTACCGCCCAGTATACTGTGGTTTAGTCTGATCAGGCGCTTACGCTATGTTATGGGCCACTAGCTTAGAAACATTATCTCTACCAGAAAAATTATGACATGTTATGACAGAGCTCTATTGAGCAAAGCTTTTACGTATGAAATTTCAGATATGCACGTAGTTGTAATTATTCATGATACGATTTTCACCGTACGCTTTACGATACTTTATTTTTACGTTGCATGCGATTTTATGATATATTTACTTGTTATTCACGATATATACATGTTGAGTCTTTAGACTCACTAGACTTGATTGTTGTAGGTGTTGATGAGATCGAGACCGTGGGCGGAGACCAGTGAGCGATCTTGGGACAGCAGTAGTAAACCCGAGGACCTCATGATTTAATGTATGCACCTTTTATTATTCAAACTCAGTTTTAATACGTTGGATTATTTTTAAGTTGATGTTTACGTTGGATTATTTTTAAATTGTTGGTTGAAAAAAATATTTGCTTCCGCTGTTATTTTAAAGTTAAAATTATTTACATGTTTATTTTAATTAAATGAGACAAGATAATTATTTATTTAGAAAATTTTTAATAATTCCGCAAAATTATGAATACGAAATACTGGGGCCTTTACAATAAGTCCTAAGTTGAGTGGGTTTGTACAAGGTATTGTATAAATCAAAGTCTTCTAGTGGAACCTACCCTAGGTGATAGAAGGGGTGACGTAGGAGCAGTTGAAGTCTCCGAACCTCCATAAACATATCATGTGTATTTAACTGTTTATCATATATATGTTCAGTTCTCACCATAACTAAACTGATATAAGCAAGAACTGATCTCCTTATTTGAATTAATCAGTATACACAAGCTAAAAGCTTCAAACTGATCAGCTTTCTTAATGAAGGATTACTTCGAAATTTTTCGCTTGGTTTAAAACCAAACTCGATTTAATTCATAAGTGTTTACATTTTTAGAACACGATCTATTGCAGGTCGTTGATAATATTGTGTTTGAAGCACCCTCGCAGGTGCCTTGAACCGATCCTGTCACCATCAGTCTTTTTGCAAATGAACTAAGTGATGACTTTATCTTGTTTATGTTGCTCCATATGTTGTGAAGTCTCAGAGTTTCCTTCCTTATTAATCAATTTTCTTTTCTTATTGATGCAATTACCTTTATAGTTAGATTTCAAGTAAGTACTTTCAATCACATCTTGTTTCAATCTCTCCTCCTCCTGAACGCACTGCGCGTAAACTCATTCAAAGTCCTCGTTTTTCTTCTGGATATTATAACTTAATTTGAATTGATTAGATTGTGTAGGCAGATAGATCAAGACTAAATGCACTAGTATGTCTTTCCACAATTACAATAGTCGGAGTCACAAGATTTGACATTTACTTTATGTACTTCCTTATGTTCCTTTTCTTTTTGTACCATATTGAGACAAGTTTAGTCATAATAATACGTATCTTTAGTCATAATAGTACTTGTCTCGACATTTTTGTTTGTCGTGAAACGATCTGCTATTTGAGTAAAGAAATTTTGACATCTTTTTCTTTAGGAATTGCACTCCATATAGTTTCTGGAATGGAGTGTTTTATTGAAACGAACTCGATTTTTTTTCTAATCTTAAATCATAAATTATAAATTACTAAATAATTTAATATAATCATGAATCATAATAATTTAACAATTTAAAATCTCAAGTACATAAAATAAAATCCTAAATCCTCGACTAACCAAAATTCCTAAATCGACCTTTAAAAAGATCAACTAACAATAAAAATAAAGCATAAAATATCTCTAATAAAAATCAATAACATAATCTTTAAATCTTTAATCTAATAAGCTAGTGCGGAAACATAAAGGCCCTCGGGTGTGTACTGCTGCACTCAATCCACTCAATCGTCACCGTCTCCCATAAAATCATCAAATACCGCATCATACAAACCTAGTGAGTCTAAAGACTCAGCACGTTCTAAACATTAATATCAAATAATACATATACATTCAGATGCATTAAAATCATTTTTTTTATTTAAAATATCATTTGAACGTAAATAAATCATTTAAAATCATTTTAGCATAATTAAATCATAAATCGTAAAATCATTTTAAAATACGTTAAGCATAAATAAATCCTTCCAAAAATCATTTAAAATAAGCTTTGAGCATAAATAAATCATTTTAAAAATCATTTACAAATAGCTTTAATCATCATCATGAATCATATATCATAAAAATCATTGTAATCATAATCTTTCAATCATATAACATTTTGGGTGAAGTTTGATCCTTGAAAATGACTAGCTTTTATCCATTTGTCGACTGCAATCTTAGCTCACATGGTCCATGGGGGTGTGCACTAGGCTCCATCGTGGAAATACGATCTTCGGGGTTCTTTCGGGGGCCTTTTCCCATAGACGGGTTCCCTCGAGGGCCTTTTCCCAAACATGGGTTCCCTCGGGGGCCTTTTCCCCTCACGTTATCCCCACAAAATCATATATCATAAATCATATATTTTGTCACAGTCAATTCACATCCCTCAAAATATTTTTCCTTTTCTTTAAAAATCATAAAATAGCATAACTTTCCAAAAATAGCATTTTAGACATTAAAAATTGCACAGCTTTACCATAAATAATAAAAATACCTATTATCATCAAAATCATCATTTTAAATCATATAATATCATTTTACAAGCTTTACGATCCTTCGGGACGTTGCCAAGCGTTTTCGTATTTTCCTATGTGTAAAATTATCGTTTTGCCTCTAAACGTAAAAATTCTCGAATTTGTCTTTTTCTCACTTTTAATGACATGGGATTATTCTAAATAATTATTTATGCTTAAATATAATTTTTTATATTTTTAAAAAGTTTAAAACTAAATAATTATATAAGCCACGCCCGAGCCACCTCAAGCCAAACCCTAGCCAACCCACCTAGGCACCCTCCTGACCAAGCCCAGCTCGAAGAACCAGCCCTGGCCCGCTCAAAAACCTACTGAACCTTGCCCCCAAAACCTGCGCACAAGCTGCTAATTCTCTCGAGACTCCCAGCTAGCATGGGCTCTTCCAGCCGGTCCATCCCCGAGCCCAGCACACCCTAACCCTCCCTGGACCACGCCCAGACCCTACCCAGACCAGCCCAGGCCACTAGACTCGCGAACGAACAAACTGAAATCCACCAGCAGCCGCGTGCAACTCCATGGCTTCTCTCACGTTTCCCGTTTTTGCTCGTGCCCTCCCTGAACCAAACCACACCAGCCCCTGCCCCAACCCTGGACCACCTTCTCTATACCCTAAAGGACCAGCCTGGCTTGCCAAGCTAGCCTCGAGCCGCCCCCTTCTTTTTCGAATAGCTCCTGCGCGTGCCATGGAGGAGAGTCCCACTTCATGTGGACTCTTCCCCTGCCCATGGCTCAAGCCCTAGCCCTCCTAGGACTCTTCCTAGGACCTAATCACGACCCTAGCCAAACCCCAACCAGCCCTGGCCGAGCCCATCTCCCCATGCACAGTAACCAACCCTATTGAACCATGCCATGCATGAATTGTACTTCAAAAAAACCCAACGGTTCTTTCCTATTTTCCCACGGTTGTTCCAACCTATTTCCTATTGATTTTATCATGTTTCAATCACAATTCAATCATATTTTTATCATGTATTGGCAGTGTGTCCGTTGGATTCAAAACATTTTTCAAATAAACGTAAAATCGATGAAACTTTGAAAAATACGTATCCCGTCGTAAAATAATCGAACAACAATATTTTTCATGCATAAAAAATTAAATCAAGCATATTATGATTTGTATGATGTTAAAAGAGTTTAGGAAACGTGCCTTTGCGTTTATAATGCTCGAATATACGATCTTAGGCGAGGGTGCAATGTCGGGCGACCGGACGACGAAGAACACAAGCTTCTTTCCTTCCCAAATTTTCGAAAATTCTTGTGAGGGTGTGCAAGGTGTTCTCGGCTGTTCTGGAGGAGAATTATGGTGAAAGAAACTCTAAAACACTATTTATGTATTTTAATTAACATGTAATTGGGCTTAGGTTTAGGCTTGTTTGCTTAGGGGTGATTGGGCCTACTTAAATTAATTAAATTAGGCCCAATAACACTTAATTAATTTAAATAATAAAATTTAATAAAATTAGTTTCCATAAAATAATATTTTTTATCTTTGAAAACTCCTCGTTTGCCCAAAACAGGCTTCCCGGGAAAAATCGAGCTCGACTCGTAAAATAATTCGAACTTCAACATTTTTAGGAAAATTAAATAATTTTAAATCATATTAGGAAGCCTTGCAATTATTTAATGAAAAATACATATTCTTGTTTTGGTCGCCCCGGTCTCCTTTCCCCTGCTTATTGTTGAATATTCGGATAAAATCTTTAATTTCATGAAATCATGCCATATTATCATTTAATCATGCAATTATACATTTAATCATATAATAAAATATCATGATAGGATTTAAAAACAATTAAATAATTAAAATAATTTTGCATGCATGCGATTTACGTGGACTGATTTTTCGGACGTTACAATTCTCCCCCCCTAAATAGAATTTCGTCCTCGAAATTTTCCTTGACTTGTCGTTTGCAAATCTTAGATTCTCTTATTTACCTCAACTACTTTTCTAACTTAAATCTTACCCTTCAATTCAGTCCTCAAAATCTTGAAAATTGCAATTATAACCCAAAAATTCCCCAAAGTCGACTCCTAAATCGAGCTCAAGTAGTGCATGCAGCCTATTTTTTCTAAGCTCTTCGTTAATTCCACTACCCAACATGCATTTAATCATTTTCCATGCAGCACGCAACTAATATTTATATCATGCATCACATAAGCATTTAAAGAATTTTAAGCATATAAAATATAAAGCAGTAAAGACTCACATATATGAGACGTGACTTCTTGAGCTTCTCGTACTGACAGTACACAACCCTTTGGGGAAAATCTCAGCTCTGATACCAACTGAAACGACCTCAATTTTTTTTTCTAATCTTAAATCATAAATTATAAATTAATAAATAATTTAACATAATCATGAATTATAATAATTTAACAATTTAAAATCTCAAGTGCATAAAATAAAATCCTAAATCCTCGACTTAACCGAAATTCTTAAATCGACGTTTAAAAAGATCAACTAACAATAAAAATAAAGCATAAAATATCTCTAATAAAAATCAATAACATAATCTTTAAATCTTTAATCTAATAAGCTAGTGCGGAAACATAAAGGCCCTCGGGTGTGTACTGCTGCACTCGATCCACTCAATCGTCACCGCCTCCCATAAAATCATTAAATCCTGCATCATACAAACCTAATGAGTCTAAAGACTCAGTACGTTCTAAACATTGATATCAAATAATATATATACATTCACATGCATTAAAATCATATTTTTTTATTTAAAATATCATTTGAACATAAATAAATCATTTTAGCATAATTAAATCATAAATCGTAAAATCATTTTAAAATACTTTAAGCATAAATAAATCTTTCCAAAAATCATTTAAAATAATCTTTGAGCATAAATAAATTATTTTAAAAATCATTTAAAAATAACTTTAATCATCATCATGAATCATATATCATAAAAATCATTTTAATCATAATCTTTCAATCATATATCATTTTGGGTGAAGTTTGATCCTTGAAAATAACTAGCTTTTATCCATTGGTCGACTGCAGTCTTAGCTCACATGGTCCATGGGGGTGTGCACTAGGCTCCATCGTGGAAATACGATATTCGGGGTTCTCTCGGAGGCCTTTTCCCATAGACGAGTTCCTTCGGGGGCCTTTTCCCAAACATGGGTTCCCTCTGGGGCCTTTTTCCCTCACGTTAACCCCACAAAATCATATATCATAAATCATATCTTTTGTCACAGTCAATTCACATCCCTCAAAATATTTTTCTTTTTCTTTAAAAATCATAAAATAGCATAATTTTCCAAAAATAGCATTTTAGACAATAAAAATTGCACAGCTTTACCATGAATCATAAAAATACCTATTATCATCAAAATCATCATTTTAAATCATATGATATCATTTTACAAGCATTATGATCCTTCGGACCCTGGCAAACGTTTACGTATTTTCCTATGTGTAAAATTATCGTTTTGCCCCTGAACGTAAAAATTCTCGAATTTGTCTTTTTCTCACTTTTAATGAGATGAAATTATTCTAAATAATTATTTAAGCTTAAATATAATTTTTCATAATTTTATAAAGTTTAAAACGAGGTTTTTCAAGTAATTCTTTAATTAGCGTTTTGTGCGGCGATTAAATCCCGGATAAATCCAAAACTCATTATTTTGATCCCAAATTTTAAATATAATATTTTTAGTATTTATTCTACCCTTCCAAGTCATGAGCCACACCCGTGGACCCATGGATTCAATTTTTATCTTTTAATTTTCGAAATTGACACGTAATCGAACCACCCGAGCCATCTCCCAATTTACTCGAGCAACGCCCAAGCCACCTCGAACCAAACCCTAGCCAACCCACCTAGGCACCCTCCTGACCAAGCCCAGCCTGAAGAACCAGCCCTGACCCGCTCAAAAACCTACTGAACCTTGCCCCCAAAACCTACGCACAAGCTGCTAATTCTCTCGAGACTCCCAGCTATCATGGGCTCTTCCAGCCGAGCCATCCCCGAGCCCTGCACACCCTAACCCTCCCTGGACCATGCCCAGACCCTACCAGAATATCCCAGGCCACTAGACTCGCACACGAACCAACTGAAATCCACCAGCAGCCGCGCGCAACTCCATGGCTTCTCTCACGTTTTCCCTTTTTGCTCTTGCACTCCCTGAACCAAACCACACCAGCCCCTACCCCAACCCTGGACCACCTTCTCTAGAACCTAAAGGACCAGCCTGAATCGTCCAAGCCAGCCTCGAGCCGCCCCCTTCTTTCCCGAACAGCTCCTGCGCGTGCCATAGGGAAGAGTCCCACTTCACGTGGACTCTTCCCCAGCCCATGGCTCGAGCCCTAGCCCTTCTAGGACTCTTCCTAGGACCTAATCACGACCCTAGCCAAGCCCCAACCAGCCCTGGCCGAGCCCATCCCCCCATGCACAGTAACCAGCCCTATTGAACCATGCCATGCATGAATTGTACTTCAAAAAAACCCAACGGTTCTTTCCTGTTTTCCCACAGTTGTTCCAACCTATTTCCTATTGATTTTATCATGTTTCAATCACAATTCAATCATATTTTTATCATGTATTGGCAACTTGTCCGTTGGACTCAAAACGTTTTTCAAATAAATGTAAAATTGTTGAAACTTTGAAAAATACGTATCCCGCCGTAAAATAATCGAACAACAATATTTTTCATGCATAAACAATTAAATCAAACATATTATGATTTATATGATGTTAAAATAGTTTAGGAAACTTGCCTTTGCGTTTATAACGCTCGAATATACGATCTTCGGCGAGGGTGCGACGTCGAGCGACCAGACGACGAAGAACACTAGCTTCTTTCTTTCCCAAATTTTCGAAAATACTTGTGAGTGTGTGCAAGGTGTTCTCGGCTATTTTGGAGGAGAATTATGGTGACTATAAAACACTATTTATGTATTTTAATTAACATGTAATTAGGCTTAGGTTTGGGCTTGTTTGCTTAAGGAAAATTGGGCCTACTTAAATTAATTAAATTGGGCCCAATAACACTTAATAATTTAAATAATAAAATTTTATAAAATTATTTTCCGTAAAATAATATTTTTGATCTTTTAAAACTCCTCGTTTGCCCAAAACCGGCTTCCCAAGAAAAATCGAGCTCGACTCATAAAATAATTCGAACTCCAACATTTTTAGAAAAATTAAATCATTTTTAAATCATATTAGGAAGCCTTGCAATTATTTAATGAAAAATACATATTCTTGTCTTGGTCGTCCCCAGTCTCTTTTCCCCTGCCTATTAACGAATATCCAGGTAAAATCCTTAATTTCATGAAGTCATGCCATATTATCATTTAATCATGCAATTATACATTTAATCATATAATAAAATATCATGCAAGCATTTAAAAACAATTAAATAAAACAATTAAGCAATTAAAATAATTTTGCATGCATGCGATTTACGTGGACTAATTTTTCTGACGTTACATTTATAATCAATAGACTCATGCGATTTGATTGCTCCCACTTTTCCAAAGAACCTTTTTGATCAGGAGTGCTTGCATTGGCCAAAAGTGTGGGGTGATCTTCCCTTAGTGCATAGTCCAAATCCATAGAGTCGAGCATTATCATAATATGTTATTTTCCATTTCTTGAAGTTTGAATTATTAAGTACTGAAATGTTTTTCAGATTGGCAGATATAGAAGATGTTATAACAAAATAGAACAAAATTCTTTAATATATTTTATGCATATATTTAAATTAAATTTATCACTAAAATTTTATACATGCAAATGGTGGGCCCATAAAAAAGTATATAACATAACATTGATATTTAGTCTTTGAACATAAATAACAATTTGTAAGTGTTACACTTAAATATCATGGCTATTAAATACTGATAATAAATTCAGCCAACAATACATCTTTCTTTGGACCGACAATTGTTTGATGGATAAATCCAAAATTATGACATATTTAATACTATATATTGTGTTAAAATTTGGTCAGAAAATGACATTCCTCTGGGCCAATTATTTTTCGCATAAATTTAACACAATTTAATATCATATAATGTGTGTACAATCTGGCAAGAAAATAATCTTTCTTTGGGCCAATTGTTTTCTACATAGATTTAACACGCTTTAAGATCATATAATTATGTGCTTATAATCTGGCAAAAAAATAACATTCCTTTGATCCGATTATTTTATGTATAGACATAAATACACTTTTAATAACTTAGTGCGTGTGCAATTTGGCCAAAAAAATAGCATTCTTTTTGGTCGACTATTTTTCCCATAATATAAATGAACTTGAAGAAGATATATGATAGCTAAAATCTGATCAAAAAATAATATTCATTTGGGCCGATTATTTTCCGTATAAATCTAGATGCACGTTAAATCATCTATCGTTTTTTCAATTTGTCTAAAAAAAGTTTTCATTTGGGCCGATTATTTTCAGCATTAATTAAACACAACTTATTTTGAACTTTAACAAAATCTATGTATCTCAAGAAATCGCTTTAATTTAATAACATATAATTTAAATTTAACTAAATTTGAGATACACGATATTAATTTAACTCAAAAAATTTCACAAAAAAAAAATTAATTTACTTTAATTAAACCAAATATGCAAGAAATAAAATATTTCTACATTAATTTTTCATCCATAAATATTTTATTGAAATAAAAAAGACGATAAAATAATGAATAACTATAATTTAATTTTATTTATATGATATTAAATTTTAAAATGGTCAAATTTAAATTCATAAGTCAGAATTACAGAAGTCAAAATTTAGTAAAATGTCAAAATTATAAATTTCAATACCTGGTTTAAAATTAGTCAACCAAATAAGGCTTTAAATCTAACCAAAAAGTCTCAAATCAAAACATAAACCCCAACTCTAACCCTAAACGAGAAAACCGTCGTTAGCTCTTCCTCAAGCCATACCAAACTTCGGAGACCATGACCCATCGTCGCATTTCCTCGGCTGACCACCACCTTACCTTTTTCGATCAGCAATCATCTAGAAATCGATCGCAATTGACGCAAAATGGATAGAAATCGCGAGGCAACAAAAGTTGCGAATTTCAGGTCAAAATCCGATCACGTTGATGCATTTTTCAGTTTATAGATGGTGTTTATATGGGCTCTTGGATATGGACAATATTTCTCCTCAACCATCGCCGCCTGAAAATGGCCAGAGAATGTCTGATTTGCCCTTGAATTCGGTGGCCCAACCCTAATTAAGAAAATCGAATTTCAAACTTTTTTAAATCTAAAAATTTCTAAATAGGAACTAACAAAATTTTCATAATTCTAACATGAGTGTGGCTCTGTTACCACTTGTTGGAGATTTAATAAAAATAAATATATAAATCATGTGATTGAATCCATATATCACAACATGCCAAAAATTCATATCAAATTATCAAAAATATGAATAACAGTAAATAGATATCAGATTCCATTGATTGATCTAGAGTCGGAGTTATTGTTATTCCAAGGCAACAGAGAATCGACCACCTTATTCTTTCCTTAGATAGGAGAAGGAGAGAAATCTAAAATATATGTGTCATATATATTTTATGTTATTCTTTGTGCCTCGTGGACCATAACCTTATATAACTTTAGCAGTGTTCGACTCATCATATAATAGTTAATTGTGTTGGGTTTCTACACATAAGATGGAACATACCAATTTATTTAATACGATGGAGACTCATAATTAATTAGATCATTTTATTGTGTTTTTTATTAGATAGTTTATTCATGTACAATTAATTAAATTGTATGAGCCAACAAAATAGTTCCAACAATAACTTCTCGCAATCTTGTTTTGGTCGGAAGATACCATAAAACAACAACCAATATTATGTCATATTTGCATTATGTTTTTCTATTTTCATTATGTTGTACAAATTTTTTTTGACTTAAAAAATTATCTTGTACTAGAAATTTTCTTCTGGTCATTGAAATTTGCAAAAACATGCTCTAGAAGAATCAGCTGAAACTCTAGGAGAGTTCAATCATACAACCAGTTATGATCACATAAGAACGTTTGTGACGTTATACATATATATATATATATATATATAGTGAAATTGGCTGATAATCCATATCCGTTCAATTAAAGAACATTGGTACCAATGCACACGACTGTATAAACGTACGACTTCTAAATCAATTAAAGATTCCTAACTGGCTAAAAGATTTTATTCCTCACTGGGTTATTAAACGTAAAAAAAAGAAATTTTTTATTAAAATTAAAACAACATTATTGAAAACCATTATCTCTTATAATTATTTGAAATAATCATGAATTTAAACATATTATAAGGATTTTACTTCTGAATTTATTGTAAATCAATTAACTATTTTCTCAATTCAAATCATAGCTGATCCAATTTTCTGAACTTTTAAGGTGCCAAAATTTCTAAGTATTTGAATTTTTCAGTTTTTTCCTGCGACAAATTGCTTGTAAGAGTACGTAAATGATTAATTTCTCAAGGACTATGATTATTGTAAAATTCTCATATTAGCTACGGGCACAGGCCAGTTTTTCGGGTTCCAAGTAGTTCGGGTTGGGTAGTGTTTTTACTACCCGAACCTGACCCGATTCAAGTGACTTCCGAGTAGCCGGATACCCGATGGGGTCAGGTTCGAGCAGGGTCGGGTCATATGTTTCGTATTTCGTGGCAACAAAACAATCTATAAAAAAATACGTGGAAAGCCAAAAAACATCCATAAGCGGTTCTCAAGTTTCAGAGGATGGAACTTGAAAGTTCTCAAAATGACTCTGTTAGCGGCTCACAGGATCAGGTTTCCAAATGATTCTTCAATCTCTTTTTTCAAGCACAGAGCTACATTTCTTTCTTTTCTGCTTTATGCTCAAAATGTCTGTTGGAGGCTTCTTCGATCATTGACTTGTTATTTGGTCTTAATGTTTCTTGACTCCGCTGCTTCCGTTTCCTCACAGAAACCAAGTTTTCTTCAACTAATGTTCCACAATTATGCTGCACTTTCTTCTCCTGACCACCACCTTCGTCTTTGTTCACTACCATACAGCCCAAGCCCAAAATTGAAAGCCCAAATTTTTTTAAAAAACCTATATCAGGTAACCGATCGGGTTTTCCGGGTAGTAAAATACTACCCGACACCGATCCGATTTTCAATAGTCGTGTCCAGGTTAAAATCTGAACCCGATATTTTTTATAATTACACGATTCGATCGTGTTTTACCCAATCAGGTCGAATCGAGTACTCGAAACCCGAATCCGAATGTCCACCGTACTGCATAGCATATATAATAATCAATGACTGATGGAATAGTATTGTGTCTCACATATCGTACATATAACATATACATATATTATGTGTCCAGAATTAAGGGAGAGTAAATCCTAAATAGCATAATTGTATTTGTGTTCAATCTCTATCAAACCAAAAATATTTTACGTATCTAATTCACACAAAAAATGTTTCTAAACTCCTTAAGCCTACATGTGTTTTTTGGATGAAATTTGGTAAGAAACATTAAAAAGCTGAAACTAATAGATGATATTGAGTACTAATTATTTTATATATTTTACAAAAATAAAATTTTAATTATAAAATTGGAACAACTATATTATATCAACACTTGTTTCACTTGTTTATCTACTCAAATATCATATATTAGTATCAGATCTGAAAGAGTTTATACTAAAATATCATATATTAGTACCAATTTTTTAATTTTTTGTACCGATTTTCATCAGAAAATGTATGCATCATTGATATCAATACTTTTAAGCATGTTTGATACTCAAAAATCATATATTACTATCAGATCTAAAATATTTTGTACTTGATAGGATCGATTTGGGGAATAATGGTTGAGCTACAATAGCTCAATTTTGAAATATTAAACACCGATGAATTAAATCGAGTTTGGTTGTCAAAACCAAGCGGAAAACACTCAAAATAATCTTTCGTAGAAACCGATTAAATATTTTGTAAATAATTTAAAAGATACGCAAGTTGAATGAGTAAATGGATTTTGGTTGAATCATTTTATCAAACACCTGATAAGCAATATTTTGATATTTGAAAAGCACATAAAATGCTTCAACAATGCATCTTTAAAACAATAGAAATGATACATAAATGCAATAAATAAGAAGGCACGAATTTTTTTATGGATGTTCGGAGATTAACAACTCCTACGCCAGCTCTTCTTCCCCTTGGAAAGGATCCATTAGACGAATTTGATTTAATTTTTTGTACAAACCTATTTCAACTTAGGACTTATCTATTGCCTAATTAAAACTCTTAGAACACTTTCGATTGTAGGCCGCAACCTTACAATCCGCATAATATTTAACGTCTCTTATGCCAAGACTACAAACACAATCTTTAATGTCTTTGTATGAAGTCTTACTCAACTAAAATTTGAAGCTCAACTCTCATGTATATGTGTGAGTGATTGTGTGTGAGGATTTAATTCTTTACAGTGCATTTATCTCTCAAATGCATCATCACACATTGGACTTGCTCTCATTCTAGCTCATTTCTTCATATAGGTTGCTCATGCTTTGAATCTCCTTTAAAAGTTTGTATTTGATCTTCAAGATGTTGTATTTATAGGCTCCAACAATTATTTTATATGTTAGATGCAAGAATATGACCGCTTAGAAAGTTTTTGTAATGTTTCTGATATCAAAACAGTCAATTATGCCTTGTTGGACATTTTCTCGAGCATAAACTGGTCATTCAGATTTGCTCGTGGTCAACTGGTTCAATTTTGCTATGCTTAACTGCTTCAGCTTGGCTCTGCTCAACTGGTTCAGTTTCGCTCCTCTGCTCAACTAAAACTGGTCAACTGAACCAAGCTGATGAGGTAGCTGATTTTAGCATGTACAAAACCAATAGTTTCATCGTCATTTATCAGCATCTTACACTCTCATTCAAACTTGGATCTGTGAATATGATTTGTAGATCATCGTCTTAGCTTCATAACACATACTGAACTATTTCATTTGGATTACCGAACTGATCAGGCTGACCAAAATATCACAACTGTTCATGCCTCAACTGATTGTTGTTTTCGTACAATCAATTTGGTCTTGCAACCATCAATTTTCCTAGATAACGTCCGCTTTAGCCCAACTGACGTGAAATACAACTTGTCCCAAATTGAGTTTTCTATTTATTTGTCTTGGCGGCTGGTCATTTGAATTACTGAGTTGTATAATATCAAAATACTGAAGTTTGCCATATTTTCAGTTTAGCTAAATTCGAGTTTCAACTTTCATATTGAGTTAACAATTTCACATTTGAGTAAATATGTTAGAAGCATAATAACAATGTTTTGTTATTATCAAAGTCAAGATTGTTTGTGGGGACTCGGACGCTAATTAAAGTTTTTAATCAGTTCTTAGAATTAATCAATCAATTATAATAAACAGGGTCTAAATTTTTTTTTTAAATACAAAGCTGAAACGTTATGTAAATCAATCTGAATTACATTTTAAATATAAACATACAAGTCCTGTATTGTCTACAATAATCCAACTAGGTTCAACTACATATCAGTGCTGACTCCTAATTTATTTCTGAGCCCGGATCTCCACGCTATCTACTCCAGCCTCGTTCTCTTCTTGACCCTGATCCTGTCCCACCTGTTGTCATGCACACATACAAACAAGACAACAGCCGGATAACTTCGGTGAGAATTACATTCCCGGTATAAATCATGTATACATGCAATCATATAAACAATATAAAAGCATATAACAGATATTCATAACATGTATCAAAATCAGAACATGAATCAAATATTCGTAGCATGTATCATAATCCGAAACATAAATTAATATCAACAATAACCCTTACTCTAAACATGTACCATAATCAGGAACATAAATCAACATCAATCAATAAATCAATATCCATAACTCTTAAACTCAGACTAGACTCAATCCTAGTCTAGGGATCCCGATTTCCAGACGTTGGCATTCCATATCAATCACCAGTAATAGAAGAAACTCCAATTCTATCCACATTGGTATGGTATCGATCACCAGTAATAGAAGAAACTCCAATTCTATCCACATCGATTGCCAATCGTCCAGTGACCTATACGTGATATACATTGGCACTTTCGCCAATTTACTATCTTGTGACATCAGTGCAATGTGCCCGTGGCGATCCCGCCACTATCAGGTACTTCTGTCACAAGATCACTCGACTAATACCTGCTTTCTATACATTCATAGAACAAGCATATCCAGTCAAATCAATGAACATAATAATAAGAAGTATGTGATTTAAGGAAACTCAAGTATATCATACTATACTCGAGTCGATCTCCCGATACCACATTGACTTATACATTTCTCTTCTTGGTCTGACGAAGACGAAGTCTCAAACTCAACTCTGTCCATCTTCAGTCTGACTCTGTCGAAGCTTTGGACTCACTGTATGTCGATATCAATCTGGCAATAACAATATTGAATATACTGTATCAATGTATAACTCAATTCAATACCTAATCTGATCGATATCACGACACCATAATAAAATCTCAATCAATACTGAATCTGATCGATATCAATTCACTGATGTTTCAACGGCATGATAATACAACCTCGATAACCCCATCAATTTCAACATCACAGATATAATAATACGGCTCATAATCAATATCAGATAAAATCAGAACCTAATCGAATTCGGTTTCAACGGCATAACGGTACCATATAAATATACCACGCAATATAAATCAACAGATATCAATTCCTGTAACTCATACTTGATAATAATACAAATCTGATATCAAATCTCAATCAAATCGACTCCGAAAATCATAACAAATACATACACAGTCTGTTCTTCGATCTGACTTCAAATATATGATGTCCACTGTATCAGAAATACCATATATGATTCCTATTCAATTCTGACAATATCATAATTTCAAATCATATTTAAACGTAACAAAACTTACGTCCAGTTGTAGCCTGCGTCGATAGAAATTCAGTGCTGAAGTCGGATTCAAAATCTGACGGACGGATTTTTCACAAATCGAATTCTAAAGTCGGGAATCAATTTTTCCAAAGTTTTCTCGATTTCTTCATTTGCTACAGGAGAATGAATTCTGTATATATTTATATACATACATCTCGTGCATGTAAGGCAAGTGGAGTATTGTGCATACTGCACGTCTCGCGCATATGCGCGACCAGCATCGACGCATATGCGCGAGAAACAAAGTCTCGGCGCGTAACTTTTACCGCAGCTCGCGCATATGCGCGACTTCACCCCGCGCATGTGCGCCCAACTCTCTGCCTACCTCGCGCATGTGCGCGGCTCACGTCCCGCATGTGCGCACAATGTTCTGTTCCAGCTCCTTGGCTACTGGACATCTCGTGCATATGCGCGCCCTCACGCCGCGCATATGCGCGGGGTCTTCTGCTCAATTCGCGCATGGCTCGCGCATCATGTCGCGCATGTGCGCGAATGGCACACCCTCACACCTACTTTGCGTGTCTTTTCTCGTCTTTTCCAGTCTAATCCTTTACGTCTATAATCACATCGATTATCCCCAAATCATTTCAGATAATCTCCGATTACAATAAATAAAATCCCGGGCATTACATTGTTAGAGTTTCTAAACCCAGCAGTACTCGAATATCATATATTAGTATCATATTTTCAATATTTTGTATCAATTTTTATTCGAGAAAAGACGTGTCATTAATATTAATACTCATTATACATGTTCGATTACTTAAAAATCATATATTAGTGTCAGATCTGTATTATTTTGCATTCAAATATTATATATTAGTATCATATTTTCAATGTTTTATACGAAATTTTATCCGATAAAAAAATTGATGGGGACATGGAGTGTATAAACAATTTTTGTGTGAATCAGGGACTGGATTTGTTTTTCTGACAGAGACATGTTGATGGAGATTTATTGATCATTTATTGTTGATATAATCATATTTACATTTTATTAACACATATTATTGTAATATGATAATTTTAATAATGTTTAGATTTTCAATTTGCTTGTCCAACTTGTTAATGCTTCAGAAAATCAAAAAATGTATTTAGAGATTTTTTATGGGAAAATATTTTTTTTGTGCACTAACTTTTTCAAATTTTCATTTATTCGATTAAAATTCTAAAGTTTGATTTTAGTACACTAATTTTTAATTTCAGCTATTTTGGTGAACTTGCTGACATGAGATCGGACAAATAAGCAAATTTCGATGTCGCGTCATAATTTTTGGGGGTCATATCATCATTTTCGTTTGTCACAACATCAATTTTCGGTGTCACGTCAATACTTTAACGAAATACTACTAGTAGTGGTGGGCATAGTTTGGTTAAAATCGAAATAACCGATCGAACCGAAAAATTCGGTTTAAATGGTTCGGTTTTATCGGTTTTTCGGCCGGTTATGGTTTCAAAATTAAAGAAATTCGGTTTTTCGGTTCGGTTTACGGTTTTGATCATCAGAAAACCGAAATAACCGAACCGATCATATTATATTTAACTATAGGGTTTTTTGTATAATTGACTAATAAATGGGCCTTAGTCATGTGCCAAGTCCAATATTGACAATTAGAAGTTCAAATTGTTATTGAAGCTCATATTGTTAAATGTATTGAGATTTGAGATGAAAAATCTATGTGCATTTTGGAGTCCGAGATACAGAGTCAAATTGTTATTGAAGCTTAGAATGTTAAGTCATAAGCGTATTATAATCATATATGTTCTACTCATATACTATCATTGTTTCTTTTATATGTGTTGCATCCATCAAGCATCAAGTGATGTATAATTTTATTTCTTAACAAAATATTATAAAATCGTATATAACCGACCATATAACCGAACCGCATTACAAAAAAATCGGACCGAACCGTAATAAAATGATTTGGTTTTGGACCAGATATATTCAAAATCGAAAACCGAAAACCGAATAACCGAACCATTATAGAGAAAAATCGGACCGAACCGACCAATGCCCACCCCTACGAAATAGGACTGCAACAAAAAAAATTGTACACCAAAATCAAAATTTGAAAACTTAATGTATTAAAACCTAAAAAAAGAAAAGTTCTCATGTGATGAGAATTAAGTTATAGAAATTGTGGAGAAAGCTTTAATTTGAGCATAGACGTACGCCGAATTGAAAAGCTATCAAGAAAATCAAAATCATGTTTACAAAGTAAAGTAAGGTGCAATGTACACAACTTCGTGAATAATAATCATTCACTATTTAATTATTGACCATTATTTGTTCTACGGAAAGATTTGGTTGTTGTAAAATTGTCCATGACTACATACACAGCATTCTAAGTTTGAAATGCAATTCCAATCCACTCTTGGACTGATGTTAGTAAAAATGAGAAATCTCAATTTTTATTCGAGCAAAGAAGAAGTTAAGGGCATGAGGATTATTGCATTAATCTTTCAAGTAGTCAATGTTTGGTTTTGTTGTGTTGAATTTTTTTTAATTTTTTTTAATCCTACGAATGCAGTGCTAACATGACATTGGACATGTCAATAATTTTCAAATATGTCACATAAGAAATTTCCCGAAGACACATTATTAATATCCCGATAAAACTGTACTAAAAAAAAGTTATTGACCAATTTGGATATCTTACCAATTTGAAATGTTATTTATTGAAGTGAAAAGATACAAATTTAGAATTAATTTTAACAGAAAATTTCTAAGAAGGACTGATTAACTTTATCTAGAACAAAGTAATTAAAAATAATAAGCTTAATTGTGATGATTGAAAATTTATTGCGATTTTTTAAAATAAATAAAACATCAAATTCACAAGTTTGTACGTATATTTTGAAAGAAAAGTAGAATATCTTGTTTTAGGTAATTTAAATGTAAAATATTTAAAAATATATGGACGGAAATATCTTTGCAGTGATTTTGAAATTTGAATGCTTGAAAGATATAAATTAAAACAATTGAATAATATTTAATATAAAATGTATGAATTTTTCAATTTTGGATATATTTGAGAACGGAAATAGGAAAAAAAAAATAATTTAAAATAGAATGAAAATAATATAATAATAAATGAAGTCTAAAATTTTTTTCTATTTGCTGAAACATCAATCACAAACCAGTATTTATTTAACAAATTTTAATAAAAATATGTATGGAAAACTCATAGTGCTTGGCACACCAATCGAATAAAGCTAAAATTAAGACTAGATTGGAAAAAGTGTCGAAAAAACCCCTTAAAAGTATTTTTAATGTGTCGTTGAATAAAATATAAAAAAATAGTAATGGTCAATAAGAGATCCGTAATTGAATCGCTAACACCAATTATTACTACTACGGCCGACCAAGTTGCATGATAGATTAGTCAATCAGAAAAAATAAAATAAAAATTTAAGCATAAATAAATATATACATATATATAGAATATAAGCATCTCAGTCATGTAAATTGATCTGATTTTGGTTGTGGTTCTCTTATCAAATATTAGCCTAAATAATATTTTGTTCCTTGAGTAATTTTTATCACTGTCTCTCCAGAATGTTGATATACGTATCGAACACGACAACAATTAGAAAAAGAACAATACTAACACGAAGAAAGCAAAACTATAGCGGTACGCGGTAAGACTGAATCGACCAAAATTAAAATTAAACATCTTACATGACAATGGTGGCATGCTTTATATATGATCAATATCTTACCTTTGCTAGCTATTTTGATTTGGTTTTTCTTTCAACTTTTCATTCATCTAAATAATAATAATATATCACATTAATTTTCAATATTTAAACCTAATAGAACATATCATAATTATATATACCCATATTATATTGTTAATTAATAAAACCCTGAAGTAACAAATTATTTTGTTCCTATTGAACACATTAAATTCTATATTCCCAACATATTGGATATTCTTTACACTGCTTTAATTTACCTAGAAAATCATACAAAATAAAAACCCAAAGACTTATTATTATTATTATTATTATTATTATTAGATATATAATAATTTATAAGCCTAATATGGCCAAGATGTGGTGGAGATGATATATATTGATATACCTGAGGAAGCAAAGATGTAATTGATGGGAACCCTAGAATTAATCCTATTGGTGGGCTTTTTTATTTTGACAGAAAAAGATTCTCAAAAGAAATTGACAATTCAAAGGAACAACAAATAAAGCTGGACGTGTGTTGCACACTAAAGTCTTCATCGCTTGCCATGCACATATGAGGCAATCTGACCATCCTCCAATCCATTTCTTACCACCAATTTTACATTCAAATGTCTCAAATTTATTGTCACACAATTTTCATCATTATGATGTTGCTATTTCCTTTTTTGGCAAGCGATACGTATGCTGCTTTATGATTTTCATTCGTAATTGTGTTTCATGGAAGTCTCATTCCTTTCTCTTCGTTCAGCTGGTTACATTTTCTCAAAACACGTTGTGTTCCTTCGAATATTATATTATAAACATTTACGATGGTTTACAAAATCGAATATTTGAGCTCACATTTTGATGATATTAAAAATTTTTCCTCGAGTTCGGTCTGTAGAACGGATGTTAAAATTTTCACAGTTGAACGGATCGGGTCGGAATTCAGGGCTCTGCATAGAGAGAAATAGGGTTAAGTGTGTCGGAATCATGCTTAAGTCAGTTCGGAGAACAAACTTGAGAGAGATATATATATTGATGCTGAGTGAGCGAGACGAAGTGAGAATGAATAATATTAACTAATTTATATATTATAGGTCTTTTTTGAAATTGTGGAAAAGGTAGAGAATAATCATTAATTTTTTTAAAAAAGAATCATAATAGAATATTAATTTTAAAAAAAAAAACCGTTCGTGCCAATGATTTTCGAAATAATCGATTGGTATAATTTTACTTATTACATGTTTTAAGATAAAATAAGATTGCAAAATTTTAGGAACCCAAACAATTGTTTACAGCTAATACATATCTTCGATTTGATATGTAAATACACACACAGATTCTTGCAAATCAAAACTAGAAAATTATAATGATTTTATTTATATTCTCTCTTTTTAAATATATATTTTATTATAGTTCCACATCTTGTCTAATTAATCAGTCGCCCCCATTTTATCATTTTTAGTTAACACATAGATAGAGGTCCGTATTGAAAATTAGTGAAACACATCAATAAGGCAAGGAATCGATGTTCATTGTCATTAACGAGTAAAGAATAAATCTGAAAACAAGTTTTTAAAAATTAAATGGTACCTTTGTAACGCATTACCTGATCATTCAAATTAAAATCAAATATTTTCCATTAAATTTCCGAAGCCATGGACAATTTGATCATGGATATATTGAAAAAACGAAAGAAAAACTAAATTGTTAATGCATTAAAATTTTTAATTTTTTCAATTTCCTCTCTTTTTTATTTCTTGGACCTCTTGAAATAATAATATTTATATAATAAGAACAATAATTTGAAAATAAAAATAAGTGAGAAATATTAGTTTGTGGATGAGGAATCCATGTAGTCCACACACTTAAAGACAAAGCAGGTTCAGAAGAGAAAAAGCAACTTTCGCTTTACGACTCAGAAAAGAGGAGGTTTCAAAACCAAGCTTAGGAAATTTGAGTGGACACTAAAACATAACATAAACCTATTCGATTTGATATAGAGCCGTCAATTTGGATTGAGCGCGCTACACTCCGTTTTCACACAATTAAAGTATAATTTTTTAGTGTATTTAAAGATGAGTCTAGATGAACCAATCCGTGCGAGTCACGAGCCTAGGGGGTTTGGGTTGGCTAGTCGGCCGGAAGGAAAATTTAAAAATTAATTTTTTTTTTCTTCATATTATCAATTTATGGTTATATATTTATTTTTTAAAATGAAAACTGTGATTTTTGTTTGTATTAATTAGTTTTTATAAAATGTAGATGTTTGAGATTATTAATTAGAAATTTTATTGATATTTTTTATAAATATTTATTTATAAAATAAAAATTCTAATTAATTAAAATAATTTTTTATTTTATTTTTTTACGAACCGGCCAGCCCATCATAGGTTGACTCGTTTGATAGGAGTAGATCTCCTCTCCCCCGAGTCCTCTCACTACAACGTGTGTCTATATTTAGTGGCAAAATTTGCGATCGAATTTCAATTACCCCACAAATCTCTCCTTGCACTCGCACCAAAACCCCACAAGAAAATAGGAGCCCCTTTTTCCTGTGTTGAACTTGATCCAGCCACTGGTTTTTACCAGGCCATGCTTGTTTTTTGCCTCTTCAAATGGCTCTCCAATCCTACTCTCTCTCTTTGTTTGTGTGTGATTTTCTATATTTATCTCTTGTTTTTGGAAAGCGAGTATCCTTCTCCTTCTTCTTTTTTTTTTTAAAGGGTTTTGTGGGGTTGTTCTTGTTTTGCAAATCTTCGTTTAATTTTGGACACCTTTTTGATCCTCTAAATCTCCTCCCGAGATTTGCATAATATTAATATGGTGTAATAATCTAACCCTACTCGCATTCTCTCTTCCCATCTCTCCACTGTTCCATCATCCTCTCAGTTGTTCTGAATCAAATGTGCAGCAAATTTAGCTAGGGTTACAGATCTCCCCACTTGTATTGCATGTATGTGAATCAACATATACATATACAGATATATGTATATATGCCTGGCTCCCTGTATGCCATTCGCATAGCCCACCGGAGACCCGGTGGCACTCCGTGGATGGCGTATGAGGAGCCAAGCATATTCCCACTTAGTACATATATATCTATTAATAAGTTTTCTTGAAAAAGAATTATATATATCAGCAGAGCCTATCCTCCTCATGAAAGCCAGGTAATTAAATCTACATATATTCCGTTGCTTTTTCACCTTTACGGCATATAATGATTCTTCTGCCAAATGGGTATTTGTTGTATGCCGATTTCTTGAATGTTTGTATCTTTTTATCCAATTCTTGATGTTGGGTAGGTGCCTGTGTATTCATAATATTTGTAAGCTGGAAATATGAAGGATTTCTGGGAAATTTCAGCGATTCAATATGGCCTGATATGATGAAGAGAATTAAAGGGGATGATTTTCGTGAAATTATTCTGTCAGATGACACAACTTGATCACGTGGAACAAAAACATTTTACAATGATGTGATTTCTGTTCATCTTCCGATAAGGCATCACATCTCTGTATAAACAGACAACATGAAAGTTACCACCTATACATATTTGTGCCCCGTCAACTTCTTCCATTTTATTCATTATTTTATTCTCTCTTACATTATATTTTCAAAATTTTAAATGTGTTTTTTTGGGCAGTGAAGTGTATATATTTATTAGTTGGTTGTTTTTAATAGAACTTTTCATGAAACCTTGCGAATTCTTGTAGAGTTTTTCGCAGGCAATATTTATGCATATAGATTCAAGAACGAAACGCACAAACAGGTACACTAGAAATTAAATCCCATTCAATTTCTCGGTAAATTTATGCATATTTCAAGATGGCCGGGGCCTCTTTCAACTGTGTTTGTCTTGCCGATTTAGTTCTTTACCGAAAGAACCATAACCAGGTGCTACGGAAGGGGCGTAGAAGTGATTTAACAACATATACATACATATATATATGTGTATATATATATATATATGCATGAAACTGAAGCAGAAAGATGGTGTAGAGTGTTTGGGGGATATAGCTAATCTATAGGGTCATCTGCACACAGTGTGTAGTGTGGGGTTCATGTTCATCATATAATTGATAAAGAGCACGCACACACCAACGTGGGTGTCTGTGTGTGCGATACTGTGATTGAGAGCATGTGGGCTCTTTTCTTTTCTGGGGAAACTAAGCAGAAGAATATAGGGGAGGAAACAGGATGATTGCTGGCTATAATGATGGCTGCTTTTTGCTGGGCTTTTGGGAATCTTGTTCATTATAATAATAATAATAATGTGTATTTATATATTTTCTTGGTTTTACGAAGAATATTGAAATATATATATCGGAGTTGGACCACCCCTTTGGTCAGAATCGGTCACAAGTTTAACCCTTCTACATCAATTCATAATATTTGATTTTATATTCGATGACGACTTACACTTTATTTAACAAAAATCACAAATTTGAACTTATATATCGATCCAATACATATATATATATATATAATTACCTTAATTGTACAAAAATGTGTACATTATCCCTAGTCCAAAAGCCCAAATTTTTGTTATAAACCACCGTTTTTGCTCCTATAAATATTTTAATATATTATTATAAAATCTTTAAAAAACAATATTTAAAGTTCCTAATTCTCTCTCTAAATCCTTCACATGAAAATCCTATCTCCATTTAAATTATTATAAAATGGCTATCTTGTTTTTCCATTTGATAAACATTGGAAGGGCTCAAAAAGAATGAAAATCCTTATAATGAGCTCTTGATTTATAATATGTAATTTAGATACATAAAATGATAGTGTGTGCTCAACCTCCATTAACTCCGAGGCAAAATGCTGTACATAGAAAAACATTTCTTCTTAAATGTCTATTAAAGTAATTTAAAAAATTCATAATTGAAAAGACAAATTCAATAATTTTACAAAATATGAGAGTGAAAACACCGAAAATTAGAAAGATGTGTTAAATTTAAAACATAGAAAAAAAATATATTTTTTATTATAATAATGGCAAAAATTTATGTGAGACGGTCTCACGAGTCATATTTTGTGAGACATATATCTTATTTAGGTCATCCATTAAAATTATAACTTTTTATGCTAAGTATTACTTTTGATTGTGAATATCGGTAGGGTTGACCCGTCTCAGAGATAAAAATTCGTGACACCATCTCACAAGAGACCTATTCGTATATGATTTGCAATTTTTTATCATCTTGTAGGTCAGTTACAATTTAGTCCATCAACTTACACTTCTTTTAATTTTAGTAATTTTTCATCGAAATGTTGACCTGAAACCGAAAAATGATGACATGGCGCAAAAATTTATGTCTTGACACTGAAAATTATCATTAAGTCAGATGTCAAGTCAGCAGTTCGATGAAAAATGACTAAAATTGAAAAAAACGCAAAATAGCGGATTGAGTCCATCCATTCACACTTTCTTTTAATTTTAATGATTTTTCATCGAAATGCTGACCTAACATCGAAAATTGATAATGTGACTCTAGAAATTATGACATAACAATCAAAATTGTTGATAAGTCTGATATCACGTCAGTACTTCAATGAAAAATACTAAAATTTAAAAAATATAATTAATGAACTAAAATCGTGAATTGAATGATAAGATAATTAAAAATGAAAAATAGTAAAATGTAAAACTAAAAAGACAATTTTCACAAATAACAGAGACAAAATCATGACAAAAGGCAGCGAATGACGGAAAAGTAGAAATTCCTCTCTTTCATATATACTATGGATATTTGGTACTATAATTATCATTTCGATTAAATAGTAACTAAATAAATGCATGGTATCTCATTTTTGTAGGAAAACATCGTTAATTTTTTTTAAAAAAATCCTATATAAAAGAAACAAGTAGCCACTCATTTGAATAAGTTTCTCACATGTTTAGATTTTGGAAGAAAAGTATTGCTTATGTGTAAAATACCCACGCATACGCGCACATAGAATCACATACTTATGCTCACACAATCACACATACATGTATACATTTACACACATTTGTACATATATATTTATGTGCATATATAAAAGCATATATATATGTTGTAGAATCGAGCGCTTATCGTTTTACTAAAAACCAAATTGACTGAAACGTCTGTTCCTTAAATCCTGAAATATTTTTTTAAAATGTATGACCGAAAATACTTCTGTTCCTTAAATCCTGAAATATTTTTTTTAAAAGGTATGACCGAAAATACTCACGATCATATTCATAGAAATAAGTAAATTATGCATTTTAAAAGATCATCCAACCACTGAATAAAATTAACTGCAGTTAATTAAATCTTAAAATGAGATCAATCTCCTAGTCTACTGGTTTGAAAGAGAAACTCGAACAGATACCAAAAGTCTGATGAATCAACAACGTATAACAAGATTCAAAAACATTTTAAAAATATTGTTTGAACTCAAGTCTCATAATCATGTTATGCGGAAGAAATGCAAGGTTCTCGGGTTTTCACGTGCATCCCTAGCTCAGCCTACTCAGATTTCAACGCCTCCAGTCTCCTCAACCACAAGATCACCTGCATAAATCACACCTATTGAGTCTAAAGGCTCAACACGTCTGAACCATTATAACAAGTACATATACGTATCAAGCAACAGTGAAAAGTACTGTGAACAAAATAACTTTCATGATCTTAAAAAACATGAGCAAAAACGTAAATATATTCATATCAAGTCATGTCATATCGTGTCATCATATACGTATTCTTTTCCTTAATTGAATTCATATAATTAGTTGTGACTTTCGTATCAGCTCTAAATCGATGGATCCATCTACATATAACCGCGATACTCAGTGGCGGGGATATCAGTGACAATTTTACCCATCTACTGAGCATCGGCCTTACATGTTTGCGTTTGTATTAGTCACAACCAACTTCACTCCTTCAAAACATGTCATCATATTCATCACTTTTAAATTCATGCATATAAGTACATTTTCTTAAAACCAAGCATGCAATATATTTTCCGTATTTTCATAAAAATTCTTATTCATATTAAACATATACATTTTAAAGATGCAATTTTGGTGATCAGGGGGCTGCCAGGACTGCTAACATGACCCGAGTGCAAAATGATCATTTTTCCTCCGGAAACATTAATTGACCATTTTACCCTTGGACCTCAAAGTTTCGACCCGAAGCCAACCAAACTTGTTAAAACACCTCAAAAAATATTTATAAACATTCTCTAGACATAAAATCGAGCTCATTCAGTAACTTTTACTATTCTTTTTAAAACTTGTGCTCGGGTCCCGATTTTAACACGAATCAACCCGAAACTTAGCCAAATTTTTCCAAATTTAAACCACGACTTATTCACACCCTACCAGCACCTAAAAAACCAAATCCCAGCCATTTAGAACCCCCTAAACTCGGCTGCACCTTCCTGGAATTTGTTGCACCCATAAACCCTAACCCTAGTTGCACCCGTGGCACCATAATCAATCCTAGTCCGAAAACCAACATGACCAGCCCTTGTTGGGCCTCCATAGACCACGGTTTGGAACCACCAAGGTCTGCATCATGGCATGGTTCAACCCTACGCAGCCGTACCCCTTGTTTCCTCACCCTATCGGCCATTACAACCCAAGGAACACAAGATTCGATCACAACCTAAGCCGTACGCACCAGATCTGAACTAGACATTTAGTACCCCTCTAAACCTGTTGTAATTCGTCCCTTGTACATCCAAGCCCTCGTAGCCCCCTTCAATCACATTAAAAAAGTGAGCTTCATAACAATAAACATGCACGTCTCGTGTCAAAATCGTGTAAATCCAATGAAACATGATAGATATGATATTTCTAATGCATAAATACACTAATAAACATATATTGATCTGAATGATGAGAAAAACGATGTATAGGACGTGCCTTTGCGTATTTACGCTCGAAAACTTCGACACAATCGCGTAAAACGGGCACCGGAGGGACAAGTAAGAGTTCCTTTGAAAAAAACTTGAGAAAAACCGAGCAATATGGCTGCTAAGGGTCACGAGCTGCTGTTGGAGGTGGAGAGGGTGGGGCGTCCGTGTGAGAGTGAGTGAGTAGGGTTTTGGGAGGTATGGTTTTTTATAATATAAATGTATATTGGGCCCATTAATTAAAAATAATGAGGAAGTGTAGGATTTTAGGCCCAATATATCTTAAAGTAAGGCTAACATAAAATATTTCATTTAGTTACATTTTTGAACTTATTGCCCGAACCCTCGAAAAGTCTTCCGTTTTGCTAAAAATCGCATACCAACTTAAAATATGACTCGATGAGTAAAAATACCTTAACAAGACCCATTTCCGAAAATCACACTTATTTACATCATATATTAAATAATTAAACATAATTA
Organism: Primulina tabacum; assembly: GCF_025594145.1. NCBI lineage: Eukaryota > Viridiplantae > Streptophyta > Magnoliopsida > Lamiales > Gesneriaceae > Primulina > Primulina tabacum. Next base: position 13,333,954 of record NC_134555.1, on the reverse strand, counting down.
TTTAATAAAAACATTTTTTCTTAACTGTCTCCACTCTCCGTTCCTCGTTTGAGCGTGAAATACTGCTAAAAGCCCTATATCATGCAATCTTAATGAACCAAGAATTTAAAACACATATTCTTGTTAAAATCATGCATTTAATGTATTAAAATAATTAAATTAAAAATACATAAGAAATTTGATAACTTGCATGCATGTAGTTCACGTGGACCTTCAAATTTTTGGGACGTTACAGTGGTAATAATACAAATCAAATATTTTAAATTGTAAAACAACACAAGTGTCACCTTTCATTATTTTACCCAGCATAGAAAATTCTTCATCTGACAATCTTCATCTCAATTATTGTATTTTTTGCAATCAATGAAAATCGAACATGTTGTTGGGACATCGTTTTCTCGTGTCCAAATCGCAGCGAAAGTTTTAAAATTTTATTTTGTCATTAAAAATATTCTTTGAACACTCGCATTGTTTAAACTAAATAAACATTCATAGGGAGTCAGAAAATATCTTTAGTGAATAATTAAGTTGGCACCAACTATTCCGGTATTAGTGGACATAGCTCTTGTTGTAAATCCATATGTACGTTCTTCAAGTCTCCTTTCTTCAATCTCCTAATCCGGTTCCACGAATGGAAGATTAGTCCATCTTCACGTAGAGATAGAAAAAAAAATCGATTCAAGCTGAATTTTTCTTGCAATACAAAAGGGGATTTCGAGAGCCGAGATTTTTTTTCAAAATCAGAATGTTTCGAATGCATGCACCTTGATAAGAATAAGTAAATCTTATATATTAAGTTAATGAGAGATTCTTTAGGCATGCAAATCGTGGTGAATCTCGAATTTTTAGTGCATAATTTTATGAGAATATCATGCATTGATTTTATTTTTCTTTGTATGTAAGTTTTTCTTGAATATTTTCATATTACATAAATCAATACCATATTTTATAAAAAATTAATGGGCTATATTATTATTCATTAAAATACAATTAAATTATTAAAGCCCATTTGAACTTTAATAAATTAGCATGATGGACTTATACTCTTACAAGCCCTTGATCCATGCTCCCAATCATAATCTCGATCGACGATCCAACATCATTGATGTGACAATTTCAACTTATTTGTTATTATGATGTACAATTTAATTTCGAGATCACCAATGTCTAAATAAGGTAGGTGCACTCCCTTTGACTGTCTTTAGCAGTCAAGCTCTCAAAATTTCTATAAGCTTTTATAAACTTTATTTATAAGTTTATCGATTGATCATATCAAACTTATTTCTTATAAATTCAACTAATTGAATTCATTATCTCAACGAGAACAAGTAAACCAGTGCTTATGTGAATCTCAATGGTTCATATATACAGCAAGCCGTGAGTTCACAACTTTTTGTGATTCAGGACAATTTTTTTTATTCGGGCTTACCCTAATTTGCACACATTCCATGCACCAACATTTGATCATGAGAATGTCAGAAATCATTTTCTGATTAAACCAATCGAATCATGGTAAGAGCGTCTAGTAGAATCGCCCCATGATTCCTAGATATCATTGATAGTGCCTGCAAGAACCTGTCGGTTATGATTAACGTACAGTACGGTCCCTTCATCTCATATATCCGATCGAATCTGCAACCATTGGTTAATCGAGGGTTTCATACTAATTCGATAGATACATGATACAATCATGAAATATTCATAGTATCATCACATGTACAACTAGGGAACTCTTTCCTTAATGTACATCACACATTCTGGCCAGAGATTTCATACACAATTATTTCGTTAGATCATGTACGATATCTATACCTATAGGTGAGCGGAGAATTTTCGATTACAATGCACTGGTTCCTACACATTTCGCAATTGCACCCAACCTCGCCACCTTGTGACCCTCGCGGAGTCTGTAAACAAGTCAAAACACAATCCTAGTATGTAGAGTTTCAGTGTTATCTCGGGTCATAAGGAATAACCATATACAATCACAACCACAAACTTTTCTCTTGATGAATGATAACCACTGGAAAGTCCGAGGGAGGATTGTTCGGTACAATCATCGTATGATTACCCATCTGTATGATTGGATATCTCTATGACCTTACCATGAAACATGGTACACAAAATCACATATGCTAGTCTCAAGCGACCTTTATCCTTGTTTTTAGGCGGCTGAATCGACTATGAAAAAATTTAGAATATACAGTTATTACAAATGAGTTTCAAGATCAAATTACGATTCATTTGTATTAAAGTATAATCAAGAATTTTATCTATGCTGATTGCATGAGTATACAGAGAAAGAAAAATGAAACTATAAGAATGTTAAATTATATTAAGATAAATATTTTTTATTACACTTGAGTCAATAAATTCTCTAGTCAACCGTTGACTCTAACACATGTGACATTGACTCTGATACCAATTTTAGGGCCGAATGATTACTGATTTACCAAAAGTTATAGCTGATGATAATAGTACAATTCAAATCTTTAAATCGTACAATAATTCAAGCCCACGTTTCACCGCTCTACCCAGTAAAGAAAATTATTGTACCCTATATATAAACTTACACATACACTTATATATGTATCTGTTATATATGTCTATGAATATTATATTTAACATAAAATATAATTATATTATATATATAGTTCAACAATATTGAATTATTAAATATATGTACGTATAGATATATACATACATATATTTATGCAAAAGTTTAAACTAGGTTATGATATAATAGTACATGAACCACCAAAGACCTAGCTAAGTGGAGAACTTTCCCCGGTGCAAATGATCAGCTTTTATCTTAAAAGGTGGGAAAGAAGAAAATAAAGTAAGTAAAATGGGAATCACATTTCTCTTTTGCATTTGTGCTCAGATTACAATTAAAGTAGATTCTATTCGATTATTATGTAATCTATAAAAATAACCTCATCTTTGGCTCCATTTCTATAACATAAATTATTTTTATTTTTATTTTCGCACATGAAGATTTAATTCCATATTTATTTAGGGTCAAATCTAATTATCTATATATTACTTTTGTTTTGAATCCAGAGCGTGTGAAACGGCCTGAGACAAAAACTGAAAAATGGACCCTCTCGAGACGGGCGGCAGGGCGACGGCAATTGGCGAGCGGCGGAGAAGAGAGATTGCAGACGTGAAATTGAAGGAGATACATGTGCATGCCTATTGTAGATGTCATAGGGGAAGGATAAGTGAAGCAGATTGATTTGTTTGCTTATTGGGTCGAGCTTTTTTAATTGATCCATTAGTAATAGAATATCGTCCATAATAAGTTAAAACATATTGTGATCTTATCATTCACATATATATATATATACACATACCTATATAATTTTTTAAAAATATATCATATCGTTCATAATGTTTGCGAATGCTATTCGCCCACAAAAAATTATTTTTTATTGTCAAAATAAATATATATTTATTAACTATATTGCAAGTGGTAGTGATATACGCATTTAACAAAAAGATTAGTCTCTATAAAATATTATATGAAAATAAAATAATCATTCAACACTATTTTGTTATTATATTTTAAAAGTACTTTCAACATTAAATAATTTGTAAATCAATGAAGAAAACTGAATATCGGTTGAATACGCAAATAAAATAAAGTTAATATATATGATTTTTAATTAAAATTGAAATAATAAATACGATCAAAATAATTTATATTATCGATATAAACAAATATATTTTCCTAATTTTGAACCACACAATTTCCTACCGAAATCTTTTACTAATTTGTTATTTATGACTAATTTATATATCGATGTCCCCGGATAGCCGATCCGACCCTGGTCCAACCCGAACCACATTTAAACCCGAACCCATGAGTTTGGCTTGGCCCATATTTAATACCAGTGAATGGGGACAGGACCGACACCTCTTAAAGAAATCTGAACTGACTTCGCTTCAGGAAGCCTTTGGGAAATGAAAAAGGGTTCAGATAGCCAAACCCATATTATGGTCATCTGAGCCGAGCCCATTCGAATATCGCTATAATCATGGATAACGGCCTCTAAATATAAAATACAGTTATTGTTAAAAGTAAAAATTTATAGTAAAAAAGTAAAATATCAAAATCACAAAATATATCAAACTACACTTTATAAAATTTTCTCTCTACTCAATTGTGATTTTATTCACAAATTGAGAGACCTATTTATAGAATTTCTTCGTAAGTAATCCAAAAATAAATACATCATTACATACATCATCACAAACTAATTTTCAATATTTACAACTCTTATTTTTAACATTCAAATATATCAATTCTTATTTTTCAACATTCAAATATATCAACTATTATTTTTCAACACTCATCCTTGTTATGATGATCATCATACAATGATTATCTTCATTACGTGTTTTTATATTGTCTCATTAAAAACCTTACTAGGAAAAACTCATTGGAATAAAAATCATAGTAAGGGAAAAATAGTACAGTTATGTAAACTCCCCCTTATGTTAACACAAACGATTATTCACAAATTTCGTAGATTGTGCATCCCAATGTTATATATATGCTTTCTGAATATTTTCGTAGGAAGTGCCTTTGTAAGAGATCTGATGAGTTTTTACTTGATTGAAAATAACGAATATCAATATCTTTATTCTTCTCAAGCTCTTGTGTGAATGCAAAGAATTTAGGGGGAATATGTTTAGTTATGTTGCTTTTTATGTATCCTTCTTTCATTTGAGCAACACATGCATCATTATCTTCATATAGTGTCACGGGCTTTTTGTCGAATGATAATCCGCATGAGGTTTGGATATGTTCCGTCATTGATTTTAGCTATACACATTCACGACTTGCTTCATGTAGTGCAATAATTTCGACGTGATTTGATGAAGTTGTTACAAGTGTTTGTTTCTGTGAACGTCAAGAAATTGTAGTGTCTCCACGAGTAAATACATATCCGATTTAGGAACGTGCCTTGTGTGAATCATATAAATACCCAGCATCAGCATAACCAATTATGCTTTGATTGGTATCTTTTGAATACAAAAGTCCCAAGTCTGTCGTTCCTCGTAGATAATTGAATATATGTTTAATTCCGTTCTAGTGTCTTTTTGTTGGATATGAAATAAATCTTGCCAATAAATTTACAGCAAAAGATATATCAGGTCTTGTACACTTTGCAAGATACATAAGGGCACCGATAGCACTTAGATATCGTACTTCTGGACCAAGAATCTTCATCATCTTCACATGGACGGAATGAATCCTTTGCTATGTTTAATGATCTAACAACCATTGGAGTACTTAAAGAATTTGATTTATCCATATTAAAAAGTTTAAGGACCTTTTCTGTATAATTTGACTGGTGAACAAATATTCCACATTCTCTATGTTCAATTTGCAAACCCAGACAATACTTTGTTTTTTCCAAGGTCCTTCATTTCAAATTCTTCCTTCAAGTACAACACAACTTCTTGAATTTGCTTGCTCGTCCAATTATGTTTAAATCATCAACATATACAACAATAATTACACATCCGAATGTTGTTTTCTTAATGAAAACACAAGGGCATATTGAATTGTTTACATATCCATTATTCATGAAATGTTCACTTAGCCGATTATACCACTATTCGGCCGGATTGCTTTAACCCATATAATGATTTTTGCAATTTCACAGAATAACAATCTCTGGGTTTTGAACTTTGTGCTTCAGACATTTTAAATCCTTCAGGGATTTTCATATATATATATATATATTACTATCAGTGATCCGTATAAGTAAGATGTGACAACATCTATAAGACACATTTCTCAAATTTTAGATACCGCCAAACTAATCAAATACCAAAACGTAATTTCATCAATAACAGGAGAATACGTTTCTTCTTAATCAATTCCAGGCCTTTGAGAAAAACTTTGTGCAACAAGTCGAGCTATATATCTTACTATTTCATTTTCTCATTTCGTTTTCGAATAAAGAGCCATTTTTACCCAACAGGTTTTACACATTCAGTGTAAGGACTATAGGCCCAAAAACTTTACGTTTATTTAGTGAATCCAATTCAACATGGATGGCGTCTTTCCATTTTATCCAGTCTTGGTCGATTTTTACATTCACCAAATGATTTTGGTTCATGATCTTCATTGTCATTTATGATGCCAAATGCCACATTGTAAGAAAATATCTCATCAATTGCTTTTATATCTTTTTGGTTCCATATTTTTCTAGTATTATATTTATGTTGGAATATCATTCTCTATTTTGTGATCATCGTGTTTCTCTATGCTTTTTTTTTGAGGATTTTTATCATTGGAACCGATTGACCTTCCACACTTGAAGCGTTTAATGACATCATGAGTGTCTTCAATTTGTTTCTTTGGAATTTCAATACGAGCAGGGGCATTTACAACATGTATATATGATTTAGTTACCCCTTTTGCGTCTGCAAATGCATCTGCTATTTGATTTGTTATTCTTTGCAAGTGCCCAATTTGCTGTACATCTTTTCACATTGTTTAGTTATTGGATCCAGATGTAACAATGATGAATTTATATAACCTCTTCCTAGTTGGCAATATTTTGCAATATTTTGAATTTATAAATATTTAGTTATAAGATGAATATCAGAATATCAGACACATTCAAAATCTATTGAGGATCAGCCTAAGTAGTACAAATCTAGCCCCTCGTAACTTTATAAATATCAGGTACATCCTATAACTTTATACATTAACTCATTATTATTATTCAAAACAATTTTTATCGCACTCTTAATGTAACGTCTACTAATTTAAAGTACAAATTTTTTTTTAAAAAAACTCACATTTTCGTAAATATCATCTAAATATTTTATATGCATGCAACCCTAATGAAAAATATGCCATTTAAAAATAAGAGTAAATATTTACTAATTTAAAATAGTTCATTTTAAATGGCCAAACTCGGCCACAGAAGATGCGTAAATATAACGAGTAAAATCCTAGAAGTCAACATAGTATCAAAACCAATGTATAAAAATGCTCATGTTCTCTCAAATCTCAAAAATCATGATGTGCGGAAGAAATGTGGTCATCGGGTCGCGTACACACATCCAGTCCTGCCTACTCAGAGTTCGGCACCTCCAGTCCTCTCGTAAACATGCTCACCTATATAACACACGCATAGTGAGTCAAAGACTCAACACATCTGCCACGGAAATAACAAATACATATACATAGCACACAACAGTGAAAATATACTGTAGTCAATATACCTATCATGAACTTAAAAAACGTAATGTAAACGTGTCATATGAAATCATTAGATGTCAAAACAGCTCATCATTATCATCATATACTTATACATCATTTATTTTAATGAATTCGGTTCATTAGTTGTAACTTTCGTATCATCATTCATCATTATACGATGGATCCATCTACATAAAACCATGGTATCCGGCTGCTGTCGGACATCAGTGACAGTATTACCCATCCACTATGCCTAGGTCTCATCATCAGCATTCACTTATACATCTTAATCATTTACATAAACATTGTCAGTCACAACTAATTTACATCCTTCAAAACATCATCATTTTCATCCCTTATCAAAATAATGCACATGCATAAATGTTTCTTAAAATCAAGCATGCAACTTATATTTCATAATTTAATAAAAATCATGATCATGATGCATAAATATTTAAAAACATGATAAATTTGTGAAGGGCGATGCCAGGACTAAAAACTCACCCCGGGTGCAAAATGCCATTTTGGCCCTGAAACCCAAATTCACCGTTTTACCCCTGGACCTCTTAATTTCGACCCGAAGCTTACCAAATTTCTTAAAACATCCAAAACATAATTAATAGTATTTCTTATACATAAACTCGAGCACTTTCAAAACTTAATCGATTCGTTTTAAAACTTGGACCAGAGTCCTGGTTTTAAGCCGAATCGAACCGAAACTTAATAAATTTTCTCCCAGATTTTTAGCACACCTTATAAACATATTAGCAGTCTTACAACCATCAAGATCAGACCCCTAAACCTCTCGGCCATAACCCATATGCTGTTGGAAAAATTTTGCGTAACACAACTCAAAACCGTAGCCGACACCTTTCCCAACCCATCGATCCTAGCCTTTAGCCAATGGGACCAGCCACAAACCAACCTCACCTAGACCACCATAAGACCCTACTAGAACCACGAGACTCACGGCCACAGCCCCATGCAACCCAAACCACACCCACAATCGCTATATACTCCCGAAGCACGCCCGAGACCAACACAAACGTCCCTCAATCAATCGGCCTCTACCCTAGTCTCAGCCATGTTCGAGCCACCATAGGCCACGGTTCAGACCCATTAGGACCTGGTCCTGGGCTAAGGACGTCCCTTGCATAGCCGAGCATCCCCATCATCTGATCTACCCCTCGACAAGCTTCGATCGAAGCATTTCTCCCAAACCCTTCGGCCAATAGCACCTAGTCTCGACTCTAGCACAAGTTTTTCCCTTAAAATTTGACATGTTTCATCCCTCTAGAATCAGAAACCTACAGCCCCTTGCACAACTGATAACTGTTGTTGTATGCAAACTCCACAAGAGGTAACTTCGGCTCTCAGCTGCCATGGAAGTAGATCATGCAAGCTTGGAGTAGGTCCTCCATAATCTGAATCACCCTCTCTAACTGCCCGTCTGTCTGAGCATGGAAGGCAGTATTGAACAGCAGCTTAGTACACAATGCCTGGTGTAAACTCTTCTAGAACATATACGTGAACCTCAGATCTCTGTCTGATACGATGGACACTGAAATCCCATGCAGTCTGACTATTTCTCTGATGTACAGCTCTGCGACTGAGTCATGGTGAAAGTCTTCATGATCAGTAGGAAATGAGCTGATTTAGTGAGCCGATCAACTATCACCCAGATGTCATTAAATCCTCTAGTAGTCCTTGGAAGCCCTGTCACAAAGTCCATGGTGATGTTCTCCTATTTCCACTCGAGAATAGGGAGTGGTCTCAGCTTCCCTGCAGATCTCTGATGCTCTTCCTTGACCTGCTGACAAGTCAAACTCTCAGAAACAAAACGCAGAATATCTCGCTTTATGCCTGACCACCAATAAAGAGTCTGAAGGTCTTTATACATCTTCGTACTCCCTGGATGGATGGAGTACGGGGTGCTGTGGGCCTCTCTCAAGATATCTGCTCTCAGTGAATCACTTTCAGGAACTCATAGACAGTCCCTATACCTGACCATGCCATACATAACTGTATATAGTCTCTGGACCTTAGCCTCGTCCCTCTGCCTCCACTTATGCAACTGCGCGTCAGAAGTCTGCCCTGCCCGGATTCTGTCTCTCAATGTCGGCTGTACTGTCAGAGTAGCAAGATTTGGGGCATCGGCCCTGGCATAAACTGCAAGCTCAAATATCTGAATCTCCGCCTGTAGCGGCCTCTGTACCGACGAATGGGCAAGTACTGCGTGCTTCCTGCTTAGAGCGTCTGCAACCACATTAGCCTTACCCGGATGGTAGCTAATGTCACAGTCATAATCCTTCACTAGCCCTAGCAATCTCATCTGTCTCATGTTCAGCTCTTTCTGTGTAAAGAAGTACTTCAGGCTGTTGTGATCAGTGAAAATCCTACACTTCTCCCCATACAGATAGTGTCTCCAAATCTTCAGGCAAATATCACTGCTGCTAGCTCGAGGTCATGAGTCGGATAATTCTTCTCATGGATCTTCATCTGTCTGGATGCATAGGCTATAACTCTATCGTGCTACATTAGAACCGCGCCCAAACCAAGTTTCGAAGCATTTGTGTAAACCACAAACTCTCTCTGCCCTAATGGCATAGCTAAAACTAGAGCAGTGGTCAACGCCAGCTTTAATCTGTCAAAGCTCTACTGACACTTATATCCCCAGATAAACTTGGCATTTTTCTTCGTCAAGGAGGTCATAGGCACCACGATAGAACAAAATCCCTGAATGAATTTCCTATAGTACCCAGCCAATCCCAATAAGCTACGGATCTCTGTCACGCTCTTAGTCATTGGCCAATCTCTGACTACTTCCACCCTATTGGAATCGACCTCAATACCATCCCGAGATACAATGTGGCCCAAGAATGCTAGTCTGTCAATCTAGAACTCGCACTTGACTGAACTTGGAATACATCCGTCTGTCCTGTAATGTCTGTAGTACAGGTCCTCAAATGCTAGCTATGCTCCTCTTTGCTCCTCGAATAGATCAGAATGCTGTCAATGAAAACTATGACGAACTGATCCAAATATGGCTGAAACACGTGATTTATGAGATCCATGAATATCACTGGCATGTTCGTCAAACCGAAGGGCATCACCATAAAATCATAGTGTCCATAACGCGTCTGGGAATCTGTCTTATGCACGTCAGACTCTCTTACATTCAGCTGATGGTATCCAGATCGGATGTATATCTTCGAGAACACTGATGCTCCCTAAATCTGATCAAACAAATCCTCGATCCTCGGCAACGGATACTTGTTTTTTAATGTGACTCTGTTCAGCTCTCGGTAGTCAATGCAAAGTCTCATACTGCCATCTTTCTTCTTGACAAACAGCATCGGTCCACCCAATGGAGAAAGGTTAGGGCAAATGAAACCCTTATCTAGCAAATCATGTATCTGGTCTTTCAGTTCTTTCATCTCGGCAGGTGCTAGACGGTAGTGTGCCTTAGAAATCGGCACTGTACCTGGAATGAGATCAATAGAAAAGTCATCCTCTCTATCCGGTGGAATGCCTGAAACATCATGAGGGAAAACACTGGATAACTCTCTCACCGAATCCACGTCCTCTAGCCTCTGATCGACTGGCTCTGACGCTGATACTATGCTGACCAAAAATTCCTGACAGCCTCTCTTCATAAGCTTCCTCGCACACATGTAGGAAATGATGTGCGACATCTGCTGGTGTCTGGCTGATTTAAAAACAAACGACTTACCACTGGATGGTCAGACAGACACTGACATCTGTCGAATGTCTATGAAAACTCCGTTCAACGAAAGCCAATCCATACCTAGAATAATGTCGAACTCGGGCAACGGTAGCACTGTCACATCTGCATGCATCGTATATTTATGTAACCGAAGCTCCAAACTCTTCACTATCTGAGAAGTGAATATCTGATCCCCGGATGTGATCGATACTCTGAACCCTGAATCCATCGCCACTTGTATGATTCATAGTCACTTGACGAAAGATTTGGATATAAACGAATGTGTAGCCCCTGAATATAGCAATGCATGCGTGGCTACACCTGAAATATATATTCCCTGCGACAAAACATACCATCAAATCTAATCGTGTTGAAGTTTAAGAAATTTCTTATCGGAAATTATCCCAAAATCCTCAAAATTTCAACTAATTAACTCAAATATTCCTCAAAAATTTCGAAATTAGCCCTCAAAAATAGAGAATTTCCAATTAGACCCTTAAATTTTTGAAAATTACACTTTGGTCCTTCAAACTTTTCGAAATATGAAAAATGACCCCATAAAATTTTTTGGAAATTTAATCTCAAAATTTGTTAAATTCTTGAAAACCTAAATGTCAAATTCCCCAAATTACAGAAAATTCAAAAATCACCTCTTAAATACTGGTTACTACAATTGTGTTCTAAAATTCTCCAATTAAACAATTACATTCTTAATCTCAACTAGGTAGAGCATGCGTCCTAATTCCTTCTAAGTTATCAATCCCATAATTTAATCCTCAAAAAGCATAAAATCCAAGCAATCATGCGATAAATTAAAATATCAAACATAAAGGTTATCAGTAATCAGCATCGAATCTGGCTCTGCATCGGCCTCCTCGGCATGCATCACATAAGCTCGGCCAGTAGTGGGGCCCGTGTTCTTAGGGCAGTCTGCTGCTTTGTGACCCTCTTGCCAGAAAACGAAGCATCTGCAGGTCCCCCATAAACACTTGCCGTTGTGGAACTTTTTGCACTGCGTGCATGGCTGTCTGTCATCTTGCTTAGGTACCCCTGGCGCCTGAGGAGGTCTCTGCTGCTGAGGCCTCCTAACTTGTCCCTGGGGCTTCTGCTGCCATTGCTGCTTTGGTAGCCCTGAATACTGTTTCTTCTACGGCTGGGAGCTGGACTAAGTTTGATGCTGCTTCCTCTGCATCTCAAAGTCTATATCACGCAGAGCCTGCTCCGACTGAAAATCACAGGCGGTAGCCTCATCATAACCTGCCGGCCTCATCAGCGTAACGTCCCGACGAAGAGTGGGTCTCAGTCCTTCCAAGAAATGCCTCAGCTTCTGGGCGGCATCTCTAGCTATCATGGGCACAAAATGGCAGCCCCTGTCAAACTTGCAGATAAAATCCACCACAGATGAGTCCCCATGGCGGAGACTCATAAACTCCCTCGTCAGGCGGCCCCTGAAGTCAGCTAGAAAGTATTTCCCGTAGAACATCTCCTTGAATCTATACCAGGTAAGGGTAGCCAAGTCCCAAGCATTAGCGGCTCCCTCCCACCATAGAAATGCATCATCCCTCAGCATATAAATGGCACACCTGACCTGGTCGCCATCTCTCGTCTGCAGATACTCATAGTGCAACTCCAGAGATCGAATCCATCCCTCTGCCAAGAATAGGATCAGTAGTACCCCCGAACTCCTTAGGCTGAGCCGCCTAAACTGCTCATAAACATCTGCTTGAGGTCTGGGAGCCTGCTGTACCTGCTCCAATAGCCTAGCCATACCCTCCAGTACACGGGTAGCTGCATCTCCTAACGGCGGCTGTGGCGGTGGCGGAGGGCCTTTGCCTCCTCCAGGAATCTCATCCTGATGATCTGAACTAGGATTGCGTTTGGGAGACATATCTGAATACAGTCCAATTTATAAATGTAACCCATCATGCAATTAATCTAGTTTTTCAAAATAACAAGTCCTTAAACCATAAAAGCAGTTAAACATGCACTGCAAATAATTGGAAAACGCATATCATACAATCATGCAGGTGATAGCAGTAAATCATTTAAAACATAAAAGCTTACATACTTGAGGCTTGAAGACTGAGCTGCAGGAACTAGCGGTGGCACGACTCTATATAGGACCATTGCTCTGATACCAACTGTAACGGCTACTAATTTAAAATGCGAAAATATTTTTTTAAAAGCTCACATTTTCGTAAATATCATCTAAATATTTTGCATGTATGCAACCCCAATGAAAATTATACCATTTAAAAATAAGCGTAAATATCTAACAATTTAAAATAGTGCCGTTTAAAATGGCTAAACTCCGCGATAGAATATGCGTAAACATAACGAGTAAAATCCTAGAAATCAACATCATATCAAAACCAATGTATAGAAATGCTAATGTTCTCTCAAATCTCAAAAATCATGATGTGTGGAAGAAATGTGAACCTCGGGTCGTGCACGCACATTCAGTCCTACCTACTCAGAGTTCGGCACCTCCAGTCCCCTCGTAAACATGCTTACCGATATAACACACGCCTAGTGAGTCAAAGACTCAACACATTTGCACCGAAAATAACAAGTACATATACATAGCACACAGTAGTGAAAATATACTGTAATCAACATAACTTTCATGAACTTAAAAAACATAATGTAAACGTGTCCTATGAATCATTACATGTCAAAACAGCTCATCATTATCATCATATAATTATACATCATTTCTTTTAATGAATTCAGTTAATTAGTTGTGATTTTTGTATCATCATTCAACATTATACGATGGATTCCATCTACATAAAACCGTCGTACCCGGCGACTGTCGGACATCAGTGACAGTATTACCTATCCACTGTGTCTAGGCCTCATCATCAGCATTTACATATACATCTTAAGCATTTACATATACATCGTCAGTTACAACTAATTCCCATCCTTCAAAACATCATCATTTTATCCCTTATCAAAATCATGCACATGTGTAAATTTTTCTTAAAATCAAGCATGCAACGTATATTTCATATTTCATAAAAATCATGATCATGATGCATAAACATTTAAAAACATGATAAATTTGTGCTAAGGACGCTGCCAGGAACTTAAAACTCACCCCGGGACCATTTTACCCCTGGAAACCCAAAATGACCGTTTTACCCCTGGACCTCTTAATTTCGACCCGAAGCTTACCAAATTCCTTAAAACATCCAAAACATAATTAATATTATTTCTTATACATAAACTCTAGCACTTTCAAAACTTAATCGATTCGTTTAAAAACTTTGACCAGAGTCCCGGTTTTAAGCCGAATCGAACTGAAACTTAACAAATTTTCTCCCAGATTTTTACCACACCTTATAAACATATTAGCAGCCTTAAAACAATCAAGATCAGACCCCTAAACCTCTCCGCCATAAATTGTATGCTGCTGGAAAAATTTTGCGTAAAACAACTCGAAACCCTAGCCGCCACTTTTCCCAACTCATCGATCCTAGCCTTTAGCCAATGGGACCAGCCACTAACCAACCTACATAGACCACCCTAAGACCATACTAGAACCACGGGACTCATGGCCACAGCCCCATGCAACCCAAACCACACCCACAATCGCTAGCTACACCCGAAGCACGCCCGAGACCAACACAAACGTCCCTCAATCAAGCGGCCTCTATCCTAGTCCCAACCATGTTCGATCCACCCTAGGCCACGGTTCAGACCCATTAGGACCTTGTCCTTGGCTAAGGACGTCCCTTGCACAGCCGAGCCTCCCCATCATCTGATCTGCCCCTCAACAAGCTTCGGCCGAAGCATTGCTCCCAAACCCTTTGGCCAACAACACCTAGTCTCGACTCTAGCACAAGCTTTTTACTTAAAATTTGACATGTTTCATCCCTTTAGCATCAGCAACCGACAGCTCCTTGTACAAGGATCACAAAACGTGAGTTGGATATATAAGAATGCGGATTTCATGAATCGAAGCATAAATGTAAAACCATGCAAGGACCGAGCATTAAACATGAATGGCATGCATATCTGCAAGTATTTAGCGTAAATGATTCAGAAATAAAGGTACATGGCGTGCCTTGAAGATTTAAAAACGAAAACGTGAAGGAATGCGCGTCGAGGAGGCACCGGAGGAGCGGGAATGAACTTTTATTCAAAGAAAAAAATGGAGGGGAGTTTTTGCTGCTGAAAACCGATGTGGAGGCTGTTGAAGGAGAGGGGGTGGGCGGCCAAGGGGAGGGAATAGGGTTAGGGTTAATTTGGGTATCATTTAAATAATTAAAACATGCACTAATGAGCTTAAATTTAGGTTTAAAATGATTAAAAGGGATTTTTATCCCACTAAGCATCAAAACAAACCCAACAAACCCGAACACGCTCTCGAAAAATATTTCGTTTTGATACGTTTTTGAAAATATTACCCGAGCACTCAAAAAGTCCTCTGAATCGTTAAAATTTGCGTACCGATTAACAATATGCTCTGGCAGGTAAAAATATCTAACAAATCCCATTTCTTGAAAAATATACTTAAAACACCTTATATTAATAAATAAAAACTAAACATGTAATAAAAATAATTTTCCTGATAATTCCCCGATCTCCGTTCCTCGATCGAGCGCGAGATGCATCTAGAAATCCTAATGCGTGAACTTTTAAAATAATTGTGAGATGAATCCTATCATGAAATAATTATGCATTAAATTCATAAAAATAAATAAACACATCTTTTAAATAAAACCACTAGATTGCATGCATGTATTCAGGTTACGTAAATTAAATTCCTGGACCTTACAGTTAAGTTTTGTCTCATCACGGATTTAAGCATCGGTGGGGCTATGCCTTAGATATCTCTGGCGTCCTCTAACTCTTATTTGTCCGTACAGATCCCTACAAAAGACATGTCCGACCCTCGTCGTAAAATTAGAATACATTACTCACCAAACTCGACCTGGGGTACAATTTTTGGTTGCATCAATTTTAGTCGTATATGAGAATTTGAAGAAAACGGGGATAAGATGGTTAGAGACAGAAGCAGAAAAAGACGAGGACTCCTGCAGTGGAAATCACGAAGAGGAGAATCGCGAAAATGAGAAATTTGAAAATGAAAATCGCGAGTAGGGATTACAATTGGGGGCGAGTTTTTCATCCCCATTATATCTAATCAAGGAATCCGTATACACAAACCGCGAGGATTAAATTCTCATTCTTGTTTCAAATATCCATTGATTTGGCGAACATTTCTTCAATTTTTCTTAAACAATGTGGGCATTGGAATAAAGCTTGGAGGGGATGAATAAACTCTGTTAAAATATTTGACAAAATCGAGCTTTTCTTAACAGTTTTTAGGCTATTAAGATGGCTTCTTGAATGACTAGACTTCGTCGAATAACTAAAAATAAACAAGTGCGTAAACGGTTCAGCTAGACTAGTGATAATGTATATATTTAGTATAATCACCGGTTAACATGTAAACAACTTGATATGTAAGCAAGCAATCTAAATTGTGTAAGGTATAGAAGACAAAATTTATGGATGTTCGAAGATGAATACTCCTACGTCATCCAGTCTTACACTTAACAAGAAATCCACCAAAATACTTTTGAAACGTCCCTTACTCATTTTTCTTTAAAATGTAATAGAATTTTTTTTTATTAATATGCCTAGGCCGAACTTATATATATATGTGTATATATATATACTTTTACTATTTGCACCACTAAAACAAACTCAACATTTATTTTACTCAAAACTCAGTAACTGCAGTAAAAGTCATAAAATCGTAAACGTTTAAACCAAACCTAAAACTAGCATTTTTAAAAAATATCATAAATGTCATAAATCCTCTCAAAAGCCACTACTTCGCATAAAAGTCATAAAATATTTTAAAAACTATAAAATCAATAACTGTGCGGAAAACTAGCAAGGTCCTCGGGTTTCAGTGCACCATCAGTCTAGCCAGTTCAATCGTTCAACACTCCTGTCTCAACAGAAATATCATCACCTGCATTATTCATACCTAGTGAATCTAATGAATCAGCAAGCCTTAAATATGTACACCTACACATGCAACCGTGGAAACTACTTTTAATAAAATAAATTTATAATGAACATGCATAAATTTAAACATTTTTTTTCATCATATACTTTTTCTTTCATCATATGCGTGTACATTTCCTTTGGGGTGAATCCAGTTCATTAATTGTGATAAATTTCAGCTGTAACCATGGTTCCAGGCAGCGGGGCAACAGTAATCACTTTTCCGTTCTGTGCCTTGGCCTATAGATGACCGGGACACCAGCAACCGCTTTTCCGTTATTGGCCCGTGGCCTATGGAAATTCAGTGTTGGGTTCCCACGAGCTTTGTCCCGTATACGGGTTACACTGGAGCTTTGTCTTCACGAGTCTCCATTTCTTTACCGTCACAATCAAGTAACTTCATTCAAAATATTTCAGTATTTCCATCACTTTATAAAATACTTGCATAAATATCATTTTCTTTTAAACCAAGAATGTAACACGTCTTTTAGTATTTATCAATTTCCATCATAAAATTCCATAACCTTTCAAAATATACATTTTAACATTCATTATAGCATTCAGGACATTGCCAGGACTCCTAATATTTTTCAGGTGTAAAATGACCGTTTTGTTCCTAAAACCCTAGTTTTCCCTTTTTACCCCTGGACCTTAAAACTTCAACGCGAATCCATCCAAACTTACCACAGCACCTTAAAACACACCCATGAACATTTCTTAAACGTAAACTTAAGCTCGTTGACTATATTTTGTAATTCGTTTTAAAACCTGAATCGAAATCCCGGTTTTAATCTGAATCAACCCGAATCTTAACCAAACTTTCACCATAGCTTAATAACACCTATCCAGCCCCTTTACAACCCAATTCAATCTATTTAGAACCCTTGGAAACACCTAGAAACCTGTTGGAATTTTTTGCACTTCTTGAATAAACCCTAGTTTCCAACAAGCTCACTCTCATTCGATCCTAGCCCCAAACCAACGAGACCAGATCCTAACCAACCATCCTAGGACCCTGATTGAACCCTTAGCAGCTACTAGACCAAACCTAGTGAGCCATGCACGAGGATGTGCATGGTTCATCCCTTCTTGCGCGCATCACGCTAGGATGTGCCCTAGCCGTGAGCCTTCCCTTCCTAGCCTCTCCAGCCATACGTGGACCACCATGGCTCGATGCTAGGACCCTCACCAGCCTAGCCCCTTGCCTGGACAGCAACGCACATGACCTCCTTCTATTTTCTTCCAAAATCGTGCCCTAGCCCCATGAAAACCATAGGTTTTGAGCAGCCTCTTGCCCTTCTTTTCCAGCCCTTAACCGTGCATCTAAGAGTCCTTAAACCCACTGTAAATGAGGCCCTACTACTACTTAAATAATAATTCACCCAAGTGTAGGTTGTCTGCAAGTAATATAATTCGTAAATACGAGATCGATCCACATAGAGGTTATTTTGAGTTTAAATTTATTAATTTATAGATTACCAAATGCAAGAATTAAGTTTACAAATTATAAACTTTGTCAAGGCTTGAGGATTTATTCTTGGTTTATGTAATATTGTTTAACTAAAAGTAAAACAAAAGAAACCACCATAAATAATGGTTCTAAAAAATTAAACACACACATAATATAATATAGTTCCCACTATAGAAAATACCGAATTAACCGATATTTTATATATGGTACCTATGATTATAATTATGACTATATAAATAAATAATTGCATAAAGTAAATGTTAAATTAAATCATTATATTTCATTTAGAACAATCGGCAGAGCCACGCTATTGTCTAAATGAAATATATTGATTTAATAAGTTAGTTGCGGTAAAGTAAAAGTTAGTTGCGATAAAGTAAATGTTAGTTGCGATAAAGTAAAAGTTAGTTGCGAGAAAGTAAAAGTTAGATGCGAAAAATAAAAGTTAGTTGCGATAAAGTAAATGTTAGATTGTTAGATGTTAGTATTAAATCATAATATTTCATTTAGAACAACCGGCAGAGCCACGCTATCGTCTAAATGAAATATTATGATATTATTATATAAATATAAATATATATATATATATATATAATAATAATAAGTGATGAAATATTTATTGTATCAAAATTAAACAACAAATCAAGATAATCACTTTAATGGTATCAAGCATTTGATGTAAATTGATAACAACAAATAATTCATTTTTATACCTACAATAAAAATAAGTTAGCTAAATGAAAAGAAATAAAGAAAGAATATACAAAATATAAACAATCTTACTTCACCAAGAATGCATCATCTTCACCTTGACTTAATAGATTTAGCTTGCCATAAGATTCCTTTTGATCAACACTAAAATATCACTCATAGTTGAGAACATGAAAGAAAATATATTGGAACTTAGAACTTTGATACACACTCACACTATATTTTACAATGAGATAGAATGATTCTCAAGCTAGCACAAGGTCTCTATTTATAGGCCAAATGAGAGAAAGAGTCAAAATTTTTATTAATGCCATGTAGTTGCAATAGTATTCTTTGTCTCCTCCAAGTTCAATTCCATGTCCCTTCTTTCAATGCTTTGTTCCACGACTTTAATCACCGAATTTGACTCTGCTCAAAACGGCAAACATGTGGGGAATTGTCTGTAGATGAATTTAGGCACTTGGTTCACCTCATTTGGTTAAATATTGAAATAGTTATGATTTGTTTACTATATGCTGGTCATAGTAAAAGTAAATTTGTCCTCCTTTTGATATTTGCACAATTTGATCATCTTAAGGAACTTTTTAGGCAATCATGTCTTCTGCAAAGTTGTAGATAATTTCTCAAGGATTCCAAACATGTTTGAGTCACCTCCATTTGAATTTTCTAGCTTGAGTTATCATTATTTTACCAACACGTAGAAAATCTGAAAATAAAACATATTTAGTAAGATAATTAAATATAAACAAACAATACTAAAATAACATAATTCTATAATTTTAATGAAACTTAAATTTTAAAATACAGGTTTTAACATATAATAAATTATTAATTTTAAGTTTCATCACACCCCCACACTATCTTATTACTAGTCCCTTAGTAATAAAATTTATCGGAAAATCACAATCTAGATTCTTTATTCCTTTTATATATTCAAATACAACATATTCATTAAAAACAAAATCATATAACGATTTATATATATATATATATATTTTCGTTTAATATATTAATATATAATTAGATGTGTTTTTATTATTATTATTATTTTCTCATAATATATAAAGTAACAATATATATATATAATTTTTTTTAAATTTCTAAATTTTTTATAATAATATAGTCAAAAAGATAATTCACACCACCCACCATAACATGTATAATATCAAGAATATTATTGTAAAAGCCTCAACTCCATATATTCTTTCAGGTCAAAATGTTTAAGGAATAGCTAGTTTTCACTCATGGAGTTGGAATAAATATTAACTCTCATTGAAAAAGGCTAAGTATTAAAGCAGACAATTAATTAAACTAATATTGAAAACAAAATAGGAAAATTTACAAAGAATAAAAATCCCTCCTTTTTTCGTTTTTTTTTTTTTTTTTATTGTTTTTTTTAAATAACGTGACTGCAAAATTTTACAATAACATAAAATTTTTTATGCAAACATTCTACCATAAATATATATATATATATATATGTATATATATAAACATTTATATAACGGATACATCCGACTACCTTTGAAACTATCTATCACAAACAAATCTTTTTGTTTGTTTGTTTTTTTTTTAACACAATATTGATGTTTTAGAACACATTGATAGTACATCAATCAAATCTAAAAAATTACAATGAATAAAGTATTTTGCAGTCCGTATATATTTACTTCTTTTTTTTTTCTTTTTTCAATAAATATTTTTTTTAGAGGAGTTATATTCTTGTAATTAACCATTTTTAAATAATCAATAAAAGTTTATTAATTATTTTCTCATTTCTCACCACTCACTCACAAAAGATGTGTGAGTATATATTATACTTTTACAAAAGAATTCTTTCAATTATACATGTTAACAACCATACAAACCATATCTTTTAACTATATTCTCATAAAAATTTTAGAAATTATTTTATTTGAAAACACATACAATTATATATATATATATGAACACATCTATTATATATTTTATATTAATTGATCAAAATAAATATATAAATTGGTACATATGAAAAACTAATTTTTCTTTTAGTCTATATTTTGAATATAATGAATATTAAAATCTAGTGTATTGTGATTTTCCAATAATTATTAACTAATGCGTCTCAGGTGCATTTTACTGACACCTTACTCGACATTGAACTAAAAATTATTATTATTATTACTATATATAAGTATATATTTTAATTTTTTATATAAAAAAAACTAAGAGGAGAAGAAGAAGAAATTATTCATACCTTAAAGAAAAACATTAAAACATACCGTTGAATTCACAAGTTTAGCATCACATGAATTTTCTTTTCTTACTCTTGGATGTCGGCCAATTAAGTTGAGATAAGGATGGATCTGGTTCATGACTAAATCCTTGCAGTAAATCAATAAGTTCACCTTCACATGTAGCAGAAACTCGCGAAGCTAATGAAATAAATCCCTGTTCCACAACATCATCAAGAAACGATAACAGTTTATCATAATAATTGTTAACATTTAACAAACCAATTGGCTTATTGTGGATATTTAATTGTGCCCAACAAACAGTATGAAATATTTCTTCCAAAGTACCGAAACCTCCTGGCAAAGCAATGAAAGCATCTGAATGTTCAATCATTTGAGTGATTCGTTCATACATGTTGTCCACTTTCATTTCTTCTCCTATTGTTGGTCATGTAAGATTGGCTAAGGTAATCGGAATAATGCCTAAAACTTCACTTCCACCTGCATGCGCAGCTTTTGCAACTTTTCCCATGAGGCCAACTTCACCACCACCATATACCAAATGAATCTTTGTTTTTAGCAAGTGTTATTCCAAGATTTTCTGCTACTTCTTCATAAATTATATCTTTTCCTGCACTAGATCCACAAAATACACAAATATTTTTTATTTTACTTACCATGGACGTTGACATGTTGAGAAATATGTTTCTATAATTGTTAGATCACAGCATATGAATTTATAAGCGTAACATGCCAAAAGTCAATATTTGAACAGGAAATTATTATTATTAAAAAAAATAAAAATGACAAAATTAAAACAAATATATACAGCGTAGTTGTGATTGTGTCTCACATCTTCCTCTGATTTTACGTTCAGTAACGGCTTCAACGCCTTCTATGAGTCGAGGATATGCTTCCCATCCAATTTTCTTATAAATTGACAAACAGGGTCTTTTAACGTCAGATTCCCAAGACGAAGTTGTGTATATATATTTACTTATCTAAATAGATATGTGTTACTACAGTAGGATCTTTGTAAGGCTGATTCCACCGTCCATATTGATATTCCTCCTGTTAAAATTACCACCATAGTTTAAGAAGTTAATTTTGCACGTACCCACTAGAATGCGTATCAAGAACCTCTAGAAAATTATCCAAAGGCTCTTTACTCAGACCATTCTTAATGAATAAAATTTTATCTTCTCTATTCATTGATGTCATTCCAACATTTTTGCCTTTTCCCTTACAAGTCCACCTTGCACATTTATGACATCCACCTATACGTTTAGCTCTTCGCTTTTTGGCATATGTGCTTTTACCAAATCCTGGCATATGTCTTATTATTAATTCACTTGCTTCCCCAACCAATCGGACTTTTGCTTCAATTATCAAACGGACATCATTCGGTATGCCATATGACATCATCAACCTTAGCCGCTCACATCTAGCTTTATAAATTTTTTTCAACGCATTATCAGGTAAACAAGCAAAATATTTACGAAGATTCAAAATACACGCATCCATATTATTATTATTATATATATTTCAATTATTTTGGGAAAACTGAAGAAACCGACTTAAACAGTCACGGAGTACCGTTATCCGCCACTAAACCGAGAAATGAACTAGAATCTGCAAAACAAAATGAAAATATCAAACAACTATTGTGGATCATATAAAGGCATAAACTCATTATTAAGAATTTCATTTTCTATAAAAGGCTTAAGTCTTTGCCCATTAACTTTAAACACGTCATTATTTTTAGGATTTTCAATATCAACAACACCATGAGGATAAACAAATTTGACTATAAATGGTCCTGACCACCTCGATCTTAGTCTACCTGAAAATAAATGCAAACGAGAATTATAAAGCAAAACTTTTTGTCCAATTTCAAATGACTTTCTCATAATATTTTTATCATGAAAGGCTTTAGTTTTATCTTTATAAATCTTTGAATTTTCATATGCATCATTTCTTAATTCTTCAAGTTCATTTATTTGCAATTTTCTTAATTTAGATGCATCATCTAAATTAATATTAAATGCTTTAATTGCCCAATAAGCTTTATGTTCAAGTTCAACCGGTAAATGACAATGCTTACCAAAAACTAACCTATATGGTGACATCCCTAATGATATTTTAAATGGAGTTCTATATGCCCATAATGCATCAGTTAATCTTAAAGACCAATCTCTTCGATTTGGATTAACTGTTTTTTTCTAAAATTTGTTTTATTTCTCTATTTGCAAGTTCAACTTGACCATTACTTTGAGGATGATATGGGGTAGAAACTTTATGTGTAATGCCATATTTTCTTAACAAAGAAGAAAATGATTTATTTATAAAATGACTTCCCCCATCACTAATTATTGCTCTAGGTATTCCAAATCGGCTAAAAATATTTTCTTTTAAAAATTTTATAACAACTTTATGATCATTAGTTCTACATGCAATTGCTTCAATCCATTTTGAAACATAATCAACAGCGACTAAAATGTACTTATATCCAAAAGATAATGGAAATGGACCCATAAAATCTATCCCCCAACTATCAAATATTTCAATAATTATGATTGGATTTAAAGGCATCATGTTCCGTTTTGAAATTGATCCCATCTTCTGACAGTTTTCACAAGATTTGCAAAATAAATGCGTATCTTTGAATAAAGACGGCCAATAAAATCCACATTGTAAGATTTTTGTAGCTGTTTTATTGGATGAAAAATGACCTCCACATGCTTCAGAATGACAAAATTTAATAACATTACTTACTTCATTGTCGGGTATGCATCGTCGAAAAATTTGTTCAGGACAATACTTAAATAAGTAAGGATCATCCCAATAAAATTTTTTAACTTCTATCAAGAATTTATTCTTATCCTGTGAATTCCAATGAGAAGGCATTTTATTTGTCACAAGAAAATTTACAATGTTAGCAAACCAGGGCATAATAGTAGCATAAAACAACTGATCATCTGGAAAATTTTCATTTATTGGTATTTCATTATGAGATGATTCAGTCATTATTCTAGATAAATGATCGGCTACAACATTTTCTTTTCCTTTTTTATCTTTAATTATAATATCAAATTCTTGTAACAATAAAATCCACCGTATTAATCTTGGCTTAGCATCTTGTTTATTTGATAAATATTTTATGGCAGAATGATCGGTGTAAACAATAGTAGTAGAACCAATTAAATAAGATCGAAACTTATCTAATGCAAATACTACTGAAAGTAATTCTTTTTCAGTAGTTGAATAATTTATTTGGGCACTATTTAAGGTTCTACTAGCATAATAGATTGCATAAGGTTTTCCTTCTTTTCTTCGTCCTAACACAGCTCCTATAGCATAATCACTTGCATCACACATTAATTCAAATGGTAAAGACCAATCTGGAGGTTGTAAAATAGGTGATGTAACTAAAAGGTTAATAATTTTTTTAAAAGCATTTTCACATTTCTGAGTCCATTCAAATTGTGTATTTTTTGTTAAAAGATTTGAAATTGGTTTAGATATTATGCTGAAATTTTTTATAAACCTTCTATAAAATCCTGCATGACCCAAAAATGATCGAACTTCTTTGACCGTTTTTGGTGATGTTAAATTAGCAATAACATCAACTTTGGCTTTATCAACTTCAATTCATTTTTCAGATATCACATGTCCTAAAACAATCCCAGATTTAACCATATAATGACATTTTTCCCAATTTAAAACAAGATTTTTTTCTTCACATCTTTTTAATACTTCTTCTAGATTTTTAAGACAATTTTCAAATTAGTTTCCAAAAACAGTTATAT
Organism: Primulina tabacum; assembly: GCF_025594145.1. Classification (NCBI taxonomy): domain Eukaryota; kingdom Viridiplantae; phylum Streptophyta; class Magnoliopsida; order Lamiales; family Gesneriaceae; genus Primulina; species Primulina tabacum. The sequence goes on along the minus strand of NC_134555.1, from coordinate 13,308,762 downwards.
CATCCATAAAAACTTCTACATATTCTTCAATCATATCACTGAAAATACTTAACATGCATCTTTGAAAAATAGCCGGAGCATTACATAAACCAAATGGCATTCTTTTAAATGCAAAAGTTCCGAAAGGACAAGTAAAAGTAGTTTTTTCTTGATCTTCTAATGATATAGGTATTTGATAATATCCCGAATACCCATCAAGAAAACAGTAATAAGAATTTCCTGCTACTTTTTCTAGAATTTGATCTAAAAATGGTAGTGGGAAATGATCTTTTCTAGTTGCATCATTTAATTTTCTATAATCAATACACATACGCCAACTAGATGGAATCCTAGCTTGTAATAACTCTCCCTTTTCGTTTTTTATAACAGTGATGCCGGACTTTTTAGGTACTACTTGTGTTGGACTTACCCATTTACTATCTGAAATTGGATAGATAATTCCAGCGTCTAATAGTTTTAATACTTCATTCTTAACAACTTCCTTCATATGTGGATTTAACCTTCTTTGTGGTTGTTGATATGTTTTAACATTTTCTTCCAAGTGAATTTTATGTGTACAAATTAAAGGATTCATACCTTTTTATATCTTTCAAAGTCCATCCAATTGCATTTTTATATTTTTTAAGTAATTTAATCAAATCTTCTTCTTGATTTGGCAAAAGAGTGGAAGAAATTACAACAGGAAATGTTTTATTTTCACCAAGAAATACATATTTCAATTCTAATGGTAAAACTTTTAATTCAAGTTTTGTATTATCATCTTCTTTAAAATTATTTTTAGACTCAAAACTTTCTATTGAAAAAACTTCAGATTGTTGATTTAAGTTTTCTTCTTGTATATTTTCTTCCACAATTGGTTCAATTTCATTATCATATTCATTTTCATTAATACTTGGTTGTTTACATAAATTGAACACATTAAGTTCTAGAGTCATATTTCTAAAAGACAATTTCATTATTCCATTTCGACAATTAATTAAAGCATTTGAAGTTGCTAGAAATGGTCGTCCCAATATTACTGGAATTTCATTATGTACTTCTATTGGTTGTGTATCCAAAACAATAAAATCTACAGGATATATGAATTTATCAACTTGAACCAACACATCTTCTACAATACCTCTAGGTATTTTGATTGACCTATCCGCCAGTAAGAGAGTAACAGAAGTGAGTTTTAATTCTCCTAAATTAAGTTTTTCATAAACTGAATAAGGAAGTAAATTCACACTTGCTCCCAAATCCAACATAGCTTTTTTAATTTTATTTTCTCCAATAATACATGAAATTGTTGGACAACCAGGATCTTTATATTTAAATTAGAATTATTTTGAAGAATAGAACTTACTTGTTCAGCCAAGAATGCTTTTTTCTTCACATGCAATTTTCTCTTTACAGTACATAAGTCTTTTAAAAATTTTACATAAGAAGGTACTTGTTTAATAGCATCTAATAATGGAATATTTATCTTCACTTGTTTAAAAACTTCATAGATATCAGAATCACTTTTTTGTTTTTTATGATTTGTTAATGCATGAGGAAATGGTGGAGGTTTATTTGACTTATTTACTATTTTAGATGATTTATCATTCACCATATTATTCTTAAAATTTAAGGTATCATCATTCTCAAAAGTATCAGGATTATCATCCTTACTCTTTGATTTTAAATGATCCTTGTTTTCATTACTATATGGATCATTAACTATTTTACCACTTCTAAGGGTAATAACAGATTTTATTTGATCAATTTTTTCATTTTTTAATTCTTGATTTTGATTTTTAGGATTAGGTTGAGGTTGAGATGGAAATTTTCCTTTTTCATGAATATTAAGTGCAAATGCAAATTTTGCAAGAGTTTCTTTCAAATCACTCATAGATTGACTGTTTTGAATATTGATAGACTCTTGCTTTTGGATAAATGCATGAATTACATCTTCAAAGTTTTTTCTTGGAGGTGTAACATAAGGAATATAACCTTGATGATTTTGGTTATTTTGAAAATATTGTTGTGATGGTTGTGCATTATTATCATTCCTCCAACTAAAATTAGGATGATTTTTCCATCCAGGATTATATGATGGTGAAAAAGGATCTAGTATTGGTTTTTTATAATTGTTAACATAATTTGCTTGTTCATGGAGACATTCTTTAAATGAAGGTAATGTTGGACAATCTTTTGTAGCATGATCATGTGTATCACATATATGACAAACAATTTCTTGAATACTTTTTAATTGACCACTCTTTTTCATTTCTAATGACTCAATTTTTCTTGCTAAAGATGCAAGTTTAGCTTGAATATCTATATCATCTTTAAGATTATAGATACCACCCCCATTTGTTGAATTATTGTTTTTAGTTGTTGGTGGTTCTATTGTGCCTATATTATCCCTAATTTTGAGCATTTTCTGCTAATGAATCCAAATATTCCATAGCTTCATTTGGGTTTTTATCTTCAAAAGTTCCATTACACATGAATTCTATCATTTGCCTATCTTTAGGTATTAGACCTTCATAAAAGTGAGAAACTATTCTCCATGTTTCAAAACCATGATGTGGGCATGTATTAAGTAATTCTTTATATCTATCCCAACATTGATAAAACGTTTCTCCTTGTTTTTGAGAAAAAGTTGTAATTTGTCTTTTAAAAGAGTTTGTTCTATGGGAAGGGAAAAACTTTTTGAGAAATTGTTGTTGCATTTCTTCTCATGATCTTATTGAACTTGATCTTAAATTTTGTAGCCATGTTTTAGCTTTATCTTTTAAAGAAAAAGGGAAAAGCTTTAATTGAACTATATTCATGCTACAATTTTGATCATTATAAATGTTACAAACTTCCTCAAATTCTCTTAGATGCAAATATGGATTTTCAGAATCTAAGCCATGAAAATTTGGTAAAAGTTGAATAATTTGAGGTTTGAAGTTGAAATTAGATGCATCAGGAGGAAAAACTAAACAAGATGGGGCACTAGTTCTAATAGGGTTCATATGGTGCCTAAGTGTTCTTAATTGATCATGTTCTTGATTATTATTATTATTATTATTATTATTATTATTATTATTATCATCATCATCATCATCATCTTGATTATTTGAATTATCATCCATGTTTAAATTATTTTCAGATACTCGAATAAGTCTACCACTTTTTTTCGACTCCAAATACTCATACAAAAAAAAAAAAAAACAACACATATACTTATAAATAAAACATAATTAACAAATATAAACTTAATTTATACCTCCCCGGCAACGGCGCCAAAAACTTGCTACTACTTAAATAATAATTCACCTAAGTGTAGGTTGTCTGCAAGTAATATAATTCGTAAGTACGAGATCGATCCACAGAGAGGTTATTTTGAGTTTAAATTTATTAATTTATAGATTACCAAATGCAAGAATTAAGTTTACAAATTATAAACTTTGTCAAGGCTTGAGGATTTATTCTTGGTTTATGTAATATTGTTTAACTAAAAGTAAAACAAAAGAAACCACCATAAATAATGGTTCCAAAAAATTAAACACACACATAATATAATATAGTTCCCACTATAGAAAATACCGAATTAACCGATATTTTATATATGGTACCTATGATTATAATTATGACTATATAAATAAATAAATGCATAAAGTAAATGTTAAATTAAATCATTATATTTCATTTAGAACAACCGGCAGAGCCACGCTATTGCCTAAATGAAATATATTGATTTAATAAGTTAGTTGCGGTAAAGTAAAAGTTAGTTGCGATAAAGTAAATGTTAGTTGCGATAAAGTAAAAGTTAGTTGCGAGAAAGTAAAAGTTAGATGCGAAAAATAAAAGTTAGTTGCGATAAAGTAAATGTTAGATTGTTAGATGTTAGTATTAAATTATAATATTTCATTTAGAACAACCGGCAGAGCCACGCTATCGTCTAAATGAAATATTATGATATTATAATATAATATATATATATATATATATATATAAAATAAGTGATAAAATATTTATTGTATCAAAATTAAATAACAAATCAAGATAACCACTTTAATGGTATCAAGCATTTGATGTAAATTGATAACAACAAATAATTCATTTTTATACCTACAATAAAAATAAGTTAGCTAACTGAAAAGAAATAAAGAAAGAATATACAAAATATAAACAATTTTACTTCACCAAGAATGCATCCTCTTCACCTTGACATAATAGATTTAGCTTGCCATAAGATTACTTTTGATCAACACTAAAATATCACTCATAGTTGAGAACATGAAAGAAAATATATTGGAACTTAGAACTTTGATACACACTCACACTATATTTTACAATGAGATAGAATGATTCTCAAGCTAGCACAAGGTCTCTATTTATAGGCCAAATGAGAGAAAGAGTCAAAATTTTTATTAATGCCATGTAGTTGCAATAGTATTCTTTGTCTCCTCCAAGTTCAATTCCATGTCCCTTCTTTCAATGCTTTGTTCCACGACTTTAATCACCGAATTTGACTCTGCTCAAAACGGCAAACATGTGGGGAATTGTCTGTAGATGAACTTGGCCACTTGGTTCACCTCATTTGGTTAAATATTGAAATAGTTATGATTTGTTTACTATATGCTGGTCATAGTAAAAGTAAATTTGTCCTCCTTTTGATATTTGCACAATTTGATCATCTTAAGGAACTTTTTAGGCAATCATGTCTTCTGCAAAGTTGTAGATAATTTCTCAAGGATTCCAAACATGTTTGAGTCACCTCCATTTGAATTTTCTAGCTTGAGTTATCATTATTTTACCAACACGTAGAAAACCTGAAAATAAAACATATTTAGTAAGACAATTAAATATAAACAAACAATACTAAAATAACATAATTTTATAATTTTAATGAAACTTAAATTTTAAAATACAGGTTTTAACATATAATAAATTATTAATTTTAAGTTTCATCAGGCCCTAACCCCCGAAACCTGGGAGCCCCTTCAAGACATCAAGAACCATGAGCTTTATGGCAAGAAAGCCAAGTTTTGACATGTGCATATTAAAAAAACGAAAATAATAGCATGGCTTTAGATTTTTCGTATATATATTCACACTGTCGGAACATTTCATGTTTGAAATCTTGCATTTGGATGTTAACAAAACTTGTTATTTTGTTTCTAATGAATTTACCTAAGTGCGCAGAAGCTGAAACTGGTCAGGATGGTCAGTTATCGAGCCAAAATTGAAGCTATCAAGACGCAAAACTGAAAGCGCCAACTGATTGCCCAAACTGAATCAGTTCAACTGATATATCAAAGACCAGTTCAACTGATAGTTGGTTTAGCAGAAGACCTTCAGAAGCCCGGCCAGCTGTTAAAGAGCTCAACCGATGAAGAGCCGAGCTAACCAGTCCAACTGAAGCAGGAAAATCAGTTGAACTGACGAGCCAACTGATTTAACCAAACTAGTTCAAGATCAGTTTAACTGACCAGTTCAGAACACCAGTTAGGAATCATTCAGTTTGCAGAACACGACAAGTTTATTCAAATGGAATCCAGCTGTGCGCATTGAGGAAAAGCTTTTGTCCAGTCAAAGGACAATAGTGGACGTTGCAGCATAGCCTAAAGCCAAAATGTTCTAGAATGGCTGTCGGAAAGTACAGACATATTTCGAGGAACAGATTCAAATTGCAACAAACATATTTGATGAGTCTTGTTGTACGATATCATTGTCTCTATAAATACCAGACCAAGATCATCAATATACAAGTGTGTGGAAAAATATAAATGAGTGTGTAAAAGAAGAAGGGCATGCATAATGCACATCAGCTTACAAGAATCAATCAGCCCAAATTTGAGGGAACATTTCAAAGTGTTATCAGTTTAGATTAGAAGCAAAATTCCCTCAGTGTGTGAGAACAATTTCGTGTTGTATTCATAGATTAGTTCTCATACACAATCACTCACATACAGAGAGTTGAGCTTATTGAATTTCTGAGTGAGTCTTGCACAAAGACTTTAAACTTGTATATGTAGTCTTTGACACATAGACGTTAAACAAGTGTTGCCTTCAGTCTAGGCTAGGAGTTCAGTTAGGTAGTAGTGTAAGTCCTAAGCTGAGTGAGTTTGTACAAGGCATTGTCTAAATCAAAGTTTTCTAGTGGAACCTACCCGGGTGGTAGAAGGGGTGACGTAGGAGCAATTGAAGCATCCGAACATCGATAAACATATCTTGTGTACTTAACTATTTAACTATTGTTTTCAAACTGATTTGATCAGTTCGAGCTGTTATGAGTTCAGTTCTTACCATAACTGAACTGATATATGCAAGAACTGATCCCCCTTATTTCAGTTATTCAATTTACGAAATTTAAAAAGACTTTCAAACTAGTTAACTTTATTAAAGAAGGATTATTTCGAGTATTTTTCGCTTGGTTTAAAACCAAACTCGATCTAATTCATCGGTGTTTACATTCTTAGAACACGAGCTATTGCAGCTCATTGAGAATATTGTGTTTGAGGCACCTATCGCAGGTGTCAAAACCGATCCATCACACACATATTATGGCATGAATGATGAGAAAAAAAGGAATAAGACGTGCCTTTGCGTGATTCACGCACGAAAATTCATGTCTAGACGCGAGGGAACATTACCAGAGAGACGGGGAAGCCTTGCTGCTTTTTTCTTTCAAAATCATGTGAAATGCCCTAGGTTTCGTGTAGGCGTGTGCGTATGGCTTCTAGGGAGAGAACCCTAGGTTTCTTGTTGATTTGGGTGTGTGATTTGTGGGAGAAAAAGGGCTTGGAATCAAAGCTTTTGTAAGGTTCAAAATACGATAACGTAATCCAACTACATGCAAATATAGGGAAATGAAAAATGACTAATTAAATGATTTTAATGACATGAATTAATTATGGTATGCTTGATTACTTGTTAAAATATGGTTTTCTATTAGAATGCATAAAACTGTGTTTAATGGTTATTCGAGACGCGATCGAGGATCGGAGACCGGGGACCATACGAGATAAAATATTTTTATTAAATAATTATTTTTAGTTGTTTAATGTGTGGTGTATTTTAAATAGAATTTTTGAAAAGGTGTTGTTTTAAGGTGTTTTTATATGCCGAGTTGTATCTTAAACCGATAATCGATTTTCGATAAAAATATGGACTTTTTGAGAGCTCGGCTAATACTTTTACGAACTTTCCTAAACAAAATATTTTAGATATCAACTAATGGGCTTAATGAGTCTATTATACTAGATTAATGGACCTAAGATTGCACCATGTGTTTTAATTAGAATAAAAAGCCAAAGACACTCTCCAAAACCCACCCTAATCACATGCACACCTCACCCTAGATTGCAAGGACTCTTCTTCAGCAACACCACCACACACCACACAAAAAAATTGTGAGAGCAAAGACACGTTTTTGAAGGGAAATTCAGCAAGAGTCCATTTCCGCCAACGTTTCTCGCATCTCAATAAGTTTTTCGTGCGTAAAATACACAAAGACACGCCTTAATATTCCTTAAATCATCTTTCACAATCATCTTTCATACCATATTATGTATATTTGATTATCCTTGCATGAAAAATAAGATGCACTATTTTTATTTTCGTTTTTATGGCTTTATATGCATAAAAGTATAGTTTTCGTTTTTATAACTCTTCCTAATGATGCACAAAGAGGCTCCCATAGAAGGAAAACTTGAAGAGATGTTTTTTCACATTTTTAAGGACCCTTAGGTTCATGTTTGAAGGCTGGACAAGGAGGGAGAAAAAGATGAACAAAAATTTGGGTTAGTGGTAGGCTAGGGTTTTGGCTAGGAGTCCTTGAGAAGCATGGTACTTAGCTGCTATTAGGGCACATCCATGAGACCAAAGAGGGCTGTAGGATGGTCCTAGGGTGGCTGCATGAAGGCTAGTTCAAAGGGCAATGGGCTGCTAGGTTCTGTCTAGCAACAGGTTATCGGTTCAGTTTAGGTCCTAGGATGGTCAAATAAGGCCTAGACATGGCGGCTAAGGGGACTGGAGTCGAGGCAAGCTAGGGATAGAACCAATTAGGGCTAGGGTTTTGTGCAAAAAAATTTAGAAGGTTCCTAGGCTGGTCTATGGGTCTTAATTGGATTGATTTAAGTTGTATATGGTATAGCTATGAGTTATTAAGCTATGGTTCAAGTTTGGTAAAGTATGGTTAAGTTTCGAGTCAATACGAGTCAAAATCGGGATGTACGTCTAAGTTTAAATACGAATTGGGAAAGTAATCGAGAAGCTTAAGTTTATGTCTAAGAAATATTTAAGGGTGTATTTTAAGGTGTCATGTTAAGTTTGGATGGATTTGGATCGTCTTTTTAAGGTCTAAGGATAAATTGGGAAAGTTAGGGTTTCATGGGCAAAACTGTCATTTTACACCTAAAAAATGGTAGATGTTCTGGCAGTGCCCTGAATGCTGTAATAAATGTTGAAATTTTTATTTTAAATGTTTATAGAATTTTATGATAAAACTTAATGAAACGTCTACTACTAAAATACTGCTAATTTTTTTAAGCTATTTTCAAAAATTACTCAAATACACGCATTTAAAAAGAATCATTCAACTACTGAATAAAATACTGCAGTTAAATAAAAATCTAAATATCAACAAATCCTATACTACTGTTTTAAAAGAACTTCAATGAAATATTTGAAATCCTATCAATCATCCACATGAAAAACGATGCGAAACGTAAAACATAATGTATCAACCATGACTCATAAACATAAAATGCGGAAAAATGCAAGTTCCTAGGGTCAACATGCACACACCCAGCTCCGCCTACTTAGTCTTCAGCACCTCTAGTCTCCACATCATCATGCTCACCTGCATCATTCACACCTAGTGAGTCTAAAGACTCAACACACCTGAATCGTTATAACAAGTATATATACATAACTTGCAACAGTGAAAAGTACTCTAATTAACATACATTTCATGATCTTAAAAGCATGAACTTAAACATAGCATGTTAAAGCATAACATGTCCATCACATATCTCATCATATCAACATATACATGTTCATTTTCTTTATTTGAATTTAGATCATTAGTTGTGACTTTCGTATCAGCTCTAGTCGATGAATCCATCTACGTATAACTGTGGTACCCGGTGGCGAGGACATCAGCGACAGTATTACACATCCACTGAGCCTTGGCCTTACATGTTTGTATTCGTATTAGTCACAACCAACTCCCATCCTTCAAAAGAATCATCGTATTCATCACTTATAAAAATTATGCATATATGTAAATTTCCTTAAAATCAAGCATGCAACGTGTAAGTTCTGGAAAATTCAAACTACGTAACTCGAATGCATGCAATCTAGGGTTTTTATTTAATATATATATGTTTAATGATTTTATGCATTTATTGCATGATTATTGCATAGTTATGTGTTTATTTCATTGTTAGTTAAAGTTTCATGCATTAGAGTTTTAGGTTGCATCTCATGCTCGAATGAGTAATGGAGACAGGGGATAATCAGGAAAAATGTTTTTATTAAATAATTATTTAATATATTGTGTAATTAAGTATGATTTTTGAAAATGAGCCTTGGTTGGGTAATTTTATTCGACGGATCATATTTTTAACCGGTACGCAAATTTTATAGATTCAGAGGACTTTTTGATGGTGCGACCAATACCTTCAAAAATGTACATAAACGAAATATTTTTTGGAAGTATTTTTGGGTTTGATTTATTGCATAATGGGCCTAAAATCATTTTAAACTCATTAATTTTAATTAGGGTCCATTATACACTAATTCCTAATTTAGAAACCTATCAACCCTAACCCTAAACCTAATATCACCTAGTGGCCACCTATCCCTCTCATTTAGGAGCCTCTATTCTCAAAAAATACAGCAGCCTCTCGATTTTATCCCTAGGTTTCAAGAAACAATTCTTCTCCGCCTCTCCGGTGCCCGTTCTACGCAATAACCTTCGAGTTTCGAGCACACAAATGTTAAGGCAAGCCATGTATCTCTTTTTATCATCATTTATATGCTGATGTATATGTATTTGCATGGAGAATTCTTTGAATTATCACGTGGTATCATTTTTTCAAGGCTTTGACATGAAAAGTGCATCTTTTATTACATAACTCACGTTTTTGTTACCTTGGTGCAAGGGGATACCGGGTGAGGGTCCTAGAGGGCTGTTTACGTCAATGAAATATCCGAAAATGGGTTGGAATCTAAAGTGGTTCACGTTTTGGTAGAGGCCGATCATGATTTGTTGGGTTGAAGTCGTGGTGGACGCTAGGTTGGGAGTTTTGGATGGAGCCGTCGGTGTGAGGGGATTTTCCAAGCCGTGGACCAGACCTTGGTGGGTCTGAGTCATGGCCTAGGATGGCTCGAATGCTGTTGGTTGTGACCTTAGAGCCAATCGAAGGCATCAAGTCGAGAGTGGTCGTTTTGGTCTCGGTTGGGGCGATATTGGTGACTAGCGGATGGTTGCATCTTGCAGCGTGAATGGGGCTGTCAGATTGTGTTAGGTAGGTCCTGTAGGGTCCAAAGGTAGGCTAGGAAGGGTTGGTTCAGGGCTGGTCCTCGTTGATTTGGGCTAAAGTCGAGGAATCGGGGTATAGACGCAACTAGGGTTTCGTGGTTTGTCCGCTGGAAATTTCCAGCAACTATCAGGCTTGGTTCGTAGGTCCCAAGGGGTCTGAAGGGTTTATGGTCTGGTTGTGTAGGTTTAAGTCACGGTTTAAATTTGGGAAGATTTGGTTAAGTTTCGGGTTGATTCAAGTTAAAGTAGGGACCCCGATCCAAGTTTTAAAATGAATCGTATAAGTTTTGAAACAAACTCGATTTTATGTCTAAGAAATGGTTATTAATATGTTTTGAGATGTTTTAAGGAGTTTGGTAAGATTCTGGTCAAAATTTTGAGGTCCAGGGGTAATATGGTCAATTAGGGTTTCTAGGGAAAAAATGGTCATTTTGTACTCGGGTCGAGTTTTTAGTCCTTGCAGCGCCCTAAACACGATTTGACATGTTTTAAATGTTTATGTTATCATGAATATGACTTTTTATGAAATTAAGAAAGATACGTTTGCATGCTTGATTTTGAAAAAAATTATGTATATGCATGATTTTGATAAGTGATGAATATGATGACACGTTTTGAAGGAAGGGAGTTGTTTGTGTCTAATATGTATATGTATACGATGAGTTGTAAGGCCAATGCTCAGTGGATGGGTAATATTATCGCTGATGTCCCTGCCACCGGGTACCACAGTTATATGTAAATGGATCCATCAAATAGAGCTGATACGAAAGTCACAACTAATGAACGAAATTAAATTAATTAAAATAAACACGTATATGATGATATGTTGAGACATGATTTGACACGTATGCTTTATTATGTTTACGTTTACGCTTTTAAGATCATGAAATGCATTTTTATTACATTACTTTTCACTGTTGCATTTATGTATATGTACTTGTTATAAAGTTACAGGTATGTTGAGTCTTTCGACTCACTAGGTTTGAATGATGCAGGTGAGCCTATTGATCAGGAGATGGGAGGTGCCGATGACTGAGTAGGCAAAGTTGGTAGTGTGCACGCGAACCCGAGGACCGTATTTTCCGCACATCATGTTTATGAGATGGAATGATTTTGGATATTTTTATACCTATGTCTTTTTATCATGTTTATGTTTTGACAGGATTTTTACACGTTTCATATTTGTTTTATTTTAAAAAACGGATGCCGATGGTTGACGAAATGTCTATGATGGATCTGTTCGGGCACCTTTGAAGGTGCTTCAAATACAATATTCTCAATGAGCTGAAATAGCTCATGCTCTAAGAATGTAAACACCGATGAATTAGATCGTGTTTTGTTTTAAACCAAGCAGAAAATACTCGAAATAATCATTCGTAAAAAAAGCTAATTAGTTTAAAGCTTTTAACTTGTGTAAACTGATTAACTGATATAAGGGGTATCAGTTCTTGCATATATCAGTTCAGTTATAGAAAGAACTCAACTGATAACTAGCTCGAACTGATCAAACCAGTTTGAAAACAAAATTTAAATAGTTAAGCACACAATATATGTTTATGAATGTTCGGAAGCATTCAAGGCTATACTTCGAGCTTACAAGCACAAACTGTTATTGTGATTATATTTGATCTTGAAGAAATCAATTGTGCTAAGTTATTTCAGTCCAATTGAGTAATGTCAGCTAGTTTGTAACTAAGAATTTCAGTTTCGCATTGTTAAGTCCAAAACTGAAGTGGGTCTGTACAACTCTTTGTATCGATCAAAGTCTTTTAGTGAATATCCTATCTTTGTGATAGAAGGGGTGACATAGGAGTGTTTGAAATCTCGGAACATCCATAAAATCTTGTGTCCTCTTATTTCAATTTTATTCTATCTATCAATCAGTTGATTTCCGCACTTTTATTGTTAACTGATTGATATCGACTTACAAGATTCATGAGTATCAGTTTATCACTAAACTGACTCATCTAAGAAGAAAATGTTGTGAAAATTGTTAGTGTTTATTCAACCTCCCCTTCTAAATACTCTTTCACCTTGACTCGATCCTATCAGACATGCTACTATAAAGAAACCCATTGCAAAGTAGGAATCAAAGAAACTGTATCCAAGCCCAAGAGGAAACTGATTCTGCAATCTAGTGACTTTGAGGTAGCAACTCCTCCTCCTCCGAAAAAGCCCTAGAACAACAAAAATAGACCTATGCCTAAACCAATCAACACAGTACATATCTCTCACGTGCAAGCAGTGGAGGTCACTATAAACAAGGTTACTAAAGAGCCAGCAGAAAAATTGAAATTGGTAGCGGTGGTATCTCCACCAAGAAAAATCAATATCCCAATAGCTCTCCTTCCTCAAAGACCAACAACGGAGTAATCATTAAAGATCTCATCAAATCTATCGGCTCAGGACTGGTCTCTACCTTCTTCTCCTCAGCCTCAGGAAAAGGAAAAGAGAAGGCACATGAAGTTCAAGTCTCAGAACCAATATCAGCAATCCAGACACAAATAGACCTGCTGATGGATGAAGTTAATAAATTTGCTGAGGAAAATAACAATTTTTTTTATGAATGAGTGAAACTTAGAACAGTCAGCTTCGCTAAAAATTTGAAAAAGAAGGATGTACTGAACATACATAGCACTAAAGAAGGTTGTGCTGCAACAAATCAAAACTGTGATTATTACTGAAGCCCTTCAACGTCCAGATTATCTTCTAGATCTTCTCAAGATTCAAAAGCTGACAACAATTTGTGTTGAACACAGATAAAACTATGATCTTTTATGCCCAACTGCATTTGATGATATAGTAATAATAAATCAACTGGATATGGACCTGGTTTCCATGTACATGAAGATCAAATTCTAGAAAAATGACCACAAACTTTTTGAGCCAGTAGATTCCAAGGAAGATAAAGTGGCTAGATCTTCATCTCAGTACGTCTTTGAGCATCTGACTATATCTGATTCCATGGAAGCCTAGCTTCTTTCTCAGCCAGATATTGTCACTTCTCCTCCTTTGAGGAAGATTACTCTTCCAAATATTGAAAAAGTTGTACAATCCGTTGCACAACAACAACAATTCTTTGGAAGTTATAAAAATACACTATCTATCTCTCAATTTTTGAAAACCAGCCGATCTTCTATGAAGTAGCTTTGTACGACACAAACTGAACAGTCAACGCACGTTGATAAGTTATTATTTAATCATTTTGAGGATCAAATTTGTGATTATAATTTCCTCGTGAAATATGTGTAATTAAGAGTAATAAGTCTTACTGCTCAAATAAATTTAGATTGAAGTTTATTAAGAGTGTCAGTTAGGCAGTAGTTAAGTTCTACTGAAGTGGGCATCTTCAAATTTCTTGTAATTACGTAAGTCTTTTAGTGCAATCCTCTGTAAGGAAGAAGAGTGACGTAGGTGTATTGAAATCTTCGAACATCCAAAAATAATTTTATGTCTATTTATCTTTCAGCTTACCTATCATAAGTATTATTTAATGGAACCCAACTAATTTTTTTGATAAGCCATTTGTTAAAACAATATCAGTAAGTCTACTTTCGCACACTTCATTCTAATTGATTTAAGGAAAACATAACCTACAAAAATAAAAATTTAAGGTTGCTAACACAACCAAAATATTTGTTAAAATAAATTAATTCACCAACCCTCTAAATTTATTTTCAATCCTAAGAAAATGACGAAAAAAAGATGTAATATTCATATTTAATATCAAAAGCATCGAACAATATGTTTCATGTTTACAAATTCAAATAAAATCACTTAGATATATCAAATTATTCTAATTATCAATTTTAGTGTAACTTTATACTCAAGATTTTAACTACTTAATTATTCTTTTGGGCTCGGCCAACTAATAAACTTTTTAACGCCCCTGGCCCAATGAAAAGGATTAAGAACACTAATTGCGCTTTGGAAGTCAGGAAGTCCAGACCAATAAACCCATAAGGCCCATTCTATGGGGTTCTTAATAGAAATGAGCAATTTTTTTTTTTTTTTTTTTTTTTCTAGGTGAAAGGAAGTTTTATATGAACCAAATAAGAAACGTATTATATTAGAATGGATCTATTTATTTGGTAGTTTTGATGTATTAATTTATTTACTAAAAATAAAAAATATAAACCAATTAATTTTTTCGATAAATAAGTTGGGCCTAAATATCCAATATAATGACTTCTATTGTTCCAATTATTTTAGAAAAAAAATGTAGTAAGCTGGGAAAACAAAATTAATTTGACCAATTTCCGAATTCTAGCTCATTCTGTTATTTTTTTTTAATGCTCGCATAGGCTAAGGTAACACTATTGACGGTTCTTCTCGAAAAAGAGTTATTCCTTGGCTGAGTTTATTTACTCAGACTAGTGCTTATCGAGTCAAGATTTTATCTACTTTGTTTTGTTATTAAAAGTTGTAAGATCCAAAAATTAGCGAAGCCGATCGGGTAAAATTGTATGAAGGGGTGAGTTGCTAGTTTCGTGAGCCTAATATAAGTGATTTGCTAGTATAGTCACCATTATCATGTTTCATAAATCATAAAAAGAAACCCCA
Source organism: Primulina tabacum (assembly GCF_025594145.1). Lineage (NCBI taxonomy): Eukaryota > Viridiplantae > Streptophyta > Magnoliopsida > Lamiales > Gesneriaceae > Primulina > Primulina tabacum. The sequence goes on along the minus strand of NC_134555.1, from coordinate 13,293,689 downwards.
AATCTAAAGAAGATGAGTAGATATTAAACCCAAAACGTCCAATTCATAACATATAAGAGTCTTTACATGTCTGATTGATGAATCTAATTAAAAGGAATGATGATGTTTCCGATGTTGTTGTGCCACGGATCGGCCAAGTGATACGCCAAGTTCTCCAGTGGTCCTGTCCCGGGGTAGGCCGATTGCTGCACGCAGAACCCCACGAATGCCAACATAGCGAGACGCCCTATATTAATTTATTTTGGAAGAAAATTATTATAAAAAAAATGTTAGTCGTTATGTATGGATAAATATAATTTTAAAATAAGACAGGAGGATGGTCGGTACCATTCTTGATCTCCTTTATCTTGTACTCGTGGAAGGTTTTCGGGTCTTTCGAGAAGCCCAACGGGTCGAAAGCCCCGCCCGGATACTTCTTCTTCTCAGTGTCCTTCTCAATGCTCCTCTGGTGCTCCACAAAGGCAATGGCCAAGAATTCTATCACCAAAATTGTGGGCAGGGTGCCCCATGGAACCGGGTTGCCCAGATACGTGGCTTGCCCACCCGGAACCGCCGCCCATTTTTGGGCCTCGACCCAATTACCCAGTCCCAGTGCTTCAGGAACGAGGATCCCGGGCTGGATTATGACACATAAAAGCACATTACTTAATTGGTCAAAAATATCTAATAAAAATAAGCCATTAATAAACAAATTATTTGAGATTTAAAAGTTGTCAAAAGAACATACATATTCTTATCTAGATGCACAACATAGATACGTGAGACGACTTTTTAAATTTACAGTCTTTCTTTCTTTCTTTTTTCAAATTAAACTTCAAATATCTAATGGTTTAAAGAGTAAAAATATTATATGCCAAAATCTTGACAAATAAAGACTTTTGTTCTGAAAAAAATATAATGTAGTTGGAAAAAGAACATACAACTGCAAGCATAGCCCATCTGCAGTGGTACACTTCAGATTCCTTGAATCTCTCAAGATTCTCCGGGACCGACCCTAGGCCAAGTGGGTCGAATCCAAAGTCTCTGATATTCAAACATCGAAAACAAAAAAAAAAGTTAACTAGACTTGATCAAACATAAATTTGTATGAAAATCGGATAAAGCTTCGTACGCGGGAGCGGATCCGTCGAGGTACGGAGGACGGGGCTCGCCGGGCATCCATTCGGCGCCGGACATGGAGAATCTAGAAGTTGTCAAGTTGACGCCGAAGCTGACCGACGATGCGAATTTCGACTTGGAAGCCGAGAGGAGGGAGGGGCGTGCAGCCACGGCGATGCCGCAACTCATGGAGGCGCTGGCTGCCATGGGCTTTAGGTGTGATGCTGTGTTCGGTTTTGGTTGCGGGAATGGTTTGGAACGATCCCAATGAAGGATGGTGCAGTATATGGAAAACGGGGGATATAGGCAAAATCCAAATGTGGGATATCATTGGATGATGATATCCCAATCTGTGATGTGGTTGGGCCACGTGTGCTTTGGGCAATCCATTGAGATGATGTGGAGAATCAAGTGGGATATTGTCATGGGTTTCTGTGGTGGAGATTCTGTACTTGGATTGGGGTTGTGGTTTGTTGTCTACGTGGGAAATACATGGCCATATACATATATGGATATACTCTCATGTAAAAATAATTGATTTGTAAGTCATAAATGGATATTAAAACAAAAGTACAAAATGAACCATTGAGTCGATCTGTACAACATTAGGTTAGTAACGGAACATTAAAATTCTTATCTTAGCCGTAGAAATCGATGAGGTTCGATTCTGTCCATACCTAATACAACCATGCTCTAGTCATTAATTTATGCTTCAAGAACATGTGAATGCTAGTTCAAAAAATGATCTTGTCTAGGGTACGTTGCGAAATGAACTCTAAAAAAATATGTTTCGTGTTAGTTTATGTTGTCACTTATAAATCTCAATTCTAACAAAAAAAAAAATAAAGATATTAATAAATAAATAATGAATAATCCATAAAACCGACTCTATAACAAGCTAATAAAAAACTTGAAGCGTACTAACATCAGGTGCCGCAATCTAGTACTGTTTGATGAAAGAATAGACAAAATTATTTGCATTCATCACTCATGCAGCACAAAATCACTTCTCAACATGTTCTATAAAAACTAGTAAATGATAGGCATCATGATGCATATAATGCTGCTTCGTCTGCAACTAAAAATTGTATGGTTCCTTCAAGGGAAAATTTTTCAGCAACTTCCGGGCTCTAGTATTTCATTCGTTAAACTTTTCGTGTTGATTCCTTCGATTAGTTAGACCTGTTTGACGAACAGTAATTATTGCATCATTCCTCTTGCACATTCAAGAGTGCGAATAATAATAAATCGAATGGATAACGAACCGGTCCAATAGTATCCTCCATCATTTTGAACTTTAATTGCATTCCATTGGTCAAAGTGGCAACCTTGAAGGAATATGTTCTGCAAGTTTTCGCTAGAATTTTAAATGCAATACTAAGCTAGCTTCATATAGCTAGGGATCAATGCCCAAAAAAAAAATGGTTGTTCCTTTTAATCCGACTGGAACTAAAGTCGTAGTTCCAAACGACAGACAATTTCAGAAATAACGTAACATGGGTCATGCTATCGTGCACTGAATACAGGCTCTGCATCTGCAGTAGGTTGAGTTCTGTGATTATATTTGAGGAGTAAACCTTCCGAGGCAAGTCCCGGCGAACTCAGATCCCTATAAAACAGCAATAAAACGCTTGTAAGAAATGGTTTATACTGACATGCATGAGTACTAAATGTAAAGAGGGCAATTCCAATATACTTGACAAATGGCTCTAGATCCTTCCATTCCCACATTGGCATATCACGAAATAGAACGAAAAATCGTTCTCCTGGAGGAGAGGGAAGAGAAGAGACACTAAAGGAGTAAACCCAAGTCTGTATTGATAAGGAAAATTTATAAATCACATAACCATCGTGCTAAATCATTAAAAATTTTGACTGAAAACTTAAAAGGAAGCATATTTGAAGCCATAATTCTATATTCTTTAGAATGCATCTTCATAAACATTAAAATTATACATTAATTAGATATTTTATAGTAATAAATTTATAGTTTTTGTTTTATTAAATGTTTAAATATTATATGTTTTATAATAAATTGTATAAAATATAAGTTGTTGTGTAATTATAAGTTTTTACTATTTTTACATGTTCGATAAAACAAGAATAACTTTGGCGTGACAAATGAGATTAAGATGATACTTGGATGTGTAGAAAGTTAATGTTAATATCTACAATATTGGTGGCAAGCAAGAGATAAAAACCCTCTCATAATTGGGATCAAATTAAGCAACAAATAAATTTACCAAATGAGTGACAGTTTTACAATACTCTAGCATTTTGACCATATCTCTAAAATTATTTGGTCAAATGGTAAAAAAAATACCACAATTCAAAAAACTCAATTATCTACATGTTTTGTTTTACCATACTCTAGCATTTTGACCATATCTCTCAAATTACTTGGTCAAATAGTAAAAACAAATACCACAATTCAAAACCCTCAATTATCTACATGTTTTGTTTTATGTGGAAAAGAAAATTCGGATGAGAAGATTTTCAAAAGTGATGTGTATGATGATATAATTTCTTGAAACACCAATGAAGACTTGTGTGCAAAAAAATAATATTTTATTTGTGGTTGTCTCCCCAAATTTGGCCATAAATAAGGGTGCATTGTAATGTATTGAGATATCCCTCATTCTATGAACAAACTTTGAGTTCATAATATTTCTCTCTTTATTTTTCCTTTATTTCTTCATTTAAATATAATTAGCATGTTAATTTCATATTCAAAGTTTTATACTTTGAATAATGAGAAGCTAATTTCCCAAGTTTGAGATAAAAAGTTGAAACTCTTGATATGATAATAAGGTTATTAAAAGGTAAAAATCTATGTTTTATATTATTTAATTTTTATTTATTTTTTATGTTATATTTATTTCTTTAAACATTTTTATACCCTACTTATAAGTGGGAGTTTTGATTTATTGTTATTATATGTTACACTAAATTCTTGGAACCATTTAAATATTAGTTTGGTATCATGAACCATTTAAAGTGGATGCCTTGATTTATTATATATGTATATATCATAATATTAATTTCTTGATACAATTTAAATGTTAGTTTGGTATTACCAACCATTTAAAGTGGATGTCTTGATTTTAGGGATGTCAATGGGTCCGGGTTTTACCCAGACCCGCAATGGATCCACGCGTATGGGGCCAGTTTGGGCATACTAAATGTGTCATGGGACGGGTCTCGCGTCCAATTTTTCAGACTCGTCCGGGTATGGGGTGGGTCATGGGTCCTATAATTCTCCGCCCCATACATGCCTCATATATGTGGATATAAATACTCTAGGGTTTTATTTTTATTAATTTTTTTTTAGTAGTCCACTTCAACCATAACGGTCTTAGATATTCCTATGTCAATTGTTGGATTTGAATTTGCTTTTACCAACAGTGGAAAGGAATAATAGTTGGTCCTCATCTTAGTATGCGTAATCCAACGACTTTGAAGGCATTGATGTGCTCGTGAAGATGGTTATAGGGTGAGGTGAGAGGTAAATAAATCACAGTTTAATTTTATTATTGTACTTTCATTTTAATTTTGTTACTGTACTTTCTCTTTAAATTACATTTTTTTTAAAAGTTTTAAATTACAGTTTTATTTTTTCAATGTAATTTCTCTCTTTCATTTTGTAGTTAATCATTCGAGTAGTTTACCAACTTGTCCCACCATTCTGGATGAAGAAGATGATCCCGAAGAATGTGTCTTAAATATTGCCTACTCGCTGATTTTATATTGATCTGTTTAAGTTATGTTATGACTTATTTGAGGATGTCAAGATTTTTTTGGAGAGCTAATAACTCTTTTTTTTATGTAAATCTTTATGTCGTGAAAATACTTTGTTTGTTATTATTAAGTATGGTCGAAGACATGAATTATTTTTCTATTGTGTTGTATTTAGATGCTTGTCTGATTCATAGTTCAGTCATGTGAGAAGAAATATTACTGTTTTTATTTTAAAAAAATTCGGGTCTCACAGGTATACCCAGCCCCGTTTCGTATTCAAGGTGGGGCGGGTCTGAAGAATATTTAAGCGGGGTAATGCGGGTAATGGGTCAAAGTTTTCTTCATGGGGCGGGTCTTGGTGTAATATCCCGACATTTTATCATGTTATTGTTGATGGTGTAATTTATGATTTATTATGGTAAGGTATAGTAATGGATATTTTATATGGTTTTGGTGGTTGAGTTTATGTGGAATGGTCATTGATTATGTTTATGATTATTGGGATGGTTAAAATATGGTCATTGTTTATGGTTATTGGTTTGGTATTATGTTCATAGTTGTTGATGGTTATGGAGGGGAATGAGTTCATTGATGGTTGTTGGATGGTTCGAGTTTGTGTTTGTATTGGATTTGGTGGAGGTTTTGGAGTGGATGCTTTGATGACTATAGTTTTTAGAAGATTGGAGTGCAGAAATTGTATGAAAAATATGGCAGTAGTTGTGGTTTTTAGCATAATGTTTTGTATATTTGATCCAATTGATGTGAAGTTGCTTCCATTAGAAAGATAAGATATAAGACTATAACTTTTTTGTTTTGAGTTTTGTTCAAATCAATAGGGAAGACGAGCCAAAAGTGGCCCGAAATGTGTCGTGTGTATCGTTGTTCCTGCACTGACATATTTTGGGAGAATGAGCATAAATTTTTACTCAGACCTTCAAATGACATGAGGCCAATTGGAGATGCAAGAAAACACATAGGGCTAAAACTTTCATGTTGACCACTTTTGCAAATTCTGAAGCTAAAAATGAGTTTTTTCGGCAGAATGTGGCGCGCATATGCGCCAGAACTCGCGCATATGCGCCGGTGCTGAAGTTTAATGTTTGGGCAGAAGGGGGCGCGCATATGCCCCCGGAAAGTCGCGCATATGCACCCAGAGGCCTATATAAAAAATAAAAAACAAGTTTTTAAGCACTAAAAGGTTTATATATTGCATTGGATAGAGCTTTCTTCTCATTTTCCTTGTAAAGGCCCGTATTTCGTATTCATAATTTTGCGGAATTATTAAAATTTTTCTAAATAAATAAATAATCATTGCCTCATTTATAAAATAAACATGTAAATAATTTTAACTTTAAAATAACAGCGGAAGTAAATAAAATTTTCGAGCAACAATTTAAAAATAATCCAACGTAAACAACAATTTATAAATAATCCAACGTATTAAAACTGAGTTTGAATAATAAAAGATGCATAAACTAAATCATGAGGTCCTCGGGTTTACTACTGCTGTCCCAAGATCGCTCACTGGTCTCCGCCCGCAGTCTCGGCCTCATCAATACCTACAACAATCAAGTCTAGTGAGTCTAAAGACTCAACATGTATATATCGTGAATAACAAGTAAATATATCATAAAATCGCATGCAACGTAAAAATAAAGTATCGTAAAGCGTACGGTGAAAATCGTATCATGAATAACTACGTGCATATCTGAAAATCATACGTAAAAGCTTTGTTCAATAGAGCTCTGTTATAACATATCATAATTTTCTGGTAGAGATAATGTTTCTAAGCAAGTGGCCCATAACATAACGTAAGCGCCTGATCAGACTAAACCACAGTATACTGAGCGGTAGAGATCAATCACAGCCCTTGGACTGGATGTCCATACCCATACATAATCATAAACCGGTCGTAAGTCATCGGGTGGAGAGGTCCTCGGTTGCGCCTACCGACTTCCAAATCCATAAGCATAAGGTGGCCACAAGACATATAGCATATATCTAAAAAATAAACATTTTATATTTTTATGCACGTAATATAATTATAACCTTATTTTTAGCGGATGAGTTGGATCGTTCCCAAGCTTGCTGCGACTTACTTCTAATATGTGACACATGCAATAAATCTTAACTTGACAAAATTTTAACAATAGAACCAAAAACGAGACGATTCGGACCAACAACTTGATTTTTAACCATGGCTTCGTACCAACCCGAACCAACATTAAACTGAAGTTTAACCATGATTAAAAATACCCCAAACATACTTAAAAATATGCATAATAACTGTATAACACGAAAATAGGTGAAAGGAATCCAAAAATATAAAACACTCTTTCGAGAGTCATTTTGGCACCTTTTACCGTACATTCTCGTACGACCTCTAAACTCGACCAAATCACGAACGGACAAAAACATGACTTTCCTAACTCATTGAGGTACTGTCCAGTCCAAGGCCATGGGTTAAAAGCCAACCAAGAACCCAAACATGACCTCTGAAACGAAACTGAACTTGCTGTCAAAAACGAAAATTGCAGCAGTAGCTGCTGTGCGTATTTGGTGTACAAATCTGAAACAAATGGTCGTTGGTTTGAAACACCGTCCAAAGACACTTACCAACATCCTAAGCATGGCTTGGACCATGGTTAAGGGCTAAAAGCCAACCACAACCCACGCAAACACCTAGGACAATTACAGCACCAAACCGAGAATACAACTTTCTGTATAGTGTGATGTATTGATTTGTTTTACTGTCTTGGGTCGTTCCAATGGCCATTTGATTGACCATGGATCGATCTAGACATGATGGAGTGTTGTATGAACCATGGCTATGGGTTAGGAGCTAACCATAATCCAAACCACACTGAAAACCCGAAATGCATACACACATATTTTGAAGAACCCGAAAGTAACTTTTTTTGTTGTGTTGAAATTCTAATGGATCTGTGACTCAAGCTTATAAAAACTGATTTGGTCATAATCTAGATATGATAAGGAAGGGTTCTAACCATGGCTACAGTCCCTAAGACAGCCAAGGTTCGAGCACCCCACTGAAACAACTCAATGACAGAAAGTGTGGCTCATTTCTGCGCCTAAGGAGAACTTGCTGTCACTTCCCTTTTCTAGAGTGTATGGACCGAAACAATTTAACCAAAAACACTCTAACACATTTTAAATTATGCCTAGAAGCAGCCTTGGAAGCCTGGAACCGAGCAACATCCTAAAACCAATAAAAGAAATAGAAATCGTGAAGCACACTCATATGGCCGAGAGGCCTGTACTAAATTCCTTGTAAACCTGCTGTCATTTTCGAGTTCCTGCTTGAATCATGCTTATAAATTGGTTTAAACATATCTATAGGACTTGATTGAAGAGTCAAGAAACAATATATACATGCCTGGAAATTTGTTTTGACAAAACAAATCAAAACGACAACACGATGCGACGGGATCGGAGTTGAGGATTCTTTTCTTTCTTACTTTTCCTGTTGCTGTTCTTACGATTTTCTCAGCTGATTCTTCTGCTAATTTTCGAGCATATGGATGTAGGAAATGTAGGTAATGAGGGTGAATGATATAGGAGATGTTAAAGGTGCTATAATATGAATTTAGTTTGGGAGTTACAAGTCAAGAATTTGAATGGTTTTGCATTGGTTCTCATTCCTATGCTGTATCTATTCTTATTCTTTTACTTCACAATTTCAGTAGCCTTTCTTCTGATTTTTTCGAGTATATGAGATGAAGAAATGTTATGTAATGGAGGTGTTAAAGGTACCATAATATGTATTAAGTTTGGGAGGTTACAAGTGAATGCTTTGAATGAAATTTGAAATGCTTTCTTGTTGCCATTGGGTATTGCTTCGAATCCTTGCTGCATTTTCTAGTTAATTTGCTAGGTAATTAGTTGAGAAAAATGAGGTGTAATATTGTTTTTAATTAGTGAATTAAAATGATCAAATGAATGAACACACCATGAAGTCTCATTATAGGTACTTTGAAAGGAAAAGTTATTACACCTTTGAATTGTATTGACCAAATTCCAACTTATTTTGAATTGTATTTTATGGTTTAAATTTGCATTTTAATTGTTTAAGATTTTAAACCTCCAATATATATATTGTAATGCATTAACCAATTAATTTAGTTTAGAATCTTGCATGGCATTCATGACTTCAAATTTAAATGTTTAAAGGCTATGTTTACTTTCTTGAATATTTTATACCTAGATTAATTCACCTTCATTTATTCACATATTTTAATTTAAGCCTTAATTAAATATTGAACCTAAAAGAATTTATTTAACAACTTAGCTCTAATTAATTTAAATGAATCTTAAAACATTCTATTTCTTTAAATTAAATTATTCTTTGACTTAAATTAAATTTAAGAATATATTTCTTAGTATTAATCTTATTTCTAATTTCCAAACTCTGGTCCGACCTCGCGTATTTATCTTAAAAAAATAAAACTAAACATCTACTTTTAAAATAATTAGAACATTTCATATTTATATAAAATATTCATTTTTAATTTAAATAGTAGCAATTATGCATGGGTTATACGTAATCTGATTTTCGGGTTCTACAACTCTCCCCCCTTAAAAGAATTTCGTCCCAGAAATTAAAACTTACCGAATAACTCGGGATAACGACTTCTCATCTCCGGCTCAGATTCCCACGTAGCTTCCTCCTCCGAATGATTGAGCCACTTGACTTTCACTAGCTTGACCATTTTGTTCCGAAGCCTTTTCTCTTGGCTGTCTAGGATTTGCACTGGTCTTTCCTCATAAGACAAGTTCGGAGTGAGGTGTAACGGTTCAAAGTTCAAGACATGCGATGGATTCGCCATATACTTCCTCAACATGGAGACGTGAAACACGTTGTGTACTCCGGCCAGATTCGACTGAAGAGCAACACGATAAGCTAACGTCCCAACTCGGCCGAGGATCTCAAATGGTCCAATGAATTTCACACTGAGCTTTCCTTTCTTCCCGAACCGCATGACGCCTTTCATCGGTGCTATCTTCACGAAAACATGGTCACCAACAGCAAACTCTAAATCTCTCCTTCTCTGATCCGCATAACTCTTCTGTCTACTCTGAGTAGTCCTCATCCTATCACGGATCTTGACTACTACAACAGCAGTCTGCTGCACAATCTTCGGACCCAATTCTGCTCTCTCCCCTACTTCATCCCAATGAATAGGCGATCTACACTTACGACCGTACAGTGCTTCATATGGCTCCATACCTATAGACGACTGAAAACTGTTGTTATAGGTAAACTCCACCAATGGCAACTTTGATTCCCAACTCCCGGAGAAATCGAGGACACATGCACAGAGAAGATCCTCCAAAATCTGGATAACTCTCTCGGACTGACCATCTGTCTGTGGGTGGAAAGCTGTGCTAAACAACAACTTCGTACCCATAGCTGAATGCAGACTCTTCCAAAACGATGAAGTGAATTTAGGATCTCGGTCAGACACTATAGAAACGGGAATACCATGAAGTCTCACGATCTCTCGGATATATAACTCTGCATACTGGATCATGGTGAAAGTCGTCTTAATAGCTTCGTAAGACGATCAACAATCACCCATATAGCATTCGACCCTCTGACTGAATTCGGCAGACCGACAACAAATCCATGGTGACATTCTCCCACTTCCATTCAGGAATAGGAAGAGGCTTGAGCATGCCTGCTGGTCTCTGATGCTCCGCTTTCACTAGCTGACAGGTCAGACACTCGGATACAAATCGTCTGATATCTCTCTTCATTCCTGGCCACCAATATAATAACTGCAGGTCTTTGTACATCTTCGTACTCCCAGGATGAATAGAGTACGACGACATATGGGCCTCAGCTAAAATATCTGCTCGAATAGAATCGCTGTTAGGAACCCATATTCTGTCTCGATATCTGACAATACCGTCTCTAACTGTGTACAAGATACTGCCCTTGGCTTCATCTCTCTGTCTCCACTTAGCCAACTGCTCGTCTGCTAACTGCCTACTGCGAATACGGTCTAGGAGAGAAGACTGGATCGTCAAAGTAGATAGATGTGGAACTCTACCTCGAGGATATGTCTCCAAATCAAACCTCTGCATCTCAAACTGAAGAGGTCTCGAAACCACCAAATGAGCCATCCCTGCGACTTTCCTGCTCAACGCGTCTGCAACTACATTAGCTTTGCTAGAATGATAGCTAATGTCACACTCATAGTCCTTTACTAGCTCCAACCAACGCCTCTGCCGCATATTCAACTCTTTCTGTGTAAAGAAGTATTTGAGACTTTTGTGGTCGGTGAAGATCTGGCACTTCTCTCCGTACAAATAATGCCTCCAAATCTTCAATGCAAATACTACGGCTACCAACTCTAGATCATGGGTAGGATAATTCTTCTCATGAATCTTCAACTGACGAGAAGCATATGCTATCACCTTCCCATGCTGCATCAATACTGCGCCTAACCCGAGTTTCGAAGCATCGGTATACAGAACAAAATCTCCGGGTCCTGAAGGCATGACCAACACTGGTGCTGAAATAAGAGCTTGCTTCAATGCATCGAAGCTCTTCTGACATTCCTCGCTCCACACATACTTAACATTCTTCTTCGTCAATGACGTGAGTGGAACTGCGATGGAGGAGAATCCCCGAATAAACTTCCGATAGTATCCTGCTAGCCCAAGGAAACTACAAAGAAAACGACTGCAAAAATCTTGCAGTGTGGATTTTATTTCCCCACTTTATTTAAAGACACCACGAAATCTACAAGATCTGTGAAAATTGTCAAAAGTTTGGTGCGATTTCAAAAAGAAACATGATGCCTTTGAATAATATAATTGAAATTGAAATATTTGACTGTTGAGGAATTGACTTTATGGGACCTTTTCCACCGTCATTTGGATATTTGTATATTTTAATTGCAGTTGATTATGTTTTCAAATGAATAGAGGCAATTCCATGTTGAACAAATGATCATATAAACCATTTGCTTCGTTAATGAAAAAATATGGTAGTACTCACAAAGTAACTACTCCTTATCATCCTCAAACAAATGGACAAGTTAAATTAGCGAATAGGGAGATAAAACAAATGTGGGGCCCCGGGTCCGATATCTAATACTAATAATTATAATTGTAACAAACCAAATGATTTAGTAAATACATAATTTGTGGTTCACAAATTCACATAAACATTGTCAAAATAATTTAAAGGTTACAAATGTTTGAAATATAAAATTTAACATGCCAAAATAAAGTAGTGAACCCAAGTAATCCAAAAATCATCAAATAGCTCCTAAAACCCGAGAATCCCACTCTAACTCGTATCTCCTCGCCTGGAACTTGACCCTGGCATCCCAAGCCTCGCCTCGCCTGGAACTGGACCCTGGCATCCCAAGCCTCGCCTCACTTAGCCTGCCTATCTTGAGCAGCTCGCATACGACTCTGAATCAATTTCACCTTCTCTGTCATATCTCTTATCATATCAGGTCCTACAATTGGTGCTTCAGATAAATCATCCCAATACAGAGGAGATCGACACTTTCTGCCATATAGTGCTTCAAATGGTGACATTCAAATGCTCACTTGATAACTATTGTTATATGAAAACTCGACAAGTGGTAACGAATCCTGCCAACCAATACCAAAATCCATCACTACAGCTCTCAGCATTTCCTCTAATGTCTGAATAGTACGTTCTGACTGTCCGTCTGTCTGAGGATGATATACTGTACTCAAATGCAAACGAGTACCAAGGGCCTCTTGTAAACTCTGCCAAAAATGAGAAGAAAATCTGGGATCACGATCTGATACAATTGAATTAGGCACACCATGCGATCTCAAAACTTCTCTGATGTACAATCTGGCCATCTGATCATGCCTATATGTCATCTGATAAGTAATGAAACACGAAGACTTGGTTAATCTGTCAACGATAACCCAAATTGCATCGCAACCCCTCGACGACCTCGGCAATTTCGTGACAAAGTCCATGGTGATATGATCCCACTTCCATTTTGGAACTTTAAGGCTATGCAAAAGACCTCCTGGTCGCTTTCTTTCTGCTTTCACTTGTTGACAATTCAAACAACGAGATTCAAATTCTGCTATGTCAGATTTTATTCTTTTCCACCAAAATTGTTTCTTCAAATCATTGTACATCTTTTTACTTCCAGGGTGTACACTGAACTTACTGCAATGAGCATCACGCAAAATCTGTATCCTCAACTCTGAAATATTAGGAACTACAATACGATCATTCACAAACAAAATACCCTCATTATTGACCTGAAATTCTGATTGATGTCCTGATTTGACAAGTTCAACTGATTTCTGAATGCTTTGATCTAACTTTTGGGCCTCTCTAATTTTGACAAACAACTCGGGTTCTGCCTGAATCATAAATAATCTTACAGGTTGAGTATCTACCACAAAATCCAAACCAGAAAGACAACATTCTTCTACTAAATCAGATACACTGCTAGTGATCAAGGACATATTACATACTTTTCTGCTCAAAGCATCGGCTGCTGCATTCGACTTGCCTGGAAAATATTTTATCTCGCAATCATAGTCTTTCAACAAGTCTAACCAACGCTGCCATCTCATGTTCAAGTCTGCTTGTGAAAAGAGGTATTTCAAACTCTTATGATCAGTGAATATCTCAAATTTCTCACCATACAAGTAGTGACGCCAAATCTTTAAGGCAAAAACCACTGCTGCTAATTCCAAGTCATGCACTGGGTATCTAGACTCATGTGGCTTCAACTGTCTTGAAGCATAGGCAACAACACGGCCATGCTGCATTAATACACAACCTAATCCTTGATGTGAAGCATCAGTGTGCACTGTAAATCCTCCTACACCTGATGGAATAGTTAGAACTGGAGCACTAGTCAATCTCTGCTTAAGTTCAACAAAACTATCCTCACATGCCTGTGACCAAATAAATGGTGCATTCTTTTGTGTCAGCTGGGTAATTGGCCTCGCAATCTGTGAAACTCCTTCAATAAATCTGCGATAATATCCTGCCAAACCCATAAAACTACGCACCTCAGGAACTGATGTCGGTCTAGACCAATTAATGACTGCCTCAACTTTACTCGGATCAACTGATATACCTGCACTTGAAATCACATGTCCAAGGAAAACCATTCTATCCAACCAAAACTCGCATTTCGATAATTTAGCATACAAATTTTCAGTTCTCAAAATTTGCAAAACAGCTCTCAAATGCTCGGCATGCTCAATTTCAGATTTTGAATAAATAAGAATATCATCAATGAAGATCACAACAAATTGATCTATATATCGTTGAAACACACGGTTCATCAAATCCATAAATACCGCAGGTGCATTGGTCAACCCAAAAGGCATAACCAAAAATTCAAAATGCCCATACCTGGTACGAAAAGCAGTCTTAGGCTCATCTGCCTCTCTAACTCTTAACTGATGATATCCGAATCTTAAATAAATCTTAGAATATACTGAAGAACCCTGCAACTGGTCAAAGAGCTCATCAATCCTTGGCAAAGGATGCTTATTCTTTACTGTGGCTTTATTCAACTGTCTGTAATCGACACAAAGTATCATAGACTCGTCTTTCTTCTTTACAAAGAAAACCGGAGCACCCCAAGGTGAAACACTTGGTCTTATATATCCTTTAGCCAATAGATCCTCAAGTTGTTCCTTTAGCTCCTTCAGTTCAATTGGCGCCATCCTATAAGGAGCTCTAGAAATAGGCTGTGTATCTGGCATCAACTCAATGTTGAAATCAATCTCTCGGACAGGAGGAAATCCTGGAATTTCATCTGCAAATATATCTGAAAATTCACTAACAATTGGAATATCTGCCAATTTAGGTACTGGACTTGAAATATCAATTGCATAAACCAAGAAAAATTCTGCTCCTTTTTGCAACAAACGAGTCATGGACAAAACAGATATCAAAGGAATCTTAGCTCGAGAACCTTTACCATAGAATGTCCAGTGATCTGTCATATCAGGCCTAAACTTAACGATTTTCTGAAAACAATCTACAGTAGCCATGTATCTTGTCAACATGTCAATACTAACTATACAATCAAAATCAGACATCTCCAATATAATACAATCAAGCTCAATGACATTATCCTCATAACGAAATTCACAACCACTTATCATTTCAGCTGACCTCATCACTTTGCCCAGTGGAGTAGAAATAGATAAGGTAGATGATAATGGTATAGAATGCAACGAATGCAATGTGACAAAGTTCTCAGATATGAAAGTATGTGATGCACCCGTATCCATCAAAACATAAGCAGGATAACCTGAGAGAAAACAATTACCTGCAATGACATTATCTGGAGCATGATGTGCCTCATCCTCAGTGAGTGCAAAAACTCGAGCCTGCTATCTAGGTGGATTTCCTGCCCTGTGGCTACCACTCTGTTTGTTATGATCTGACCGATTTGACTGCTGATAAGAATGAACTGTATGGTTCTAACGATTCTGGTGAGGTGTCTGTCTCGATGATCCCCCACTCTGAGATATATCACTGCCACGATTAGGACACACTCGAGCATAATGTCCCACTTGGTTACACAAGTGGCAAGCTCCCGAGACTCCTCTACACTGATCGATATAATGTCTACCACCACACTGACCACAAGTCGGGCTTGAATAACCAGTGCTCTGAACTGAACCAGACTGTCTCGATCCACTAGAACTCAAAAAATTACTGCCATGCCTCTTAAATTGCTTGCCTCTAGCCCGAAACTGTTCTCTTATGTTGCCACTGTTACCGCCACTATTACCCTGTCTGAATTGATGTTGATACTGTGGCTGTTGGGGTCATTGCATCTGAGAACCTCTCTGCCTAATGATTCCGGTTTCAGCTCCCTTTGCTCGATCTAGAGCCTCAGCAAAAGTGTTAGGCCTTCCGGTATTAACCAAAGTAAATATATCTGGGTTAAGACCATTTATGAAGTGACCGACCTTAGCTTTTTCATCGGATGCTACATGAGGAGCAAATCTCAGTAAATTCGAGAACTTAGCAACATAGTCCTCAATATTCAGATTTCCCTGCTTTAAATTTGCAAACTCGGCTCCCCTATCTTTTCTGTAAGAGGTAGGAAAGAAACGCTGATAAAATTCAGATTTAAAAATATCCCAGGTAACAATCGTACCTCGACCCTCTAAAGCTTTCTTGGTCATGATCTACCAACTCTTAGCAACATCTAATAACTGATGAACAACTAACTTGATTCTACGATCATCTGGATACTCAAGAGATTCAAATAATTGATCTATATTCTCCAACCAGTTCTCACATTCTAATGCATTCTCGGTACCCTTCAACATCGGTGGGTGCAAAGACTGAAATCTAGCTAACAGTATCTCCATCGGAGTCGGAGTTATATCCATCTGAGTATGAGTAGCACTGCCTTGATCTTGTGCCACTGGTATGTTTTGTCTAGGTCTACCACGACCTCTACCTCGAGTAGCCATGTCTGATATACAATAGATCAAACACATATAAAATCACAATATCATAATCATCTCAATCTTGTATCAATCATCTCTGGCTCTTGAGACTCAACAATCTCAAAAATCTCGAATAAAACTCAACAATATAATATCACAGTTTAAATCATGTATTTCACATCATAGCACAATGAAAATGCTAACAAATATATCACATGATCAAACAATTCAAACTGACTCGATCTACCCTGTTCCCAAATATCTTACGCTCTGATACCACCTAATGTGGGGCCCCGGGTCCGATATCTAATACTAATAATTATAATTGTAACAAACCAAATGATTTAGTAAATACATAATTTGTGGTTCACAAATTCACATAAACATCGTCAAAATAATTTAAAGGTTACAAATGTTTGAAATATAAATTTTAACATGCCAAAATAAAGTAGTGAACCCAAGTAATCCAAAAATTATCAAATAGCTCCTAAAACCCGAGAATCCCACTCTAACTCGTATCTCCTCGCCTGGAACTGGACCCTGGCATCCCAAGCCTCGCCTCACCTACCGTGAAGCACATGAAAACAAGAGGTAGCCGACGTGCCGGTGAGTATAAACCCAGTATGATACAATCAATAACATATGAGAATTTAATTTTCAAAATAGTTCATATAAATACATAAAGATGCAATATAATGCAATGCATGATCAGAAGCTGTGGGCTATCAATAAATTTCAAGATCAAGTGAATCATCTGGTCATAGGGTACCCAAGGGAATAGAATCACCCAGCAACAGCCACCGACTCATCCGGTCGGGGTGGGGTGCTGTGTTCTACAATCCCAGGACTATGGTGCGCCTATAGAGAGTGTTCAGGCCATAGCAGCGACCTCCACATACACTATGCCAACTCAACTATAGCCCCATACGTCCAACAAATCAATAAATCAAGGAGACCTCCGCCATATCAAATCTGAATCAAAAAGTGGCTCAATATGCAATGGAATGATGCATTTCAATCTCATCAAGTCAATATCATAATAAGATCATCTCAAAAGATCAATCATCAACAAATCACAAATAATTCATCAAGCCATCGAATTTTCAATTTAAAAAAAAAATGATACTTTTACCTCGTATGTTACCGACCGTAACATACCTTTCAAATATTACCAAAAGAAGATCGAAATGCGTAGGTGAGAAGTCTTGAACCTCTGAAGTCTACTATAACTCAAGAACTCGGATCATTTATCAAAACAGAGCAGTTTCTGTACAAAATTCATAATTAATTCAATACGGCTTCAAATCAAGATCCACAAAATTGGATGTGCAAGAAAACTCAAATCCCAACAATTCTTCTTCACAAACTTTTGTCAAATGAAGTCATTTACTCAGCCGTTCATAATCTGAAACATACAACATAATTTTCGAAATTCTGCATCTGTACCAATCTGACACATTTTAGTATTTGGAGCATAACTCCCTCAATACTCAATGAAATCAAGCCCAGTTTATATCATTTCGAAGACAAGACAATGTTCTGTAACTTTCTTTTGAAAAACAAATTCAGAATCCCGACCGATTAATACCAGAATTCGAATAAACAAAAGCCATGGACACAAACTCGGGATTCTAGACCAGGTTTAGTAAATATAGCATCTCTTTCAATTCTTCATGGAATTGAGTGATTCTTGAACCAAATCGAAGCTAACTCGATTATCTACAAGTTTGATGAAGACCATAACTCCAAAATCCAACCACAAATGTCCCATAAACACGAAATACAGAAGGCGTGGAAATTGTTCTTCGTACATAAACAAGAAACCATTATCATATCCCTTTTAAATTCAAACCAACACAAATACAACATCTCCAACATCTCAATATCTCAAATATCAACTCAAATATCAATTCTAAACTTCAACCCATTTCCAAACTTTAAACAAAATCGGAAAAACTTACATCCTTGTGAAGCCCATGATGAGAGGATCACAAATCTAACTTCATTTCATAATTTTCTTGAGAAAATCTCCCTTAATATTAGAAAGAAGTTTGAAAATGGAAAGAAAATGGATATGGGTTTGTGTGAAGGAGGAGAAAAATGATTGGAGGAGGTGAAAATTGACTCAAATAATGATTTTTCGCGTCTGTAGCGCCGAGCGCCACTTTTTAGCGCCTCAGCGTCAAACCTTCGCAAACTAGCGCCTAGGCGCCACTTTCTAGCGCCGCAGCGCTTGAATAGTAACCCGATGAACAGTACCGTGAACAGTACCCGTGAATAGTAACTTTTTTTTTATTCGAATTTTTTTTTTTAAAATTCGGGCATTACAACAAATTTTGGAAAAAAAGTGTTAACCCAAATAGAAAAAGTTGGTCTCTGCGACTCAATGATGCACTTTGGGCATATCGAATAGTTTTTAAAACATCATTGAATATGTCTCCCTATAGGTTGGTTTACGGAAAACATTGTCATTTGCCTGTGGAATTGAAACATTAAACTTTGGGCGATCAAAAATTTTAATTCAAGCATGGATGATGCCAGTAAATTGCGCAAATTGCAACTTAATGAATTTGATGAACTCAGAAATGACGCGTATCAGAATTCAAAATTTTATAAAGCAAAAATCAAATCATTTCATGATAGAACAATTCTTAGAAAATCATTTGAGATTGGTAAAAAAAATTTGCTTTATATTTCTCGACTTCGCATATTCCCACGAAAATTACGATCAAGATGGACATGCCCATATGTTGTAAAACGTATGTATCCTTATGGAGCTGTGGACATTGAAAATCCTAAAAATAGTGATGTGTTTAAAGTAAATGGAAAAAGGCTTAAACCATTTTTAGAAAATTAAATCTTTAAAGAAAAGTTTATTTCCCTTTCCGATCCTTGATTTTTTGTGTTGTATTTAATTTTGTTTGTTTCTATTTGAGGTTTCCTTAATCTTTTTTATTTTCCCGATTAAATGGCGAATAATGGTATTCCGTGGCAAAAATGTTCTAAGAAAAATTTATGCAGGTAGGTGTGAAAGATTGCGATTGCTAATGCAAAAAGGAATTCCAGAAGACATTCGTCTAGTAATAGAAGCTAAGGTCCGATTAGGAGGAGAAGTTTCACAGTCATTACTCATTCGGTATATGCCTGGATTAGGAAAAAGCGCTTATGCAAAAAAAAAAAACGAAGGGCCAAAAGGTTAGGAGTTTGTAATAAGTGCGCAGGATGGACTTGTGACAAACGATGCATATATTTGGGATGTGTTTCCTACAACAGAGAAGACAAAATTGGTTTCATTAAGAATGGGCTGAGTAAGGAGTCTTTAGATAACATCTTATTGACTCTTGAGACGCATTTTAGTGGACACGTGCATATTGAACTTCTCCGTTGATGGAAATAATTCCAAGATGAGCGTCATCGTAATAGTCTTGGGAACCCGACTAAAAAAGACCATGTTTGCCAATTTATAAGAAAATTGGATGAGAAGCATATCCTCGACTTATAGAAGGAATTGAAGCCGTTTTTGGACGTAAAACCAGAGGAAAATTGTGAGCCACAATCACACTACTGTCTATATGCATGTGTGTCATTATTGTTTTTACTGTTTATTCTGCTTACAGCTGTGACCCA
Organism: Primulina tabacum; assembly: GCF_025594145.1. Lineage (NCBI taxonomy): Eukaryota > Viridiplantae > Streptophyta > Magnoliopsida > Lamiales > Gesneriaceae > Primulina > Primulina tabacum. The sequence continues at coordinate 13,273,754 of NC_134555.1, read as the reverse complement.
TAGTTTTGTCATGATAACATATTACCCCTATAAAATATCTCATCTTTCTCTCTATTTTCGTAGACAAAAAAGAAAGTAAAAACATGACAGGATCATCTTCACAAACATTGAAAAATATTTGTGTATTTTGTGGGTCGAGTCCTGGAAAAAAATGAAGTGTTTGTAGAAGCAGCGAATAATCTTGGAAAGATATTGGCTGAGAGAAAAATTCACTTGGTATATGGGGGAGGTAATATTGGTTTAATGAGATCTGTTTCCACATCTGCTAATCTTGGAGGTAGTCAGGTTTTGGGTATTATTCCTACAGCTTTATCTGAAGGAAATATTACATGTGTTACGATTGGGAAGGAATTAAAAGTTTCTTTTATGTATGAAAGAATCACTAAAATGAATGAAAATTCTGATGCTTTTATCGGACTACCAGGTGGTTTTGGTATATTAGAGGAATTTTTTCACACTGTTTCTTGGGCACAACTTAATATCCATAATAAACCTGTGAGCTTGTTGAATATCAATAATTATTATGACAGTTTGTTGACATTTTCTTGATAAAGCTGTGAAACAGAATTTCATTTCATAAAATTCACGACGGATGCTCATCTCTGCTTCGACTGCTGACCAATTAATTGATGACTTGGAAGCTTTTGTTAATAAGACTGATAAATGATAGCAAAGATCAATTGATCGCAATGAAACAATAAGAAAAGAAAGTTGGATCAATGATTCAAAAGTCGTAGATTAGTTTTCGTTTGTTTCAGTTTGTTATCTTCAATAAAATTCTAGATGATATCTCTTTCATTATGTACTCTTTATCAATAGTTGTTTTGACATTAAGAACAATGTCGTATTCTGATTTTTGGGGGGGTGGGGGGAGAACAAACTTATAAAAAAAAACCTTTAAAATTTTTTTAAAAATTTTTTTAATTAAAAAAATATTATTTTAAAATAAAATCGTGTTTATTGTTTGTATCTTAGTAATTTTTGCAAAAATATCATATATTACATGTTTTAAAGGTTTAATAAAGAAAAAGTATTAATCTATCTAAGGATGTTCAAATTTTTATTTGAAAAAATATTCTGATCACTATAAATATATGATTTATAAAATATTTTTGAGTGATTAACAATTGTGATAAGATAAGGTATTAGAGTATATGGCCCAAGATATAGTTATAAGACTGCCTAAAATTTTAAACTCACATATTTTGTGAGTGAATGGAGAGGACTGAGAAAACAGCTTCCGAGCCTTTATTGATCATTAGAGAGACTATCTATTGTTTAGATCTTGAGTTCTTATTTTGAAGAAAAAATAGATATTTCATGGAAAAAAAGAGGAAAAAAATGCTGAATATCTATGTAATTTTAAAGTTATATGCTACGACTCAATTATCTCCCATAAAAAAAGAAAAAGATAGAAAGAGAGAAATATATTGTACAAAATAAATAAATATGAGGTCAAGGAGCATAAACTTAGTTTGATTCCATGATGTTATGAAAATAAAGATCAGGAAAAAAAATAAGAATAACTAGATTTTGAATTAATGGATTTCCTATCTTTTGATTAATTTGGCTCGTTTGTCTGTCTGCATTCTGTAAACAATTTTCTTGAGCATTTATCTATATTTCAACTCAATGAGAGAAATCGTTCCCATGAATTGAAACATTTATTAACTTGTGAGGATATGAAGTTGAGACTCATACTAGGAATTTCTGAAGGCCATGTACATTTAATTACCTAAAAATAAGCTTTGAATTGATCAGATCAAATTATTTCATAAATTATAATTATGATTATCTTGATATAACTTTCACAGTTTTCAACTTTAATTTAAACACTTGGATAATTCCAATTACATTTCTATTTAAATAATCAATATGTTTGTATTACTATTAATGCTTAAATTGCTAGAGAGTAGCAATAAACTGGTTGAATAGTGTGATAAACATAAAAAATTGTACATTAATTAAATGTTTTATAATATAAATTTATAGTTTTTGTTTTATTAAAGGTTTAAATATTATATGTTTTATAATAAATTATATAATATAAGTTGTATAATTATAAGTTTTTACTATTTTTACAGGTTCGAAAAAACAAAAATAACCTTGGCATTTCAAATGGGATTAATATGATTCTTGGACCTGTAGAAAGTTGATGTTAATATCTACAATATTGATGGCAAGCATGAGATAAAAATCCTCTCACAATTGGGATAAAATGAAGCAACAAATAAAGTTACCAAAGGAGTGACATTTTTATCATGCTTTAGCATTTTGACCATATATCACAAATTACTTGGTCAAATGGTAAAAACTAATACCACAATTCAAAAAACTCAATTATCTACATGTTTTATTTTATGTGGAAAAGAAAATTCGGATGAGAAGATTTTCAAAAGTGATGTGTATGATGACATAATTTCTTGGAATAACAATGAAGACTTATGTGTAAAAAAATAATATTTTATTTGTGTTTGTCTCCCTAAATTTGGCTATGAATAGGGGTGCATTGTAATGTATTGAGATATCCCTCATTCTATGAACAAACCTTTGAGTTCATAATATTTCTCTCTTTGTTTTTCCTTTATTTCTTCATTTAAATATAATTAGCATGTTAATTTCATATTCAAAGTTTTATACTTTGAATAATGAGAAGCTAACTTTCCAAAGATGAGATGAAAAGGTGAAACTCTTGGTATGATAATAAGGTTATTAAAAGGTAATAATCTATGTTTTAATTATTTAATCTTTATTATTTGTTTATGTTATATTTATTTATTTAAGCATTTTTATACCCTACTTATAAGTGGGAGTTTTGATTTATTGTTGCTATATGGTACACTAAATTCTTAGAACCATTTAAATATTAGTTTGGTATTACCAACCACTTAAAGTGGATGTCTTAATTTATTATATATGAATATATCATAATATTAATTTCTTGGTACAATTTAAATGTTAGTTTGATATTACCAACCAATTAAAGTAGATGCCTTGATTTATTATATATGAATATATCATAATATTAATTTCTTGGTACCATTTAAATATTTGTTTAGTTTTACCAACCATTTAAAGTGGGAACCTTGATTTAGTGTTTACAAATATATATAGCACAATATATTTGACAACATTTATAAGTTTTGGTATATATTCTATACTTATAAGATAATAATATATAACATAATATAAATATGATTATTTAATATATTGAAACCATTTTATTAAGTGGATTTCCAAAATGTTCATTAATGTTAACTTTATTAAAATACCAATAATGAATCATCTAATCTCAACTACTTAAATTAAAATTTGAACAATTAAAAATTACCAATTAAGTATTCAAACAATTAAAAGAAAAAAAAAACAAAACAAAAAGACATAGTAGTGGACTTGTAATTACCTTAACTTCCCCGTTGATACGATATTCGGACTCATCGAATTATACTATTTGTGGACAACCTGCTCTTGGGAGTGCAACAATCAAAGTCGCATCACATCTTGATTTTCCAGATCTACTCGCTCTTTTCTTTGAGAGAATCCTTTAGTTTTTCTCTTATGAATTATTTTCTTAATGGGAAAGAAAATAGGGAACATAAAGCCATGTGATCTGGGGACCATAATCTATATATAAATAATATCTATCATTATCATCTGTTATTTCTTTTTTAGCCCATCATAAAAGCAAAAATTACACATATGTCTCTACACATTAAAGATCACAATCTATTAGATACATTAAAGCTAAGTAACCCAAAACATTAATTGATTACTTTATTTTGGGCTTAACTTGATAGACAATCCACAACACATAATTTTATTCACATGTAAGCCAATATATATAAAATTAGTCCAACAATCTTCCACTTCAGCAATATATGTAACCTTATAATTATATTTGTGAAAGAAAATAATCTTATGAGCTTAAAAATGTTGTCACCCTAAAATGTATCTATAATTAATCTAGTACATAGGATCAAAGCAATCTTCATTACACTCATGGTAAATAGACCATCGATGGTCATATATGCCAACACAACTGAATGACATTGATCATGAAGTGGATGTATAGCATCAAAATTTCATGCAATCTGATAATAACATGCCTATTTCCAATGTGTCCTCTCTTAACCTTATTGAGATCAAACTTTAAATCATAATCAAAATGTGACTTAACTTGAAATTTACTTATGCAGAAAATAAATTTACATACCTATAACTGAAAATGTCTATAACTGAAAAATATTTTAAATAACAAACTCCCACTAAAACTGAATTTCCTCATTTGACATAACACTCATATGAGCTGTGTGCTCATGAAAGTATTTGGGCGTAGTCCTTTAATAAGCAAATCCGCAACCATGGAATTGTACTGATATGCTTAATAGACAAATTTAGACTCTGAATTCTTTCTTTAACAACCAGGAACTTTATTGCAATATGTTTTGACTTTATCGTGCTCCTGTTGCTATTGGAATACATAACTGTTGGTTTATAGTCATAATGTATTCTTATTATCCTTTTAATTTCATCAACAATACGCAGTCTCGTGACAACATTTTGTAGCCATATTCCATGATTGAATGCCTCATAACACGCTAAAAACTCAGCTGCCATAGTGGAAAAGGCTATAAGAGACTATTTAGCACTTTTCCAGAAAATGACACCTCCAGCAAGGAGATAGATCTCATTCGACTTAGAATTCTTACTATCTTTGCATCTAGCAAAATTGAAGTCAGTATACCCAATAATCTCAAGTTGATCCAACATCCGGGATATGAGCATATAATCTTTTGTTCTCTATAGGTACCATAAACTTTTATGACTACTTTTCAATGTTCCAGTCCTTGATTATTTAAATATCATCCCAACATTCCTGTCATGTACGCAATATCTAGACGTGTACAAATCTGAACATACATCAGACTTCCCACTGTAGATGCATAGGGAATCTTCTGCATTTCTTTTTCCTCAAAATCATTCTTGGGGCTTTTGTTTGAGACTAAATATGTCTCCCTTAGACACAGAGGTATCTGTTCGTTTATAGTCTTAGCATCCCATATTGCTTGAATATATAAGAAGTACCATGAGGTATGCCTCTCAACGTAAGACCCAGAAGCTCATCAGAGAGTGTACCATATATTTTAAACAAGTTCCTACTAGAATCAACAGCCTAACATATGGATAAATGTCTCTTGAGCTTGAGACTAACATCTATGATGAAGTGATCATTCAATGATTCACTGAACCACCCTCCCTCAGTTGTCCAAGTGGTTATTACTTATCGAGTGGAATAATCCGCAGTTATGATTGTACATTTTAGTCCTTTGACCCGAGACAATGTAGAGGCTCTACGTACTAGCATACAATTTGATCTGTTTATCGAATCTATTGAGGGTCATTAGGTGGCGAGGTTGGGTGTAATTTCAAACTACGTAGGAGCAAAATCATTGTATTTGATGATTAATTATCTACCTACGGGTGAAGATATCCTATGTAATCTGATGAGTTAGTAGTACATTGAGTCTCTGGTCAGAGCAATAAATGTGTTTTAAGGAAATGAGTTTCCCAGTTGTACATATCATGTCATTATTAGTGTTTAAAGATATATCACATCATTATCGAATTCATATGCAACTCTTAATATACCAATGATTGTAGATTCGATTGGGATATATGAGTTGAAGGGACCGTATTGTTCACTAATTGAAACATCTACTAATTTTTTTTTAAAAAGCTAAATCTCGAAATAAACATTTTCAAGATGCATGCAGTAATTGCTGTAAAGCACACATTTTAAAATAAGAGGATTCCGATACTGGTAAAAATATTGCAGTTAAAAATATTTAACATCCTCAAAACCCTATACTGTTGTTTAAAAGAATTCAAGCGTACCCTTTCAAATCCTACTAAATCATCAAAGTAGTAAAAGATGAAAATGTATAAAACAAACAATGATCATCCATGACCCATATACATATAGTTTAAACCCATGTCTTAAAAACATATTAATGCGAAGAAATGTGAAGGATCGTGTGCTAGGCACCTTCGTGGTGCTTCAAACAAAATTTTCTCCAAGAGCTACAATAGCTCGTGTTCTAAAAATGATGACATCGATGAATTAAATCAATGAATACACTCGAAGTAATCCTTGGTTAAGAAAACTGATATATTTTAAAGTTTTTAATATCGTGTAATTGATTAACTGAAGATAAGGGGGATCAGTTCTCGCATGTATGATTTCAGTTATGGTGAGAACTAAACTGATAGCTACTCGAACTGATCCAATCAGTTTAAAGCAATGGGTTAATAGGTAAAGTACACAAGTTATGTTTATGGATGTTCGGAAACTTCAATTGCTCCTACGTCACCCCTTCCACCACCTCGGGTAGGATTCACTAGAAGACTTTGATCTATACAACTGATTGTACAAACCCACCCAGCTTAGGACTTACCCAACTGCCTAATTGAACTCCTAGTCTAGACTGAAGGCATCACCTTTCAGCCAACACTTGTTTAACGTCTGTGTTTATCGTCTAGTGTGTCAAAGACTACATACAAATTTTTTATATCTTTGCGCAAGACTGATATTTGAGTGGTGGTGTGTGTGTGTATGAGAACTGATCTCTGAAAACAGCCTGAAAGTGTTCTCACATACCGAGGGAAATAAGCTTCTAAACTAAGCTAATGTAACTTTGGAGTGTTCCCTCGACTGGGCTGATTGCTTCTTTGTAAGCTGATATGCAATATGCGTGCTCACTCTTTTCTCTCTTGTTTTTCCACCGCTATATTTGTTGATGGTATTGGTCTATATTTATAGCAGCGGTGCGACCAAACATCAAGTCTCATCACATGTTTGCAGCTTGAATACGTTCCTTGAAATTTGTGTCTCAAATTTTCCAACAGCCATTCTGTAACATTTTGTCTTTAAGCTTTGCTGCAATGTCTATTACTGTAATATTGATAGTACATTTGCTTTCCCTTAATGCGCGCAGTAGGATTTCACATTTGATAAGCTTGCCATGTTATGCAAACTGATTGGTTCCTAACTGAAGCTCTGAACTGGTCTTAAACTGGTTTGGTGATATCAGTTGGTTCGTCATCTGAATAAATTTCACTGATTCAATTGAACTGGTCAGTTGAGATCTTCATCAGTTGAACACTTCATCAGCTGGCCAGGCTTCTGAAGGTCTTTTGCTGAACAACCTATCAACTGGAGAATCAGTTGAACTGTTCTTGATATATTAGTTGGACTGATTCATTTTTGTGCAATCAGTTGGATTTTCAGTTTAAGTCTTCGATAGCTTCAGTTTTGGCTCGGTAACTGATCAGTTCGAAGCCTGATCAGTTTTATCTACCTGAGAACTTCGATAAATCATTAGGAAAAAAATGAGAAAATTTGTTAACATCAAAATCAAGATTGCGAACATAAAATGTTGCAACAAAATGCAAGGTCCTCGGGTTTCACGTGCACCCCGAACTCAACCTACTCAGTCTTAGCGCCTCCAGTCTCCTCAACCACATACTCACATGCTTCAATCACAGCCTAGTAAGTCTAAAGATTCAACACAGCTGAACCATTATAACAAGTACATATACATATCAAACAGCAGTGAAAAGTACAGTAATTAAAATACCTTTCATGATCTTAAAAGCATGAACTTAAACATATCATATCATAGCATAGCGTGTCAAAACATGTCTCAACATATCATCATATACTTGTTCATTTTCTTATTTGAATTCCGTTAATTAGTTGTGACTTTCGAATCAGCTCTATTCGATAAATCCATCTATATATAACCGTGGTATCCGGCGGCGGGACATCAGCGACAGTATTACTCATCCACTGAGCCTTGGCCTTACATATCATTGTATACATATACATATTAGTCACAACCAACTCGCATCCTTCAAAACATATCATCATATTCATCACTTATCAAAATCATGCATATACGTAATTTTTTTTAAAATCAAGAATGCAACGTATTTTTCATATTTACATAAAAAGTCAAGTTCATGATAACATGTACATTTAAAACATGTCAAATCATGTTTAGGAGCGCTGCCAGGACTAAAAACTCAACTCGACTACAAAATGACCATTTTTCCCCTGAAAACCTTAATTGACCATTTTACCCCTGGATATCAGAATTTCAACCCGAATCCAACCAAACTCCTTAAAACACCTCAAAACATATTTATAAGCATTTCCTAGAGGTAACCTCGAGCCTGTTTTGTAACTTATAGATTCGTTTTAAAACTTGAACCGGGGTCCTGTTTTTAATCTGAATTAACCCGAAACTCAACCAAATCTTTCCAAACTTAAACCATGCCTTAACTGTACCATAATAGCTCTTAAACCACCTAGACCATACCACTTATGACCCTCGAACAGCACCTGAAAGTTTCTGGAACAAAAATGCACAAGGTGAGTCAAACCCTAATGCACCTATGGCTACATTCCTTCGATCCTAGCCCAAGACCAAACGAACCAGCCCCTAGCCGACTATGCTGGGACCGAGACCGAACCATGAGCCCTTTTCTTGGACCAACCTAACCCACGACTATAACCCTAGCATGCTACATACCCAAATCGCCACCCAAAACGCGAGTAGTTACACATCTCCCTTGATCGACTCGTTCCACGCCTCGCTGCCAGCAGCCCATGGACCCTTCCTAGCCTTGACATGGACCCACCAAGGTCTGAACCATGGCATGAACCGAGCCCATGCACGCTGCACTCATCCCTTTCATCCGATCTAACAAAAATGAGCCTTAACCCTAGAACAACCCATCGGCCCTTGCATGTTTCGATCCTCAAAGCCGAATTTCGCTCCTAGATGCCTTCCATCATGATATAACACAGTCCTTACTGTAGTACCCGAAAACCAATATGCGTAGATATGTGCATAATTTCTATTATTTAATTTTAAATTATTATTATTTTAAGAATTTTTTGATTTAATTGCATTTAAATCATTTACGTTATTTTTAAAGATTTTAAATCGCATATTTCAATTTTAGCTTTTTAGATATATACGCGAGACCGGATCGGAGATAGGAAATCGGAGATGAATTTTATGATCCAAAAATATTCCTAAATTTATTTCGAGCTAAGAAATAATTTAATTTATGTAATCAAGTGGAATTAAGTTTACTTTAATTAATTAATCACCAATTTAATTGTAGGCTTCTTAATTCATCAAGGTTATGCTTAATTAACCTTTTAATCAAGCTTATCTAACCTAGGATTCTACTTAGCCAAACTTAAACAAAATCCTACACTAATTGGGCAGCCAACTCTCGGTCATTTCTACTCCACACAATCCCAAACCATTTAACTCCCCCAACAACACAAATGACACCCATTCAACATGCATGTCCCCCCCAACTTGACATCATTTACTCATCCAGGCACCACCTTATTAACCACCAGCCTTCACCACCATCTCCACTCCACCTAGCACGAAAATATCAGAGATTTAGCAGCTCCCATTCTCGGCCAAGACAGCAACAATAACAAGGTTTCTTCATTTCCGTTGCCGTGTCTCTCGGTCCGACGTATCGTGTTGTTTATTGTAAAAACAACTTAAGGCATGTGTATTTTCTCCTTTTTTCTCATCAATCAAGTGTATTACATATTTTTAGTATGATATATGTGCATGGTTTCGATTTTATAGAAAGAAACCACAAGAAAATATTTTTGAGAACCATAGGCCATTCTCGGCCATCCTGTGCAGGTCACGTTCCTTTCTTGCTTTGTTGATTTGCAGGTTGGCTCGGATCCTAGGCTCCAAAGGCTACTTATGGTCATGTCCTAGGGTGTGTTATGGTCAAGTTTGATCAAGGGTTCAAGCCCCAAAACCGTAAGTTAAGTGCTAAAAACAGTAGGTAAGAAACAAGTGTCACATTTGGGGTTCATTTGCTGTCAATGGGTTGTGTAGAATAGTGCTTGAGCCATGGCTGGCCTAGGGCCGGTAGCCATGGCTAGGACCCTTCCCTAGCAAGCCTAGGACATGGTCAAGTCGGCCCTAAGTGGCTTGAGCCATGTCACAAATCGTTTGGACAGAAACAACTCAGGTTGGTCGCGTTTGACAGTAGCAGTTGCTTGGGTGGTTTGTTGTTGGTCTATGGGTTTGTATGGCTCATGGTTAACCAAGGGCCCTTAGCCATGACTCATACAACACCTTAACATGTCTAGCATGGACCATGGTTAGCCTCATAGCCATTGGATCCATTATTTGACAGCAATCAAACTAGGAAGGTCACGGTCCCATGACAGTAAGCTCTCGGGTGGTTCTTGTTTTGTTCTAAGGTGGTTGATTGGTTCTTGGTTGGCCTAGGGCCCTTAGCCATGGACTAACCAATGCCTCAACATGTCAAGAAGGTGTTGTGACCACTGGTTCGAGCCATGGTCAGATTTTAATAGCCATTTTGACAGAAAGTGACAAGCTGCTCCAGTGTGTGTTTTCGGCAGCAGTGAGCTTCGGCTCTTGAGTTTTGTTCTTGGTTCTTGGTTGGCCTATGGCCATTAGACCAGGACTAAGACATGCCCAAATGTGTTACGGAGGTCGTGTTTTTATCCGTTTGTGATTTGGTTAAGTTTAGAAGTCGTACGAGAAATTACGGTGCGAAGTGCCAAAGTGACTCTCGTAAGAGCGCCTCACGATTTTGGTTCCTTTGCACTTTAATTCATATTTCCAGTAACATTTTTTGTAATTACAGTAAGTCTAAGCATATTATGATCATGACTAGATTGGTTCGATGTTGGTTCGGGTTGGTTCGGAGACATGGTTGAAATTAGAGTTCACGGTCTAGTTTGGCTCGGTGTTGATGCATTCATGGCCGTATCTCATCAATTCATTGATTGTGGTTTGGACATGATATTTTATTGTTGTGCATTACATTCGATAACTTGTTAAGTTGGTTAAGTACGGTTTCGAGTATCAAGTCATTCGGAAGTCCCTAAGTCACCGTACTTCATTCTGGTGCATTTTAGGTCAAATTAGGGTTCCATGAGTCCCACGATAATTTACGTCACAGCGAGTCTGAGAAACGATCCAACTAAGCCAAGCATAAGGGTCGTAAGTATATTTACGTACAAAATATGAACTTTATTTTTGAGATATGCGATCTTTCTTGTGGCCATTTATGTTATGGGATTGGAAGCCGACGCACGCAGTTGGGGACCTCTCCAAGTAGTATGTGTGACCGGGGAGCTCTCCACCCGATGACTTACGACCGGTTTAGGATTATGTACGGGTACGAACATCCAGTCCAAGGGCTGTGGTGATCTCTACTGCCCAGTATACTGTGGTTTAGTCTGATCAGGCGATTATGTTATGGGCCACTTGCTTTGACACATTATTTCTACAGAAAATTACGATATGATATGATATGGCTCGTAGTGAGCAAATCTTTTGCGTACGATTTTTATGATATGCACGTATCTATATTTACTCATGTTTATGTTATCACGTTACGATTCAGTTTACGATATTTTTACGTTGCATGCGATCTTATTACGTATTTATTTTTTATTCACGATATATGCATGCTGGGTCTTTAGACTCACTAGACTTGATTGATGTAGGTACCGACGATGCAGAGGCTGAGGGCGGGGATCAGTGAGTTAGCTCGGATCGGCGGTAGTACGAACCCGAGGACCTCACGTTTAGTTATTCAGTTTTATGTTCAAACTCTTGTTATAACTTTTATTCATTTTATGTTATTGTTTAAAACATTATTCAGTTTCCGCTGCTATGTTTATGTTAAACCGTTGGGTTATTTTATGAAAATTTTTATATGTTGCAAGTTTATTTATTTAACGAGAAAATTTTTAATAATTACGCAAAATTTTGAATACAAAATACGGGCCCTCACACTTACACCGAGACCTAGCAGCCCCTTACACACAAGCAAGAAATCATGAGCCTCATGTCAAGAATATGCATATTTTCGTGTCAAATGCATATAAAACCAATGAAAGCTTGATAGGTATGATATTCCTCATGCATTAACATACAAACCAGCGTATTATGATGTCAATGAAGAGAGAAAAAAGATTTTGGCCGTGCCTTTGCATATTTACGCTCGAAAACATTGAGATAGTCGCGTAGGACGTGCAGCAGAGAGACGGGGGGAGGGGGGAGTTTTCTTGAAAACCTTGAGAGAAGAAGAGGTGGCTGATGATGGGACCTTTGAAATGGTGTTGCAGCTAGGGGGAGGGGGCGGCCGTGCAATGCATTAGGTTTAGATTAGGTTTAGGTTTAGCAAATGATAGATTTAAATCATAATAAAGGGTGCAAATGAGCCCTTAATTAAAATAAGGGGGATTAAAATGAATTTAGGCCCATTATACAATGAAATAAATCCATCAAGCCCAATAACACTCCTGAAAAATATTTCGTTTAGGTACGTTTTTTTAAAATATTGCCCGAACCCTCAAAAAGTCTTTCGACTCGCTAAAATTTGCGTACCGGTTTAAAATATAATCTGGCGAGTAAAAATATTCCACCAAGGCCCTATTTTCGAAAATCACACTTAAATACACCATATATTAAATAAATAAAAATAATTATTTAATAAAAACATTTTTCCTGATTATCCTCGGTCTCCGTTCCTTGTTCGAGTGTGAATACTACTCTAAATCCTTATGCCTGAAACTTAATAAAACATGAATTAAAACACATATCCATGCAATAAACATGAATTTAATGCATTAAAATAATTTAATAAAATACAAAAGAAGTTTGATAACTTGCATACATGAGGTTCACGTGGACCTTCAAAATTTTGGGACGTTACAATAAATCACATAGCATAAGATTCTTGCAGATTCTATCAGTGATACCTAGAGTATCATGGGATGATGCTACTACTATGATCTAATGAGTGCAATCAAAAATGAGTTATGATATTTCTTGATCAAGGTGTTTGATAAAAAGAATGAGGCTAATTAGAGTAAGCCCAAATAAGAATAAATATTATTTTGAATCACATGAAGATGTGAACTCACAACTAGTTGTATTCCTGAACCATTGAGGGTCACACAAGTATCGAATTTTTTGTTTTCGTTGATAAAGTCAAAGTTCAAGGAGCTGAATTTGGCGACTGTAGTTTGATGGAGATCAAACAGATTGCTTGTAAAGGAGTTTATAATATGATAGAAATAGAAGTTAGCATAATTGATAATTGAAGAAAGGGAGTGTAACTGTGAGGCCCGGGGCCGAAGAGGGCGGGGAGTGATCGCCGGTGCCATGGGATTTCACGAACAATGAGCGGCTCTTGGCAGTCTTCTAAGTGGAGGGAACATGAATGAACCGATCTTAAACCGGAACGAGAGAGATTCCGAAACTGTTCAGGTATGAGACTGTGTAGTTGAGGAGGGCTTAAAAGATTTGATATGCACTACAAAGTTAAGCGTGCTTGACTTGGGACTATTCTGGGATGGGTGACCCCTTGGAAAGTCTTCTAGGGTGTGTGTGAGTAAGGACATAAGCACGCTGGAAAGACTCGTCCTGGTATAGTAGGGACATCCGTCGAATCTAGGGCATTACAGTTGGTATCAGAGCCATGTTCCTGTATAGTGTTGTGCCACCGCCAGCTTCTGCAGCTCAGTCTTCAAACCTCAAGGCTGTAAGCTTTAAATGTTATAAATGAATTACTGCTATCACCTGCATGTTTTCATGATATACGATTTACGATGATTTTCAGTGCATGTTTAGATGCTTTGATTTAAGGACTTATTATTTTGAAAAAAACTAGATTAAATTGCATTATGAGTTACGTTTAAAATTGGACTGTATTCAGATATCATGCCTTTCAGACGCGCCCTAGTACAGATAGACAAGATGATATTCTTAGGAGGCGGCAGAGGCCCTCCAACACCACCGTTGCCGCCGCCGATGGATGCAGCTACCCGTGTACTGGAGGGTATGTCTAGGCTACTGGAGCAGGTGCAGCAGGCTCCCAGACCTCAGACCGATATTTTTGAGCAGTTTAGACGGCTCAACCCGAAGGAGTTTGGGGATACCAATGATCCATTCTTGGTAGAGGGATAGATTCAATCGCTGGAGCTGCATTTTGAGTACCTATAGATGAGAGATGACGACCGGGCCAGGTGCGCCACTTATATGTTGAGGGATGATGCATCCCTATGGTGGGAGGGAGCTGCTCATACCGTGGACTTGGCTACTCTCACCTGGGACAGGTTCAAGGAGATATTCTACGACAAGTATTTTCCAGCTGATGTCAGGTGCCGCTTGACGAGGGAGTTCATGAGTCTCCGACAGGGGGATTTATCTGTGGCGGAGTTTATCCGGAAGTTTGACAGAGGTTGCCATTTTGTGCCCATGGTCGCTAAAGGTGCCGCGCAGAAGCTGAGACATTTTATGGACAGACTGAGACCCACCCTGCGCCGAAATGTTATGTTGATGAGACCGGCGGGCTATGACGAGGCCACCGCCTGTGCTTTTCAGGCGGAGCAGGCGCTGCGAGACATTGATTTTGAGATGCAGCGGAAGAGACATCAGACTCAGCATAGTTCCCAGCCGTAAAAAAAGTAGTTTATAGGGCCACCAAGACAGAAAGGGCAGCAGAAACCCCAGGGAGAGGTTAGGAGGCCCCAACAGAAGAGACCTCCTCAGGCGCGGCTGAAACGTCTGCTATTAATTTTGCTTAAAAACTACTAGAAATTTTTTTTCTTCCTCTTACTAAATTTGCCGAATATATATATATATATATATGAACTTTAAAAATACATTTTACCATTTTTAAAAATAAACATCCAACCAACATTTAAAAATCCAAAGGAAAATAGTTTAAATCGTCAAATATTTTACGAAACCTAAAAAGCAATAAATTTGAAAAGCATCATCCCCTCATAAACCACTCAAAAAGCATAAATAAAAAGTCTTAAAAATCTTTTAGCATAATCATAAACATAAATCATAAGTGCGTAAAATAAAAGCGCTGGTCCTCGGGTCATGTGCACCTGCAGTCCACTCATATCAAGCATCCAAGCCTCCCTCCACATTATTATCATACTCACTTGCATCAATCACACCTAGTGAGTCTAAAAACTCAACACATCATATTCTTGATACCAAATAATACGTATAAAACCACAGCAACAGTGAAAAATACTTTTACTTAAAATATCGTTTTCATCATGATGCATATACTTTAAACATAAATATTTTCATAAACATTTTCATATCATCTTTAACATATTGATATACATATTATCATCAATATATATGTATTCTTTTTTCCTTTTCGTTGAATTCAGATCGTTAATTGTGAATTTCGTGTTCATCTACGTCTACGTCTACGTCTACTTGTTGGACGATGGATCCATCTACATGTAACAACACTATTGGCGGCCGGGACATCAACAACACTCTAACCGGTCAACTGAGCATTGGCCTTACGTATTAACATATCATCATATACATATTTGTATCCAAGGAAACACGATCGTCGGGCTCCCACTGGGATCATAACCCTCACGATATTTCCAACATATCATCGTATTAGTCATAATTACTTCACTTCCTTCAATGTTTCATATTCTCATAACTTTATAAAATTTAAACATGCATATAACGTTTTTCTTTTAAACCAATCATGCAACATGTCTTTTAAATGTCCACATTAAATAATAAAATAAATAAACATTTTAAAAATAACATTTTAACATATACATATCCATGGACATTTAAAATAATCATATTAACATATAAAACAGCAATCAAAGCACTGTCATGACGTTTACTAATTTTCTGATGTAAAATTATCGTTTTACCCCTAGACGTAAAATTTCACGTTTTTGACTTTTTCTTAATTTCACTGGCTCTAACATGTCCCAAATAACTATTTAAGCCTAAATTAAAATTCTCATAATTTTATTTAGCCTAAATACTAGGTTTTTTAATTAATTCGTAATTAGTCGTTATAAAGGCGTTTTTATCCCAGAAAAATTCCAAACTTTAATATTAAATTCCTAAATTTAAAACTTAGAATTTTTATATTATTTTAGCCCTCGTGAACTATGACTCGACCCTCGTGAGTCGTGTTTCCATTTATTTAACAAAGGAAAACCCTAACTTGACCCATAAAAGTTAGCCCCGAGCCATGGTTCGATTTTCACGAGCCACCCTCAAACCATGCTGGACAAAACTCTGACCAACCCCCTTGGACACCCTCCTTGACCCTTGGAATCCACGGACCAGACCCCTAGCATCGGAAACAAAACCTCAACCTCAGCTTCAAGCATGGCCGAGAACCCCTTTAGGTGTAGGACTCTTCATGCTCTCTTAGGACCTAGCCAACCGACCTAGACCCTGAACCAACCCCTTATGTACTCACCTAGGATCTCAAAGAGTCACCCTAGCCCAGCGCGAGTCCCCTGGCCGAGCCTTTTTCCCCCTTGAAGTCTACGCAGCCCATGCGCGATCCTCCTTGGGCTCTAGGGTGGGAGTCCTTGTTGGCTAGGACTCCTTCCAGCTCCTGGTGTTCAATGCTAGGACTCTTTCCTCTTCTAAACCAGACCCTGGCCGAGCCCTAGCCCCAAGCCAAGCTCACATTATCAAAATCCGAAACCCTCAAACCCCCATGACAGCAACCTGGTCCCAGCTTCTATTCTTTCGTGTTGTGCAACCTATGGGTGGTGTTCTTAGGACCCTACTCGTGTAAAAACATCCCCTAGACAACCCCTAATCATGGCAGCCCCTTTATACATGTAAACAACACAAGTTTGAATCAAAATCATGCTTGAAATTTCATGTTATATACAAAAACGAAAATACACAAAAATGTCACTTGTTTTTCCATAAAATTCATACATAAAAACTTATTATGGTGTGATGATGTTTTGAAAGAAGGAAATATGCATGCCTTTGCGTATTTAAAGCACGAATTCTAGTTGACGATGGCGAAGAACGATGACAAGACCCTAGGCCAAATTCTTCTTTGAAATTCTCGACTTTTCTCTTGAATAATAAGGTTGTGTGTGCCGTGAATATTGTGGGAGAGAATTGCTGAAAGTGGTGTGAGTTATGAAGGGTTAAGGGTGGGGTTTTGTACATTAAATAGTTAATTAAGTTACTAATAATGCTTAAGCTCACTAAGTAGGTAAATTAGGCTCATTAGTGCTTAATTAAAATTTTAAAAATAATTTTGTTTTATAAAGTTTGTGAATTTATTAGCCGGGTTGTCAACATGTTTGTATTTTTATTGAAAAAACAACACCGATAAAATTTATGTTCCGACGTATAAAATCAGCTTAAAACCCCTTATTTTCAAAAATAAGAAAAAGCATCACTCATATTTTGAATAATTAAAAAAAACAATTATTTAATAAAAACATTTTACGTTTTTCAGCCCTCGGTCTCCGTTCCCCGATCGCAACTCGAATAATCCTTAGAAATACATTTTTAGTGCATGTAAGTAGAAAACTACTAAAACATCATATATAAATGTCACATAATCGATTAAGCAATTAAATTCATTTAATTAACCATTTTCCATATTTCATAGATTTGCATCCAGTTGAATTACGTCGTCTTAATTTTAGACCTTACAATTTCTCCACCCCTTAAATAAAATTTCATACTCGAAATTAGAACTTACCGAAAAGCTTTGGATAGCGACTTCTCAAGTCCCTCTCGGTTTCCCAAGTAGCTTCTTCTTCCGAGTTATTCAGCCACTTGACATTGACCATTGTAATGACTTTGTTTCGGAGTCTTCTTTCTTGCCTTGCCATGATTTGGACAGGTCTTTCTTCATATGTCATATTTGGAGTCAATTGTTGAGGTTCATAATTTAGCACATGTGACGGATTCGACATGTACTTTCTCAGCGTCCAAATATGGAACACATTGTGAACTCCAGAAAGCATCGGTGGCAATGCCACTCTATAAGCTAGTGTCTCAATCCTCTCCAAAATCTCAAATGGACCAACAAACCTTGGACTAAGCTTTCCTTTCTTACCAAATCGCATAACACCTTTCATAGGTGCTATTTTCTCCCACTGCAAACTCTAATTCTCTTCGTCTCTTATCAGCATAACTCTTTTGTCGGCTTTGTGCAGTCTTCATTCTCTCACGAATTCTGACTACAAGCTCGGCAGTCTCTTCAATCACATCCGGACCAATCTCTCTTCTTTCACGAACCTCGTCCCAATGAATAAGAGATCTACATTTCCTCCATAAAGTGCCTCAAAAGGAGCCATCCTGATTGATGATTGATAGCTATTATTGTAGGTGAATTCCACTAGAGGTAATTTTGGTTCCCAACTGCCTTGGAAATCAATAACACAAGCTCGCAATAGATCCTCTGAAATTTGTATAACTCTTTCGGTCTGACCATCGGTTTGAGGATAGAATGCTGTACTGAATAAAAACTTGGTCCCCATCGCTGCATGCAGACTCTTCCAGAAAGATGACATAAATCTCGGATCTCTGTCAGAAACAATAGATACAGGAATCTCATGCAGACGAACTATCTCTCGAATATATAACTCTGCATACTGAATCATAGCGAATGTCATCTTAATAGGTAGAAAATGCGCTGATTTTGTAAGACGATCCACTATCACCCATATAGCATTGAATCCCTTAATAGTCTTCGGCAATCCCACAAAAAAGTCCATCGTAATATTTTCCAATTTCCACTCGGGAATAGGAAGTGGCTTAAGCTTTCCCGCTAGCCTCTGATGCTCTGCTTTAACTTGTTGACATGTCAAAAACTCGGCCACAAAATGCAGAATGTCTCTCTTCATGCCTGACCACCAATATAACAACTCCAAATCTTTGTACATTTTCGTGCTTCCCGGATGAATGAAATAACGTGTGTCATGAGCTTCTTTCATAATGAGATCTCTCAAAAATTCGTCACTAGGAACCCATAAGCGATCTTGATAATGAACTATACCATCCACCTCAGAATATTACTTCCGGCCCTTGGCTTCATCTCTAGCTCTCGACTTTTGCAATTGCTCATCGGTAGACTGCCATCACGAATTCTATCTCTCAAAGTCGACTGTACTGATAATGTGGCAAGATTAGGGGCCTCGCCCCTAGCATAAACTGTAAGCTCAAACCGCTGTATCTTGGACTGCAACGATCTTTGAAGTGATAGATGAGTGATAACTGCTGCTTTTCTACTCAATGTGTCTGCCACAACATTAGCTTTTCCCGCGTGGTAGCTAATATCACAATCATAGTCCTTCACTAAGTCTAGCCATCTTTGCTGTCGCATGTTCAACTCTTTTTGGGTGAAGAAGTATTTTAAACTTTTATGATCGGTGAATATCTTGCACTTCGGCCCATATAAGTAATGTCTCCAAATCTTCAATGCAAAAACTACTGCTGCTTCAAGCTCAAGATCATGAGTAGGGTAGTTTTCTCGTGAATTTTCAACAGTCTCGACGCATAAGCTATAACTCGATCATTTTGCATCAGAACTGCGCCCAACCCAAGTTTAGAAGCGTCGGTAAAAAGAACATACTCTCATTGCCCTGATGGCATAGACAATAATGGCGCTAATATCAAGGCATTCTTCAACTTATCAAAACTGTCTTGAAACTCGGATCCCCAAATAAACTTTGAATTCTTCTTTGTCAAGGATGTCAAAGGTACTGCAATAGATAAGAATCCCTTGATGAATTTGCGGTAATAACCAGCTAGTCCCAAGAAACTGCGAATCTCGGTAACAGTCTTCGGTATTGGCCAC
This sequence comes from Primulina tabacum, assembly GCF_025594145.1. NCBI lineage: Eukaryota > Viridiplantae > Streptophyta > Magnoliopsida > Lamiales > Gesneriaceae > Primulina > Primulina tabacum. The sequence goes on along the minus strand of NC_134555.1, from coordinate 13,254,011 downwards.
TCTTTCACTGCCTCAACTTTGCTTGGATCAACTTCAACGCCATCACTAGAAATGACGTGGCCTAAGAAAGCCACTCTATCAAGCCAAAACTCACACTTGCTGTACTTTGCATGTAACTTTCTATCTTGCAGTACTTGCAGTGTTGTCCTCAAATGACGACTATGCTCCTCTTGGCTCTTAGAATATATCAAAATATCATCAATGAAGACTTTGATGAGTTGATCTAAATACGGCTGAATTATGTTATTCATTAGATCCATGAAGATTGCTGGCGCATTGGTAAACCCAAATGGTATGAATATAAACTCGTAGTGCCCATATCTAGTACGAAATGATGTCTTGTGAACATCAGATTCCTTTACTTTCAACTGATGGTATATAGAACGAAGATCAATTTTAGAAAATATTGATGCTCCTTGCAATTGATCAAATAAATCTTCAATTCTTGGTAGTAGATACTTATTCTTGATAGTGACCCAATTAAGCTCTCGATAATCAATGCAGAGACGCATACTACCATATTTCTTTTTCACAAATAATATCGGTGCGTCCCAATGAGAATAACTAGGGCGAATAAAAACTTTGTCTAGCAATTCTTGTATTTGATCTTTTAGTTCTTTCATTTCAGGGGTGCTAGACGATAAGATGCTTTAGATATAGGAACAGTGCTCGGCATTAGATCAATAGAGAATTCCACTTCACGATTGGGTGGAATGCCAGAAACGTCCTCGTGAAAGACACTAGGAAAATCTCTGACAATATCAACGTCTTCTAATTTCTTATTGATAGGAGCATGTGCGGTAGTGACACATGCTAGAAAAGCTTGGCATCCATGTTTAATAAGCTTTTCGCACATAGACAAGAGATAATGTGTGGCATTTGCTTGTTTCTCGCCGCCTCAAAGACAAAAGATTTACCACTAGGTGGTCTTATAGACAGTGATCGCTGACAAAAATCAATAGAAGCTCCATTGGCTGATAATCAATCCATATCGAGTATAATATCAAAATAAGATATGCCCGAACCATATCCTTGAATAAACGAAGCTCCAGATTCTTGACAATTTTAGATGTGAGCATTTAATCACCGGAAGGAATAGAAACTTGGAAACCCAAACCCAAATCTTCAAGACTAATATTCAGTCTTTTGATGACGGTTTCAAATATGAAAGAATGTGTAGCTCCCGAATCTAGTAGTTCATAGGTTGCTACACCTTGAATGATAATCCTCCCCGTAATGAGTGTAGTGTCTGCCTCTTCCTTAGCTTCTTTAGCATTCATAACATATGCTCTTCCAACAGTAGGTGCATTCTTCTTTGGGCAATCAGCAGCCTTATGCCATTCCTCCTTGCATACGAAGCATCTAAAAGATCCCCACATGAACTTGCTAAAATGAAAGCGGTTGCACTCCTTGCATGGTTGCCTCTCAGTAGGCTTTGGCGCTCCAGGATTTTGTGACTTTTGTGGTGCTTGTTTCTTGACTTGACCTTGAGGCTTTTGAGGCCCTTGAGGTCTAGGAGGACCCGTATATGGCTTTTTATTCGGCTGATTATTATTTTGGTGTTGTTGTCTCTTGCGCTGCATCTCAAAATCGATGTCTTTCAAAGATTGTTCAGACTGAAATGCATAAGTAGTAGCAGTAGCATAATCCAAAAGACTCATCATCATAACATTATTTCGAATGGTAGGCCGTAGACCATCCATGAAGTGCCTCAACTTCTCTGCAGGATCTCTCGCAATAAGGGGTACAAAGTGACAACCCCGATCAAATTTCTCCACAAATTCAGCTACACTCCAGTCTCCCTGACGTAGGCCCATAAACTCGCCCTTTAGTTGCCCTCTAACATCGGCAGTAAAATATTTCTCATAGAATATCTTCTTGAATTGAGCATAAGTAAGAGCAGCGATGTTAACACCATGCTCGGCTCCTTCCCACCATAAAGAAGCATCATCCCTAAACAGGTAAGTGGCACACCTTACACGGTTAGCATCCCCCATATTCAGATAACGAAAGTGTACTTCGAGTACACGGATCCATGACTCAGCAGCAATGGGATCGGTGGTGCCAGAAAATTCCTTCGGCCCTAGCCTTCAGAACTGATCATATATGTCATGCTGTGGCCTAGGTGCCTGCTGTAACTGCTGCTGTTGTAACTGCTGCTCAAAGAAACGAGTCATCCCCTCTAAGGCATGAGTAGCAGCATCCCCATTAGGAGGTGGGGTTGCATTCCCTTGTTGGTTCACACTGTTCTCAGCTCGGTTCTCATTGATAGGGGCACGTGTATCTGAACGTTTTCCAAAATACTAACGTAACTAACATGCATTTAAATCTAAGTTTTCTAATCATGTGACATATCCTAATTCATTTAGCAATTTAAGCATACAAAGCATATATACTCAAAAAGCTAGTAAACATGTAACGTAAACATATTATTCAAGTAATTATGCAGGTAACATCATATTAAATCACATAAAGCATGTAAAACTTACAAATTGAGGCTTGACGACTGATCTTCCTGGCGCTGATGGTGGGACAACCCTTTACAGAACCATTTCTCTGATACCAACTAAAACGTTTGCTATTCATTTTGCTTAAAAATTACTAGAAATTTTTTTTTCTTCCTCTTACTAAATCGGTCCGAATACATATATATGAACTTTAAAAATACCTTGTACCATTTTTAAACATAAACATCCAACCAACATTTAAAAATCCAAAGGAAAATAGTTTAAATCGTCAAACATTTTACCAAACCTAAAAAGTAATAAATTTGAAAAACATCATCCTCTCATAAACCACTCAAAAAGTATAAATAAAAAGTCTTAAAATCTTTTAGCATAATCATAAACATAAATCATAAGTGCGGAAAATAGAAGCGCTGGTCCTCAGGTCATGTGCACTTCCAGTCCAGTAAAATCAGGAATCCAAGCCTCCCTCCACATTATTATCATACTCACCTGCATCAATCACATCTAGTGAGTGTAAATAATCAACACATCATATTCTTGACACCAAATAATACGTATAAAACCACAAGCAACAGTGAAAAATATTTTTATTTAAAATATCGTTTTCATAATGATGCATAAACTTTAAACATAAACATTTTCATATCATCTTCAACATATTCATATACATATTATCATCAACATATATGTATTCTTTTTTCCTTTTCGTTGAATTCAGATTATAAATTGTGACATTCGTGTTCATCTACGTCTACGTCTACGTATTAGGCGATGGATCCATCTACATGTAACCACAGTACTGGGCGGCCGGGACATCAGCAACCCTCTCACCGATCAACTAAGCCTTGGCTTTACGTATTAACATATCATCATATACATATTCGTATCCAAGGAAACACGATCGTCGGGCTCCCAATGGGACCATAACCCTCATGATATTTCCAACATATCATCGTATTAGTCACAATTACTTCAGTTCCTTCAAAGTTTCATATTCCAATCACATTATAAAATTTAAACATGCATATAACGTTTTTATTTTAAACCAAGCATGCAACATGTCTTTTAAATGTCCACGTATAATCATAAAATCCATAAACGTTTTAAAAATAACATTTTAACATATACATATCCATGAATATTTAAAATAATCATATTAACATATAAAACAGCAATCAGAGCACTGCCATGACGTTAACTAATTTTCAGATGTAAAATTACCATTTTACCCCTAGACGTAAAATTTCACGTTTTTTATTTTTTCTTAATTTCATTGACTCTAACATGTCACAAATAATTATTTAAGCCTAAATTAAAATTCCCATAATTTTAGTTAGCATAAATACTAGGCATTTTAATTAATTCGTAATTAGGCGTTTTTATTCCAAAAAATTCCAAACTTTAATATAAAATTCCTAAATTTAAAACTTAGACTTTTTATATTATTTTAGCCCTCGTGAACCAGGACTCGACCCCCGTGAGCCGTGATTCAATTTATTTAACAAAGGAAAACCGTAACTTGACCAATAAAAGTTAGCCCCGAGCCATGATTCGATTTTCACGAGCCACCCTCGAACCATGCTGGACCAAACCCTGACCAATCTCCTAGGACACCCTCCTGGACCCTTGGAACCCACGGACCAGACCCCTAGCTCGGAAACAAAACCCCAACCTGAGCTGCAAGCATGGCCGAGAACCCCTTTAGGTGTAGGAATCTTCATGCTCTCTTAGGACCTAGCCAACCGACCTAGACCCTGAATCAACCCCTTATGTACTCACCTAGGACCCCAAAGAGTCACCCTAGCCCAGCTTGAGCCCCCTGGCCGAGCCCTTTTTTCCCCTTGAAGTCTGCGCAGCCCATGCGCGATCCCCCTTGGGCTCTCGGATGGGAGTCCTTGTTGGCTAAGACTCCTCCCAGCCCCCGGTGTTCGATGCTAGGACTATTTCCTCTACTAAACCAGACCCTGGCCGATCTTTGGCCCTAAGCCAAGACCAAACCAAGCCCCCATGATCAAAACTGAAACCCTCAAACCCCCATGACAGCAACCTAGTCCCAGATTCTATTCTTTCGTGTCGTGCAGCCTATGGGTGGTGTTCTTAGGACCCAACTCGTGTAAAAACATCCCATAGACAACCCCTAATCGTGGCAGCCCCTTTATACATGTAAACAACACAAGTTTGAATCAAAATCATGCTTGAAATTTCATGTGATATAAAAAAACAAAAATACACAAAAGTGTCACTTGTTTTTCCATACAATTCATACATAAAAACTTATTATGGTGTGATGATGTTTTGAAAGATAGAAATATGAGTGCCTTTATGTATTTAACGCACGAATTCTCGTTGATGATGGCGAAGAACGGCGACAAGATGCTAGGCTGAATTGTCCTTAGAAATTCTCGACTTTTCTCTTGAATAATAAGGTGTGTGTGTGCCGTGAATATTGTGGGAGAGAATTGCTGAAAGTGGCGTGAGTTATAAAGGGTTAAGGGTGAGGTTTTGTACATTAAATAGTTAATTAAGTTACTAATAAGGCTTAATCCTATTAAGTAGGTAAATTAAGCCCATTAGTGCTTAATTAAAATCTTAAAAATAATTTTGTTTTATAAAGTTTGTGAATTTATTAGCCGGGTTGCCAACAAGTTCGTATTTTTGTTGAAAAACCAACATCGATAAAATTTACGTCCCGGCCTATAAAATCACCTCAAAACTCCTTATTTCCAAAAATATGAAAAATCGTCACTCAAATTTTAAATAAATAAATAAAACAATTATTTAATAAGAAAATTTTACGTTTTTGAGCCCTCGGTCTCCGTTCCTCGATCGCAACTCGAATAATCCTTAGAAATACATTTTTAATGCATGTAAGTAGAAAACTACAGAAACATCATATAAACATGTCACATAATCGTTTAAGCAATTAAAATCATTTAATTAACCATTTTCCATATTTTCTAGATTTGCATGCAGTTGAACTACATCGTCTTAATTTTGGACCTTACAACGGCGCCTGAGCCAGAGGACGGACAACCTTGTAGACAATGTAACATGTTCCATTTCGACAAGTGCATGTGGGGAATCTTTAAATGCTTCATTTGCAGACAAGAGAGCCATACGGCAGCAGAATGGACTAGGAACAAGGGCCCCACTACCAGCCGAGCATATGTGATGCATGCCGGGGAGGCCCAGGCAGAGCCAGATTCGACGCTGATTACCGATACCCTAATGTTTAAGATTTTAATCTATTGCTTGATTACTTGGGTTAAATTTTTATTATGAGATTTAAATTATGGGTTGTTAACATAGAAGAAATTAGGAGGCATGCTCTACCTAGTTAGATTTAAGGATTTAATTGCTTGATTTGAGCAATTTAAGGACCCGAGTGTAACAACTGATAATAGGAGGACCTGATTGCTAAAATCGAGATTTTTAGGGTAATATTTTCGAAACCTCTGAATTTTTGGGGGTTTAAATTCTAATTTTTGGGAATTTTACGATTATGGGGTTAAATTCTAAAGTGTGGAGGGGTCAAAGTGTAATTTTTTAAACTTTAAGGGCTAAACTTTAAATTCTGATATTTTTGAGGAATACTTGGGTTAATAATTTTTCGAGGATTTTGGGATAATTTGTGGTAAGAAATTATTAAGTTTTAACGCGATCAGATTTGATGGTATGTTTTGTCGTACGAAGGATATATATTTTAGGTGTAGCCACGCATGCATTGCTAGATTCAGGAGCTACACATTCTTTTATATCCGAATTTTTTGTCTAGCGAGTAGGAATCATACCAGTGGTGATGGATTTAGGGTTCAGAGTATCGATTCCATCTGGGGATCAGATGTTCACTTCTCATATAGTGAAGGATTGGAGCATTGGTTACAGAAATACACGGTGCAGGCAGATTTGATAGTGCTACCGTTGCCGGAGTTCGACATTATTCTGGGTAAGTACTGGCTTTCATTGAACATATTTATCATAGACTGTTGACAGAGATCAATATCTATCCGATCGCCCAGAGGTAAGCCGTTTTTATTTGAGACAGCCAGACACAAGCAGTTAAGGCCCGTCATTTCCTGCATGTGTGGGAGGAAGCTTATAAAGAGAGGATTCCAAGCGTTTTTGGCTAGTATTGTATCAGTGTCAGAGCAAATCTGTCAGAGATTAGAGGACGCAGATGTGGTCAGCGTGTTCTCTAGTGTTTTCCTTGACGATGTTTCAGGCCTTCCACCAGACAGGGAGGTGGACTTTTCTATTGAGCTCATTCCAGTACAATGTCGATTTCTAAGGCACACTACCGTCTAGCACCTGTCGAGATGAATAGATCTCCGATCTGGATACCATCAGCTGAAGGTGAGAGAGTCTGACGTGCATAAGACAGCCTTCCAGACGCCTTATGGGCACTATGAGTTTATGGTGATGCCCTTCGGTTTGACAAACATGCCATCGTTCTTCATGGATCTCATGAATCGCATGTTTCAGCCATACTTGGATCAGTTCGTCATAGTTTTCATTGACAATATCCTGATATATTCGAGGAACAGAGAGGAGCATAATCAGCATCTGAGGACCGTACTGCAGACGCTACAGGATAGACGGCTCTTTGCCAAGTTCAGTAAGTGCGAGTTCTGGCTCGACAGAGTGGCATTCTTGGGCCACATTGTATCTCGGAATGGTATTGAGGTCGACACAGTAAGGTCGAAGCAGTCAGAGATTGGCCGGTACCTAAGAGCGTGACAGAGATCAGTGGATTTTCGGGATTGGATGAGTTTTCCATGAAATTCATTCAGGTCTTCTCTTCTATCACAGTGCCTATGACGAATAAGAATGCCAAGTTTATCTGGGGATCAGAGTGTCAGGAGAGCTTTGATAGACTGAAGCTAGCATTGACCACATCACCAGTTCTAGCTATGCCATCAGGGCAAGGAGAGTTCGTGGTTTACATAGATGCTTCGATGCTCGGTTTGGGCGTGGTTCTGATGCAACATGACAGAGTTATAGCCTATGCGTCCAGAAAGCTGAAGGTCCATGATAAGAATTATCCGACTCATGACCTCGAGCTAGCAGCAGTGGTATTTGCCCTGAAGATTTGGAGACCCTATTTATATGGGGAGAAGTGGAGGATTTTCACTGATCACAAGAGCCTGAAGTACCTCTTCACACGGAAAGAGCTGAACATGAGACAGAAGAGGTGGCTGGAGCTAGTGAAGGACTATGAATGTGACATTTCCTACCATCCGGGTAAGGCTAATGTGGTTGCAGACGCTCTGAGGAGGAAGCACACAGTGATTGCTCATTTATAGGTACAGAGACCGCTACTGGCGGAGATTCAGATATTTGAGCTAGCAGTTTATGCCAGGGGTGATGCCCCAAACCTTGCTACTCTGACAGTACAACCAACATTGAGAGACAGAATTCGGGCAGGGCAGACTTCTGATGAGCAGTTGCAGAAGTGGAGACAGAGGGACGAGGCTAAGGGCCAAATACTCTACACTGTTGTGGACGGCATTGTCCGATATAGGGACCGACTATGGGTTCTTGAAAGTGATTCCCTTAGAGCATAGTCCTGACAGTGATTCTCTTGGAGTAGACATCTTGAGCGAGGCCCAAAACACCCCGTACTCCATCCATCCAGGGAGTACAAAGATGTATAAGGACCTGCAGACTCTTTATTGGTGGTCGGGCATGAAGCGTGATATTATGCGATTCGTTTCCGAGTATTTGACTAGTCAGCAAGTCAAGACAGAGCATCAGATACCTGCAGGGAAGCTGAGACCACTCCTTATTCCCGAGTGGAAATGAGAGAACATCACCATGGACTTTGGGACAGGGCTTCCGAGGACTACTAGGGGATATAATATCATCTGGGTGATAGTTGATCGTCTCACTAAATCAGCTCATTTTCTACCGATTAAGAAAACTTTCACCATGACTCAGTATGCAGAGCTGTATATTAGAGAAATAGTCAGACTGCACGGGATTCCAGGGTCAATTGTGTCAGACAAGGATCTGAGGTTCACGTATGCATTCTAGAAAATTCTACACCAGGCATTGGTTACTAAGCTGCTATTCAGTACAGCCTTCCGTCCTCAAATAGACGGACAGTCATAGAGAGTGATTCAGATTCTAGAGGATCTACTCCGAGCTTGCATGATCGACTCCCAGGGCAGCTGGGAGCCGAAGTTACCTCTCGTGGAGTTCACATACAATAACAATTATCACGCTTCGATCGGTATAGCTCCATATGAGGCATTGTATGGGAGGAAGTTTAGGTCGTCAGTGTATTGGGATGAGATAGGATAGAGAGCAAAGTTACGTCCGGATATTGTCAGGCAGACCGTGGAGTTAGTGGTCAATATTCAGGACAAGACGAGGACTACTCAGAGCCATAAGAAAAGTTATGCAGATCAGAGGCGCAGAGATCTTGAGTTTGTAGTAAGGAATCACGTTTTTGTGAAATTCGCACCGATGAAGGGTGTGATGAGATTTGAGAAGAAAGGCAAGCGCAGCCTTAGATTCATCATACCATTCGAGATCCTAGAGAGAGCTGGGACACTAGCATACAGAGTTACATTACCGCCGAAACTGGCGGGAGTTCATAATGTGTTCCACATCTCTATGCTGCGGAAGTACATGTCGAATCCTTCACATGTGTTGAACTATGAGCCACTTCAACTGACACCTCACCTGTCATTCAAAGAGAGTCCCACTCAGATTTTGGACAGACAGGAGAGGAGGCTCCGGAACAAGGTGATCCATATGGTCAATTTCAAGTGGCTGAATCATTCAGAGAAGGAAGCTACTTGGGAGACGAAGACCGAGATGAGGAGTCGCTACCCGAAGTTATTCGGTACGTGTTAAATTTTGAGGGCGAAATTTTGTTTTAAGGGGAGAGAGTTGTAAGTTCAGGAAATTTAAATTTTGTAACCTGAATGCATACGAACTAGGGTTTTATTTAAAACATGTGTTTATTGATTTTTATGCATTAATTCATGGTTATATCATGAGTAGGGTCCTAGTTGCATTTTGTGCTCGGTCGAGGAACAGAGGCCAGAGATTATCAGGAAAATTATTTTTATTACATGATTAATTTTAATTAATCAATATGAAGTGTTTTTAAGGGTCTTTTTCGAAAATAGGCCTTGGTTTTTACTCGCCGGGTCGTATTTTTAACCGGTACACAAATTTTAACGATTCAGAGGATTTTTTGAGGGCTCAAGCAATATTTTCAAAAATGTACCTAAAAGAAATATTTTTCGGTAGCATTTTGGGCTTGCTGGGTTGCTTTAAAGCTTAATGGGCTCAAAATTCCTTTTAATCCTTTTAAAAATAAGATTAAGCCCATTAGTGCATGTATTACCTATTTTAAACCAACCCTAGCAAACCCTAACCCTATTCCCTCCGCTTGGCCTCCCCTCCCTCTCCATCAGCAGTCCATTCACGTGAAAAACCAGCAGCCAAAAAAAAACGTTCCTCCATTTTTTCTTTCAATCAAGGTCTTTCCCCATCACTCCGGTGCCTCCCTGACGTGCAATTCTTCGAGTTTGTGAGCGTTTAATCATCAAGGCATGCATGTTTCTTCTTTTACACTTCATTCATGCCAATAATATGCAATTATTTGTGTTTGTACGAAAAATTGCATGAGTCACCTTGTGGTTGCGTTTTTATACAAGTTGATATGAATCTTGCATCTTTTTCTTGACTTGCTCACATTTTTATGATTTGTTTCAAGGAGGATGCTGAGTTGTGTTTCTGAGGGTATGTTAATGTCAAGGAGGAAGAGGGTTCCTAGGCTGGAGTTGAAGCCTTGTCGAGTCGGGAGGCAGACGAGCGAGCTACTTGAGGTTTTGGTTTGTTTGTGAGAAGATCAATGGATGGTTATGAACCGGCCGTGCAAGGGCCGATCCAAGCCATAGAATAGACCCTGGTGGGTTTCAGTCACGGCCTAGGAAGGTTCGACCACCGCTGGAACGAGCCTCAAAGTCGATTGAGCATGAGGAAGCGTGTTGGGTCGTGGGGTGCGTTTGGGTGAGCCTCCGGTGTGCGTGTGTTTGGGACGTGCATGGGGCTGAGTCCTGGTGATGGTTTAGTCCAGGAAGGTCTTACGGTGGTCTAGAGTTGAGTTGTTCGAGGGTGGTCCGCTTGGGCTTGAGTTAGGAACAAAATTTGGAGGGTCGTTGCATCTAGGGTTTTCGAGTAGGGATATAAATATTTTTCCAGCAGATTGTGGCCCTATTTTTTTGAGTCATATTGGGCTAGAATGTGAGGTTTAAGGGCTGTTAGAGTGTGTTTTAGGTTTGGTTTAATTTTGGAACAATTCGGTTAAGTGTCGGGTCGATTCGCGATAAAACCGGGACGTCGGTCCAAGTTTTAACACGAATCGGTTAAGTTTTGAAACGGGCTTGAGTTAACATCTATGAAATACATTTTATATGTTTTGGAGGTGCTTTAAGGAGTTTGGTAAACTTAGGGTCGAAATTTAGAGGTCCAGCGGTAAAACGGTCAGTTTGGGTTTCTAGGGACAAAATGATCATTTTGCACCCGGGTGAGTATTTAGTCCTGGTAGTGCCCTGAGCTAAAATTTATCATTTTTTAAATGTTTATGTTGGATCTCAGTTTTCTCGTGTCCAAAAGCAGCGGAAGTTTTAAAATTTTTGGATCATGACATTCAAGATATTTTTGAGCACTCGTATGGTTTTAATAGATAAACATACATAGGATGTTTAAACTTTTACCTTGGTGAACAAATTTCACTTGGCTCCAACTACGCCGGTATAAATGAACGTAGTTCTTGTTGTAAATCCCACGTACGTTCTTCGAGGCACCTTTCTTCAATCTTCTAATCAGGTCCACGATCGGATTAATTGTTCCTTTTTTAAATTGCACTAGAAATTTAGAAAGATTTTTCGTTGAGATTAATTAAACGAGAGGAGGCCGAAAATTTTGAGAGAAGGATAGGAGGATTTTTGAAATCCTTGCTTGGAGGCTAGGGTTTTCAAAAATGGCATGGATTAATTGCGTTGACCCTAAACCTAATACACATATATATAAGCTTAGGGCCCATTAATTAAATTAAATACTTAATGTGCTTAATCAATTAATTATTCTAGTCCAACTAGTTTAATTAATTAATTGATCATTTTAAAATCCAATTAAGAACCTTAATAATTTGTATGTTGGTCTTGTACTCCTACAAGCTCATAATACATACACTCATTACATTTAATTTAAATCCTTTATAAATTCAACATTTGAATTTAATATTTAAATTATAAATTCAGCTCCTTGAATTTATCACCTCCAAAATTTAATATTTAATAAACTCAACTTTTGAGCTTAATAATTTAAATTAATAAATTTTATAAATTCAACTCCTTGAATTTATTCTCTCCAAATTTTATAAATTCAAAAATTCAACTTCTTGAATTTATTATATCATAAATTCATTTCCTTAAATTTATTTTCTCAAAATTTAATTATCATAAACTCAACTCCTTGAATTTACTATATCATAATTTTATATAAATTCAACTCCTTGAATTTATTATCTCAACGGGGACAAAATAATCCCGTACTTGTGTGACCCTCAATGGTTCAGGGATACAGCTAGCCGTGGGTTCTTAACTCTTTGTGATTTAGGACATAATCCTTTATTCGGGCTTACCCTAATTTGCCCCATTCTATGTATCAACAATTGATCATGAGAATGTCAGAAATCATATTTCTGATTAAACCCATCGAATCATGGTAAGAGCGTCTAGTAGCATCGCCCCATGATTCCCTAGGCATCACCGATACTGCATGCAAGAACCAGTCAGTTATGATTAACGTACAGTACGGTCCCTTCATCTCATATATCCCGATCGAATCTGCAGCCATTGGTTCATCGAGGGTTGCATATTAATTCGATAACTATGCGACACATATTTGAGAATAAATAGTGACATCGCATGTACAATTGGAGAATTTCTTCTCTAATGTACATCTCATACTCTGGCCAGAGATTCCATGTACTATTATTTCATCATATCACATAGGATATCCACACTCGTAGGTGAGCGGTGAATTTCCGACTACAATGCACTAGGCTCCTACATGTGTCGCCATTGTACCCAACCTCGCCACCTGATGACTCTCCTGGAGTCGGTAAACGAGTCAAAGCACAGCCCTAGCATATAGAGCTTCAGAGTTGTCCCGAGTTGTAAGGACTAATGGTGTACAATCATAACCACAAAATTATCCTCTTGATGAATGATAACCACTTGGAAAGTTCGAGGGAGGGTAGTTTGGTATAATCATCATATGACTACCCATCTGCATGTTTGAACATCTCTATGCCCTTACCAAGAAACGCGGTACACAACATCACAGATGCTAATCTCGAGCTCAAGCGACCTTTATCCACGTTTTAGGCGGCTGAATCGACTAGTAATGAATTTAGATCATACAGTGTTTACAAATTAGTTTCAACATCGAATTATGATTCATTTATATTAAAGTATAATCAAGGTCTTTATCTATGTTGTTCACATGTGTATACAGATAAAGAAATACAAACCATGAAATAATGAATTATATTAAAATAAATATTGTTTATTACAATTGAGTCAATAAAATCCTTGGCCAACAGTTGGCTTACAGGGCATCTACTTTAACAATCTCCCATTTGCCCTAGAGCCAACTACCCATAAACTTTAATCATATTGCTTCGCTATGCTTCTCAAACAATGGTCCTGGCAAGGGCTTTGTAAGTGGATCAACAACATAATCTGCAGAGGAGACTCTTTCGACTAATATGTCTCCTCTTCCCACAATCTCCCGTATAATGTGGAACTCCCTCATTACATGTTTGGATCGCTGATGAGACCTTGGTTCCTTTGCTTGCGCAATGGCACCAGTGTTATCACAGTACACCGGGACTGGATCAACTCCATTAGGAATAACGCCCAACTCTTGGACAAAATTTCTCATCCAAACTGCCTCTTTGGATGCATCAAATGCAGCAATGTATTCAGCTTCAGTGGTGGAATCCGCAACGTTGTCTTGCTTGGAACTTTTACAAGAGATAGCTGCACCATTTAGCATGTATACAAAACCAGAGGTCGATTTTGAATCATCTACGTCACATTGAAAGCTAGAATCAGTGTAGCATTCCAATTTCAATTTTCCACCCCATAGACCATGAACAAGCTCTTAGTCCTTCTCAAGTACTTAAGAATATCTTTCACGGTCTTCGAATGCATTGGACCAGGGTTCGCCTGATATCTGCTTGTAACACGCAGAGCATAAGCAACATCATGACGTGTCGATATCATACCATACATGATACTACCAATGGCTGACGCATATGGAATACGTGTCATCATCTTCATCAGTTTTGGGACACATAGCTTTAGATAGAGTAACACCATGACACATTGGTATGTATCATCTCTTGGACTCTTCTATAGAGAATCGCTTCAGAATGGTATCGATATAAGTGGCTTGGGTGAGCCCCAGCATCCTCTCTGATCAATCTCTATAGATTTGTATTCCCAATACATAGGATGCTTCACCCATGCCTTTCATGGAGAATTTACTTGCTAACCATACTTTAGTTGATTGCAGTAATCCTACATCATTCCCAATGAGTAGGATGTCATCAACATAAAGTATTAGGAATGTCACCGTACTCCCACTAACTTTCTTGTAAATGCATGGTTCCTCAGGGTTTTTAGCAAAACCAAATTTCTTGATAGTGCTATCAAATATGAGGTTCCAACTCCTTGACACCTGCTTGAGACCATATATTGATCTATGAAGTTTGCATATCTTATGCTAACTTCCTACTGATGTGTATCCATTAGGTTGATACATATAAATTTCTTCTTTGATGTCTCCATTGAGGAATGCAGTCTTTACATCCATTTTTCATATCTCATAGTCATACCATGCTGCTATGGCTAGTAGTATTCTAATGGACTTAAACATCGCAACTGGTGAAAAAGTTTCCTCATAGTCAATTCCTTGCCTTTGAGTATAACCTTTTGCAGTCAGTCTTGCTTTGAAGCTCAATACCTTCCCATCCGCCCCAAGCTTTCTTTTGTAGATCCATTTGCATCCTATGGGAATGGTTGCCTCAGGTGGATCTACCAATGTCCAAACTTAGTTTAAATATATAGAGTCCATTTCAGACTGCATGGCTTCAAGCCATTTGGTTGAATCAGTATAAGATAATGCTTCTTTGAAATTCATTGGATCACATCCAACACAGTGCTCATCATGGCTTTGTTCATGAAGAAGCGTATATCTTGCAGGTGGTCTAATAACCCTATCAAAATTTCTAGGAGCTTGTACTTCAACTACTGGTTGTTGGGGATTGGGTTCAACTTCTATAGTTGAGGGAGTATCTTGAATTTCTTCAAGTTCTATCATCTTACCTTTTCTATCTAATAGAAATTCATTTTCCAAAAATGTGGCATTTATTGAAACAAACACTTGTTTCATTGGGATGATAGAAATAATATCCAACAGAATTCTTTGGATATCCTACAAAGTAGCACAAAGTGGATCTACTATCCAATTTGTCTCCCACTGTCTGCTTCACGTAAGCTGGACATCCCCATATTCTCATGTAAGAATATTTGGGAGTTTTTCCCATCCATATCTCATATGGTGTTTTATCCACTGCCTTAGTATGGAAATTATTCAATAACATTGCCGCAGTTTCAAGAGGAAAACCCCAAAACAATTTAGTCAATTCAGTGAATCTCATCATGGATCGAACCATGTCCATCAAGGTTCGATTTTGACGTTCAGAAACATCATTCAATTGTGGTGTTGCTGGTGGAGTCCACTGTGAGAGAATCTCATTCTCTTTTAGATAACCCAAAAATTCAGCACTCAAGTATTCTCCACCTCGATCAGATCGAAGTGCCTTAATACTTCTTTCTAGCTGGTTTTCTAATTCAGATCTGAATTCTTTGAACTCGAATGCTTCAGATTTGTGTTTCATCAAATAAACATACACATAACTCGAATGGTCATCGGTAAAGGTAATGAAGTAGGAATGCCCAAATTTTGTACTAACACTTAGCAGGCCACAAACGTCCGTGTGGATCAAATCCAGTAGACCACTGCACACGTTCCACGTTTTCATTGAATGAAGTCTTAGTCATTTTTCCTTTTAGACAGGACTCAAAAATAGGTAGAGAATTTGTGTCTGACAATTCAAACATGTCTTCTCCCACTAGTTTGTGCATCCTTCTTTGGGAAATGTGACATAGTCTAGCGTGCCATATTTGTGCGGGATTTGGATCATCTAATTTTCATTTGTTTATTGTTGAAATCCTGTTTACTTTGGACATTCACTTATCATTTCCAAAACATTTCTGGCCCATATAATTTCTTATGTCCATTCTTCTTGCAGTGAAACAAATATGTTCTGACTTATTGGGCTTTGTGGCCCTTTAAGTGTCCTTCAGAGTTTGCCTCTTATTGGGTTTGTTTTTCTTGTGAGGGGCAGAACATTTCTTTCCCTTACTTTGTGGGCCATTTTTCGTCTGACGAGAGGCCCATTAGAAAAAACAACATTTTCCTCTTTTATGGTGCTCTCATAAGTCATAAGCATATTGACTAGCTCTTCAAGGCTATTATCTATTTTATTCAAATTGAAATTCACCATAACCCCGTCAAATGAGGAAGAGAAAGACGAACAAATTGATGTAATCAAGTAACTCGTTATGAATCACATATTCAAGGCCCACCACATTCTCAATAAGACCAATCATATATACAGCACGCTCATGAGCTAAAGCCCCATCTTGCATGCGTGTAGTCATGAGCTCCTTGAAAGTAGTGTGCATCATCATATGAGTTTCATGCACGTGCATTCGAATGTCAGCAGCATTCAAAATTTCCTCAAACTGTCTTTGCAATTCATTTGACATAGAAGCAAGCATGTTACACTTTAGCTTGCATGCTGTGGTCCTACCATCTTGCATGCTTTGTCAGTTCAGTAGGATCTGACATTAGGGCGTATGCCATTTTCTCCGAATTCAGAAAAAAAATTTCCCAACTAGTCTTGAAAAAAGGTTCGATTAGCTTATTAGTAATAGAAATTGATTACGTGATGAAATCGAAAATATACTGATATGAAAACAGAATAATGGTTGTTAATTATTTTAAAATAATTTTAAGATAAAAAATATGGATTTTTATTTTATAAATTTCCCTCCTACTATTTTGACATTTCCACCACCCTCTGATAAAAAAGAAAAATCATATTTCCTTAGTGGGCACGCAGAGTTCAATTAACTAATTATAATCTCGAATAATATCAGCCAATTATAATTTTTAAAAGGTAGAATCCAATTGCATCCCTATGCAACCTCCGCGTGTTTTGCCTCACGTTTAATAAGGACCCAATAATATGACGTCGTTTATTTTCACGTGTCCAACCAACCCATCAATATTGAATTGTAGTAGACGGTCTCCATGAGTTCCCCCAATAATATGAGCTGAAGTCATGAGAGTTCCACTCAATTCATATAATATGTCCGGTGGAAGTCACAGCTTTCCGACGTCCAGGCCTCCCCAATAGTAGGAGCCAGACACTGTCCGCGGGTAGCGATCAACATGCAACCATGGTTGATGAAAGGCAAGAATAAATTAAACTCTTTTAATTTTTACTTTTACGGTTTGATATAACTTTTGAATCGTATTCAAAATGAGGGATTTTAATTTTCAAATTGTCTAATCATTTTAATTTAAAATTGTGTGCCACGAGTTTGTATGTTTGTCGGATTCATGAAACTATATTATTTAATAATATACATACATGCATACTACTATATATCACATGTATATCATAATATGACATTCAACAATAAACAAGGATGATCGATCACCAACACTATTAGATCCATGTGAGCCAGAAATGGATCCATGTCCAAAACCTAGGTGAATGCAGGGATGCAAATGCAACTATTATAAGTGCTTCCAATATTTTATATGTCTTCATCTTGTGCATCGGGCCCACCATCTTCCAGTCTTGATCTCCCACTATTTCTAATAATTACATTTAAGTAGCCATGACACATAAGGGATACATCTCATGGGGTGAGAATAGACCATAAATCAGGCCCACTTTAATAATATCAAATATTAACAAAATGAATAAAACAGTAAAATATCATAAGATACACCTAACATTGGTCCAGGCTCTCGATCATCTTCATGCTTTTAATATCAAATATTAACATCAATTGAATTAAACAAATTTAATTAATTGATAAATCATGTATTTAATAATTTTATTATTAACCGCCACAATCATTAAACAATTTAATAAATTAAATAAACATCTTTATTTAATTTTAAATTAATTCAATAATAATTGATTTCTTGTAAAACTCATTTTTACCATAAATAATTAAAATCATATTCTAATTATTTATTTTACAAGAAAATTATTAATTTTTCAAAAGAAAAATTGAACCAATTTTCATAAAATATCAATTTTGTCCAAGGTTTTGAAAAATTAGAAAATCGAAACCTAGGCCTAAAAAATTCAAGCTCATTAATCCGCACAGTGCTCGAGACCTTCCCGGGCAGCGCGGGCATTTCGGGCAGTCGCAGGAGCCCTGTGCGCACAGGACACGCATAGGAGCGCGCAACTTGCGGACATTCCGCACGCCGCGCTCGTGCAGCCGCCGCAGGCTGTGCGGACGCTCCGCACAGCGCGTGCGGCATCTGCGCAGGCGCGCACAGTGCACTGCCCGGAACAGTTCCGGGCAGTCTATTTTTTTTTTAGATTTAAATTCAACTTTCTGGAAAAATAATTTTTTTTTATGGTGCTACAATTTTCTGAAAAATTTTCTTTTGTGGTTAGAAATAAATTATTCAATATGATTTTAAACCATACGATACAGAGAACCTGGCTCTGATACCACTGTTGGGATCTCGGTTTTTCTCGTTCCCAAAAGCAGCAGAATTTTTAAAATTTTTGGATCTTGATATTCAAGATGTTTTTGAGCACTCGTATGATTTTAATAAATAAACTTACATAAGATGTTTAAACTTTTACCTTGGTGAACAAATTTCACTTGGCTCCAACTACACCGGTATAAACGAACATAGCTCTTGTTATAAATCACACGTACGTTCTTCGAGGCTCCTTTCTTCAATCTTCTAATCAGGTCCACGACCGGATTACTTGTTCCTCTTCTAAATTGCACCATAAATTTAGAAGGATTTTCGTTGATATTAATTAAACGAGAGGAGGACGAAAATTTTGAGAGAATGAGAGGATGATTTTTGAAATCCTTGCTTGGGGGCTAGGGTTTTCAAAAATGGCATGGATCATTTGATCTCGTTGAGAGAATAAATTCAAGAATTTGAATTTACTATATTATTAATAAAGATTGTTTTATTACAATTGAGTCAATAAAATCTCTAGCCAACAATTGGCTTACAGGGTATCTACTCTAACAATTTATGCATCATGTATATAATTTTTTTTTAATTATGAAAAATTCGGTGAATGCTTGATTTTAAGAAAAAATTACATATATGCATGTTTTTATTAAGTGATAAATATAATGACACTTTTTGAAGGATGAGAGTTGGTTATGACTAATACGATTATAAGAGATATTATGAGCTGAGGCCAAGGCTCAGTGGACGGGTAATGTTGTCGATGACGTCCCCACCGCGGGGTACTACGGTTATATTGGATAGATCCATCGAATAGTGCGGATACGATAGAGCTGATACGTAAGTCACAACTAATGAACTGAATTCATTTAAAAGAAAATGTATATGTATATGATGATATGTTGAGACATGCTTTGACACGTTACGATTTTGCACGATACGTTTACGTTATGCTTTTAAGTTCATGAAATGTATGTTGATTACAGTATTTTTCACCGTTGTGTGCTATGTATATGTAATTGCTATTAACGGTACAGGTGTGTTGAGTCTTTAGACTCACTAGACGTGTGTGATGCAGGTGAGCATTTGGATGAGGTGACTGGAGGTGCCAAACTCTGAGTAGGAAGGGCTGGATGTGCGCACACGATCCGAGGACCACAATTTTCCGCATATCACGTTTTTATGAGCTTAGAGTAGACATTATCAGTTTTATACGTTATTATGCTATGATGTGGATTTTCATTATTTTACTCGTTTAAATCTCGTTCATCCATGGTTAAGGGCCGAGTTGGCACATTTTTATTCTACAGTATTTTATTTGTTGATTGTTTACGATTATTTTTAAATGGCATATTTTCAGTAGGATTGCATGCATGCATAATATTTAAATGGTTACTTTCGAAAATGTGAGCTTCGCAAAAAAAATAAATAAATAAAATTAGTAGCATTTTAAATTAGTAGACGTCATGTGAGGCTCGGGGCCGAAGAGGACGGAGGTGATCACCGGTGCCATGAGATTGCACGGACAATGTGACGGCTCTTAGCAGGCTTCTAGGCGGAGGGAACATGAATGAACCGATCTTACACCGAAAGGAGAGGGGTTCCGAAACTGTTCAGGTATGAGACTGTGCAGTTGAGGAGTGCTTAAAAGATTTGATATTTATTATTCATATCAAGAAGGCGCATCTTCTTTTCGGTAGCTCATCACATAAAAACTTCAAAGTTAAACGTGCTTGACTTGGAGAAATTCTGGGATGGGTGACACCCTTGAAAGTTTATTAGGGCGCGTGTGAGTGAGGACATAAGCACACTGGAAAGACTCGTCTTGGTGCAGTGGGGAATACCGTCGATTCTGGGGCGTTACAGTAACGGTCTGTTTTGGTGAATGAGTTCACAAAACGGACAGCTGCTAAATATGGACAACGAAAAATTTTGATCTTCGAAATTTTCATTATGAACATGATTTGTGTCCTTGGTACATCGACGCTTTCGGATCGTCGATCCGAGTTATAATGAGTTCACAATTATTTATTTAATGAATTTGAAATTTAACAATTAAATAATAGTATTAGCAGTAATGACTACTAATATGTATAAAATTCTCATAATTTATTCTAGAGAAGTCTAAAATTAATTGATTAATAATTTAATTGAAGAAATTAAATAATGATTATTTAATTTTAATTAATATTTCTATGCATATATAATTTAATGTGCCTGTGTAGATGCATTAACATATGTACACATATTTTTTATATGGAAATATATATAAATATACCTATGGAATGAGTATAATATATACTTCTAAGTTTACATAATCATATGGTGAATAAATAAATCAGCGTGTTGTAAAAGTTTAACAAAAAAATCCGTACCTTAAAATATTTCCTTTAAAGTAAACTGATAAATAGAGTTTAATGTTCAAAATAACACAGCGGAAATAATTATTGTTTGCAAAATAACAATTTAAAATAATTCAGCAACAGATAAAAACTGAGTTTGAAATAAAATAGTAATTGCTGAAAATGAGGTCCTCGGGTTCCTACTACTGCCGACCCAAGATGACTCACTGGTCCCCGCCCTCGGTCCCGACCTCATCAGTACCTACAACAATCAAGTCTAGTGAGTCTAAA
Organism: Primulina tabacum; assembly: GCF_025594145.1. Lineage (NCBI taxonomy): Eukaryota > Viridiplantae > Streptophyta > Magnoliopsida > Lamiales > Gesneriaceae > Primulina > Primulina tabacum. The sequence goes on along the minus strand of NC_134555.1, from coordinate 13,232,995 downwards.
GACCTATCATGCATATATCATAAATAACAAGTAATAATAATAAGATTGAATGCATGGTAAAAATATCATGAGTCTGGCGTAACGTAAAAATATCATAAAATGAGTAATTATAATACGTGCATAACTGAACTGAAAATCATAAGTGAAATGTTTGCTCAATCGAGCCCTGTCATAAAATAACATGTTATAATTTTATGTTGAGAATATGTTATACGCAAGTGGCCCCTGAACTGAACTGAATTGAACTGGATCGCCTGATCAGACTAAACCACAGTATACTGGGCGGTAGAGATCATCACAGCCCTTGGACTGGGTATCCGTACCAATAAATGAACTGAACTGAACCGGTAATTGACCACCGGGTGAAGTAATAATCCCATGATAATGAAGTGGCCACAAGCAATATCGCATAAATCTCAAAAATGAATATTTTATATTTTTGCACGTAGTATAATTAAATAACATAATTAAATATCATGTATTAATTTTATCGAATGGGTTGGATCGTTCTCAGGCTCGCTGCGACTTAAATCTAACATGAAAAATATGCAAATGATTTACTTGCTCAAACTTTGTAATTGACTCCAAAAACGAGACAATTACGCCCAATGACTTGATATTTAATCATGACTCCGTGCCAACCCGAACCAACACCGAACCATCGTTTAGTCATGATTAAAATACACTTAAAATGATGAAATAATGCTCCTAACATTTCAGTACTTCGAAATTTGGTGAATGGAGGCCAAAAACATGAAACGCTCTTTCGAGAGTCACTTTGGCAGATTGCACCGTAAATTCTCGTACGACCTATAAACTTGACCAAATCACGAACGTCCAAAAACATGACCTTCCTAACTCAATGGGGTACTGTCCAGTCTAAGGCCATAGGATAAAAGCCAACCAAGAACTCGAAACACACCTCTGAACCGAAGCACAACTTGCTGTCACAAAATACAGCAGCGGCGCTTGCGTTTCTTTGCGTTGTTTGCAAGGCTAATTGCCATTGGGGCTTGAACCACCGACCAGAACCTCTTCTCAACATCCTAAGGGTTGGCTTGGACCATGGCTAAGGTCCCTAGGCCATCCACAATCCAAACCACACCATGGAACACCCAAAACTCCCACCCGAGAGACAAACCTGCGCCCGTGGGAAGAATTGCTTCGTTTGCTGTCATGGACCTTTCCAGTGGCCATTTGATTGACCATGGCTTGATCTAGACATCAAGAGATATGGTATGAACCATGGCTAAGGGCCCTAGGCTAACCAAGATCCACACCAATACCATGAAGCTGAAGTTACACATGCAGAAAAAGGAGGAGATCGAAGGGGGCTGTTCTTGTTTTGTTAAAAAACCGATGCAACCATGGACCAAGCCTTGAAAGGTCGACTTGGTCATGTCTTAGACATGCCAAGGAGAGGTTCTAACCATGGCTACAGCCCCTATGGCAGCCAAGATCGGAATCTCCACCTTAGGCAATACACATGCCAATTTCGAGACACAAAGTGACATGTTTGGGGTGTTGCTGTCAAAACTCTATCTCCAGCGTATAGGGGCTGGAACCAACGTTCTTACATGACCCTAACATGTCCTAGTACATGTCTGGATGCAGCCCCGAGCCCCTGGAATCGAGCCAACAACCTGAACCATCAAAACAGTAGAAAACCTGAAGTGCACAAGGAAGGCTAAAAATCTGTGCAGAATTTTACAAAACCTTGCTGTCATATTTCGGTTTTCTTGCATGAAATCGTGTGCATGTGATGTTTAAAAATAAATATATGGCTTGATTGAAGAGTAAAGGAAAATATAGACATGCCTTGGATTTTGTTTTGGAGAAAACAAAAGAAAACAATGACGCGGCGCGGAGGAGAAGGAGTGCTTCGCTTTCTTACTTTTTCTCTCTTGTTTTTCTTCAGCTACCTCACGATTTTTCTCTCAATATTTGCTCTAAAATTTTGAAATAATGGAGGGGGGGGAATGGCTAGGGATGAGGGGAAAGTTTGCTAGATAAAGGAATGAAATAATCTTTCTGTCTTCTAGTTTGTGAGATAAGAAAATGGTTTGATATCAAAAGATTTTGAGGGAAAATTCTAGGGTGCACTTGGTTGATTATGGTGTCTAGGAACAAGGGAGAAATATTGCTTAATTAATTATTTGTTAGTGATTTAAAAGTAAGGAAAAATCTACCTAGAAAAAGATTAAGGAAAGGTACAAGGAAATGAGTTGTAAATCAAAAATTAAATCTTTTAAAAAGAAGGGGTGATCGAAATTTGCTATCAAAGTGGGGTGGAATATTGCTTAATTAATAATTATTGTGGAATTAAAAGGTGAGGGATTTATCTCCCAAAAATGGATAAGGAAAGAATCAAGTAAAGGGGTTGTCAAACTTTTTAAATCTTTCAAAGGTGATGGCCGATTTTATCTAGTTAAAATGGGTAGAAAAATTGCTTAATTAATATTTATTGAAGATTTAAAGTTAAGGGAATTATCTATGCCAAGAAGGGATAAAGAAAGATACCCAAAATCGTGAGTTGACAAATTTAAATCCTACAAAGATGACATGGCCGAAAATTAAATAAAATGGAGGGGGAAAATATTTCTTACATTTTGTATTTTAAATCTTTAGAGTTTTATCCACCCATAAATATTTTAGTGAATTAATAAATTGATTATGAAATAACATTATCTTGCATGCATGGCTAAATCTTTAAATTACTTAAATAATTCTTTAAACATTCTTTTACATTAAATTTAACTTATTATTTATCTTAAATAAATCTTAGGAATGTTTTCTTAATATTAAATTGTATCTCAATACTCCAACTCCAGTCCGGCCTCACTTATTTAACTGAAAGGTAACAATTAAACTACATCATAAAATAATTAAATTTAAAGAAAAGAATTTAAATACTCATGCAATAAAAATCATTTTAATTTAAATACTAGAAATTATGCATGGCTTATACATAGTCTAATTTACGGGTTCTACAACTCTCCCCCCTTAAAAGAAATTTTGTCCTCGAAATTAAGACTCACCAAATAATTCGGGATAACGACTCCTCATCCCTGGCTCAGACTCCCACGTAGCTTCCTCCTCTGAATGATTAAGTCATTTGACTTTCACTCGCTTAACCAACTTGTTCTGAAGCTTCTTCTCCTGTCTGTCTAAGATTTGCACTGGTCTCTCCTCATAAGTCAGGTTCGGGGTAAGCTGCAACGGCTCAAAGTTCAGGACATGCGAAGGATTTGCCATATACTTCCTCAGCATAGAGACGTGGAACACATTGTGTACTCCGGCCAGATTCGGCGGAAGAGCTACACGATAAGCTAAGTCCCAACTCTGTCGAGAATCTCAAATGGTCCAATGAATCTCGGACTGAGCTTTCCTTTCTTTCCGGGCTGCATGACACCCTTCATAGGTGCTATCTTCACAAAGACATGGTCGCCCACGGCAAACTCTAAATCTCTCATCCTCTGATCTGCATAACTCTTCTGTCGACTCTGAGCAGTCCGCATCCTATCACGGATCTTGACTACTACATCGGCAGCCTGCTGAATAATCTCCTGACCCAACTCTGATCTCTCCCCTACTTCATCCCAATGAACAGGAGATCTACACTTACGGCCATACAGTGCTTCAAACGGAGCCATACCTATAGACGCCTGGAAACTGTTGTTATAGGTGAACTCTACTAATGACAAGTTCGACTCCCAACTCCCAGAGAAATCCATAACACAAGCACGGAGGAGATCCTTCAAAATCTGAATAACTTGCTCTGACTACCCATCTGTCTGAGGGTGGAAAGCTGTGCTATACAACAACTTCGTACCCATAGTCGAATGCAAACTCTTCCAAAATGAGGAAGTGAATCTGGGGTCTCTGTTAGATACGATAGAAACTGGAATACCATGAAGTCGGACTATCTCCCGGATATACAACTCTGCATACTGAATCATGGTGAAAGTCTTCTTGATAGGCAAGAAGTGCTCTGATTTGGTAAGACGATCAACGATCACCAAGATAGCATTTGATCCTCTGACTGACTTCGGCAACCCGGTCACAAAGTCCATGGTGACATTCTCCCACTTCCTCTCGGGAATGGGAAGAGGCTTGAGCATACCTGCTGGTCTCTGATGCTCCGCCTTCACAAGCTGACATGTCAAACACTCGGACACAAAACGTCTGATGTCCTTCTTCATCCCAGGCCACCAATACAATAACTGCAGGTCTTTGTACATCTTCGTACTCCAAGGATGAATAGAGTACGGCGACATATGGGCCTCGGATAGAATATCTGCTCTGATAGAGTCACTGCTAGGAACCCACATCCTGTCTCGGTATCTCACAATACCGCCGCTGACTGTATACAAGACACTGCCCTTGGCCTCATCCCTCTGCTTCCACTTTGTCAACTGATCATCTGCTGGCTGACCACTGCGAATACGATCTAGAAGAGAGGACTGAATAGTCAAGGTAGATAGACGGGGAACTCTACCTCGAGGATAAGTCTCTAGATCAAACCTCTGCATCTCAGACTGAAGAGGTCTCTGAATCATCAAATGAGCCATCACTGCGACCTTCCTGCTCAATGCATCCGCAACTATATTAGCTTTGCTCGGGTGGTAGCTAATGTCACAGTCGTAATCCTTCAGTAACTCCAACCAATGCCTCTGACGCATATTCAGCTCTCTCTGCGTAAAGAAGTACTTGAGGCTCTTGTGGTCGGTAAAGATCTGGCACTTCTCCCCATACAAATAATGCCTCCAAATCTTCAAGGCAAATACCACGGCGGCCAACTCTAGATCATGGGTAGTGTAATTCTTCTCATGGATTTTTAGTTGACGAGAAGCATACGCTGTCACCTTCCCATGCTGCATCAATATTGCGCCCAAACCGAGCTTCAAAGCATCGGTATACAAAACAAAATCGCCGGGCCCTGATGGCATGGCCAAAACTGGTGCTGAGATAAGAGCTTGCTTCAAAGTATCGAAGCTCTTCTGACACTCCTCGCTCCACACAAATTTAACATTCTTCTTGGTCAATGATGTGAGTGGAACTGCGATAGAGGAGAATCCCCGAATAAACTTCCGATAATATCCTGCTAGCCCAAGGAAACTGCGGATCTCTGATGCATTCTGCGGCCCAACCCAATCTCTGACTGCTGCAACTTTCGCTGGGTCTACCTCAATAACGCTGCTAGAAACAATGTGGCCTAAGAATGCCACCTTCTCTAGCCAGAACTCGCACTTACTGAACTTGGCGAATAACTTATGCTTCTGCAAGGTCTGCAAAACTGTGGTCAGATGTCTGCTGTGATCCTCTTGATTCCTTGAGTAGACGAGAATGTCATTTATGAATACTATCACAAACTGATCAAGATACGGCTGAAATACGCGATTCATGAGATCCATGAAGATCACTGGTGCATTCGTCAAACCGAACTGCATCACAAGGAACTCGTAGTGGCCGTAACAAGTCCAAAAAGCAGTCTTGGAAACATCAGCATCTTTCATTCTCAACTGGTGATAACCAGAACTTAGATCAATCTTGGAGAATACCGAAACTCCCTGCAACTGATCAAATAAATCCTCAATCCGCGGAAGTGGGTACTTGTTCTTCACTGTAACCCGGTTCAACTCCCGGTAATCAATGCAAAGCCTCATAGAGCCATCCTTCTTCTTCACAAATAAGATTGGCGCGCCCCATGGAGAAAAACTCGGGCGAATGAACTCCTTATCTAGAAGTTCCTGAATCTGCTTCTTAAGCTCTGCCATCTCTGTCGGTGCTAGTCGGTACGGTAATTTTGAGATCGGAACCGTACCTGGCATAAGCTCAATGGAAAACTCCACCTCTTTTTCGGGTGGCATACCAGAGACGTCCTCAAGAAAAACGTCTAAGAAGTCTCTAACAATCGGAACATCTGAAGCTGACTGACTGGGTGCTTCGGGGACAGATATAAAGGTTGTTAAAAACGCCCGACACCCTCTATGCATGAGCTTCCTAGCCTGGACACAAGGTATAATGCGCGGTAAACGAAAGTACCTGTCTGGTTCGAATAAGAACTGCGTCATCCCAGGCGGTCGGACTAGAACAGATCTCCGCTGGAAGTCAATCAAAACTCTGTTCCGCAATAGCCAGTCCATCCCTAGAATGATGTCAAACTCTGGCATCAGCAATACGATAAGATCCGCATAAACAAGATTGCCATGAAGCTCGAGGTCTATGTCTCGGACCACATTGGTAGCTGTCATCTCCTCTCCAGAAGGCAGTACTACTGAATACGCCACATCTAATCCGACGGTCTTGACCTTGAGGAAGTTAGCAAAGACCTCCGAAATAAACGAGTTAGTAGCCCCTGAATCTATCAAGGCTTTTGTAGCGGAACCGGATATAAAAATTCTCCCTGAAAGGTTGAAACATCAAGCTGAACCCAATAATTACTAGAACTAACTTATAGACAGGCGAAGGTCAAAGTTCTTCTAACCTAATTCCCGAAAATAATACTGAGTAGAGCATGCAATCCTATCGCAATTCTAAGTTCGAAATATTAACCCAGATCCCCAAAACATCGAATTTCAAATATTAACTTAAAGCTTTAAGATACCTATCATGAGCATGGTGTCTGGATTCGTCTCCGCTGCATGGAGAGCAAAGACTCTGCCTTGGGTAGGCAGACTTCCCTGTGGGCACTGCGGTAGCAAGTGGTCTGGAATACCACACTTGTAACACTTCCCGGAACCATACATACATGCTCCAGGATGGCGGCGTGTTCACTTGGGACAGACTGGGTGCTCAAAGGTCCTCGGGACTGCACGTCCCTGCTGCTGCTGCCGCTGTCCTCTGTTCTTGGGTGGGCCGTGGAAAGGCCTCTTGTTCTGATGCTGCTGCTGAGGAGGAGGAGGATGGTGTGGTACTGGAACCGGTCGCTTACCCTGACGATCCCTCTCAATTTCATGCTGGTCCTGCTCTGCAGCTAGAGCTCTGGAGACGGCAACATCATAAGTAGTAGGGCCAGCCACCCTAACATCGCGGCGCAAGATCGGCCGCAGACCATCCATAAAATGTCTCAGTTTGGCTCCAGCATCACTGGCGATCAGGGGCACAAAGTGGCAACCCCTCTCAAACTTACGGACGAACTCCGTAACAGTCAGATCTCCCTGCCTCAGGGTCATGAACTCCCTGGTCAACCTGATACATATATCATGTATAGAATATCTGATAAAACTGAACGACCTTAATCGAAGATAAATAATGGATAATCGACAAACCGAAATGCCGGGACCTCACACATCTCGGTTTAAATTAGATTACCAGGCTCTCTCACCGCCCGGGATAAGAATATGGTGCCGGGGCCTTGTTTTTCCCATGCTATGTTTCGTCGGTTAGTGTTCTCGGGCAGCCCACGGGGGTTATTACGATGCATGCTCTTAATATTTACATCATCAGAAATCGTTTCATATTTCGAGAACCTGATAATTACAACACATCGATATTTGTGCACGTCTTTTCGTCTACTCAGCTCTATTTCCAAGACTCATCCTGATCATTCATGTATTCATTCAACGATTGTGATTAACTTTCCTTCTGAATAAATGAGAAGGCGTTTCGACTGCCGTGAGCCTCTCCAACTTCTCCAATATTAAATACCGCTTGTCTATAAATAAGACGACGCGAATGAAATGTATCAGTTTAATATGTCGAGCTCAAGTGATTCCAGTGCCTGCAGCAGCACGGTCTCTTCCATTGGTGCACACAGTCAAATACCAGTCGGGCTGCGTCCTTATGAGGAAAACCTGAAAAGGACGGTTGAAGAGTATATCGGGGTGAAGGTTATGTCTACTTGGTACAAGATCCAAGATATTAATAACGCGCACCAAAATGGCTTGGCTCTTACTCGTGCACAAAAGAGCAGTGGCGAGGAAGTATAGGCGGGAGCTTGAAGTAGCTCGAACCGCAGATCTTGAAGTAGCTCGAACCGCAGATCTGGCCACCGACCAAACTCTGTTGCATGCCATGCTATGGAAGGAATGGCATCATCTGAACAAGATTTTAACAGCCGAGTCCTTCATCAATCTTCACCTTCAAGAATTGACTGACTGGATAACTGAATGGCAAGATAATGTTGCTTCCAGAATAGCTGTAATACGACATCGACCATTTCCTTAATAAAATTTTTAATTATCGTATCTTGTGTTCCTTTATATCGTCTGCAAACAAATCGGTATAAATTAAGAATGGATAAGCGATGGACGATAATATCCCGAGTGTGAAATTGAATGCCGGATTCTCGTACCACCCGGGCTTAAAAATAATATGCCGGGGCCTCGTGCCACCCTGGCTTAGAAATAATATGCCGGGGCCTCGTGTTTCCCGGGCTTAAAAATAATATGCCGGGGCCTCGTGCCACCCGGGCTTAGAAATAATATGCCGGGGCCTCGTGTTTCCCGGGCTTAGAAATAATATGCCGGGGCCTCGTGTTTCCCGGGCTTATAGTATTTTGTCATTTGGTTTCCCCGAGCAATTAATGCGATGTCAGAATGATGCGTCCCTTTCTGACAAGCTGTCAGGAACTGTCCATCTTCCGAGCAGATAAATGATCACGACTCCTCGATTTGCGCACACGTCTTTTCAAGTATCCCGCCTAATTATGCCGCTCAATTCCCGAGGCTGATCTGGTCCGTTCGATTCGCTTTAGATCAACGGTGTAGATCACTTTTTTCCTTTATATATAGTAGATGACCGGTTTTCCCAAAAATCATTTGCAAATTCAACTTATAGCGGAGCTCTGCCTAATTCCTCTCTCGAATTTTTCCGTTACGTAAATCTTACTCAGGCAACCTTTTCTGTTTGTTGACTACGGGCCATCTCATCTTCGTTTTTTCCTAGTAAGTCTCTTCTCCCTTTTCATGTTTATCCTTTACTTCATGTCGAACTCCACCTCCTCCACCTCCGGTAAAAATGTCAGGGGGCGATCGGAGGATAACCCCCCGACCCCTTCTGAAACCTCCGTTCACATCCCAATAGGTATTTCTACTGCGTTCTCCCGACCCATTTCCAAAAAATTTACTAAGGCTTCTTCCTCTCGGCCTTCTGGCACACAAGGCAAGGGGAAAGATCAGGTAGCAGGGCCCTTGTGGTTCTCTACCGTGACGTCTACCCTTCGCCCGGGCAGTGTAGAGGAGTTGAGATCTTTAGGCTCCATCCCTTCTGATTACAAGATCAAAATTCCCGGGCCGAATGATCACCTCGACACCCCTCCTCCCGGCTACCATACTTTCTTTCTAGAACAGCTTAAGAGTGGGCTTCGTTTCCCGATTCACCATTTCTTCGAAAGTATTGCTCGATTTTTCGGTCTTCCCATTAATCACCTCCACCCTAATGCTTTTAGGATAATGGCGGCTACTTTTGTTTTGTTCCGCATGAAATCCTTTTTGTTCAATTCCCCTGTTTTCCACTATTTTTATTCTTGCCGATTCAACGACGGGGTCTTTTCTTTCATGGCCCGGATGCATTATCGGTTCTTAACCGACATCCCTTCCTCTTTGAAGGGGTGGAAAACAAAATTTTTCTTTCTTCAATTTCCGACTCTCCCATCCTGTGCCTTGGGTTTCCTATCTTCTCTGCCCACACAACCTGAGCTCCCCCGAGACTTCAAGCTTCTTTCTCTTTTTACCCACGCCTGGGATGCTTTGGAGAAGCAATTCTACCTGTCCTCGGTGCTGATCGGGGGGGGGGGGGGGGGGGGGGGCAATCTGGTTCATTACGGGATTGGGTCCCAGCCTAAGGACCCAGTGGATCGGGTTATTGACGAATTTGATCAACCCGGGTCGCAGGCTAGTAAATTACTTTCCTTGGCCTACTCATCTCTTGTATGATTTTTAATTCTAATGTCAACCCTGACATTTTTGGACAAGTTGGGTAGCATCCGGGGCCACCAAAATCCTGCTAATATGGATTTTCGAGATAAGGCCATCCCTCCTAGGTGTTCTCCGCAGCATCCTTCATGAATTTCCCGGAGGATATATTCTTCTTCACTTTCTGAAACACATTTAAGTAGAGGACCCTGATATGACCGCCTGTAAAGAATATTGTTCAAGAGAGTGAACCTGGGTGCTTGTTTCTTTATCTTTAAAGCTTGAGCCCGATCACTTGGAAGCTTGGCTTGGACTATGTATTCAATCAGGGGAGTCATCCATGAAGTCATTTGAGTAGGAGATGCTTCATCAACAGATAGCACCAACCGGGTGAAACACATGATTTCCCGGGTGCTTACCTTGGACATAGAGGTGGCCAACTTAGCCAGACTATCAGCTTCCCCATTCTCTTCCCGGGGGATTTGTTCAATGCTCCAGTCGGTAAAAGTGGCAGCCCGGGCTGTGATGAGTTTCAGGTACTTGAGCATTTTTTCATCTCTGGCCTCGTAAGCACCCTTAATTTGTTGTGCCACCAATTGAGAATCAGAATAAATAATCACTCGAGAGGCCCCAACCTCCTGGGCGGCCTGCAATCCTAACAGAACAGCTTCATACTCAGCCTCATTATTTGTAACCCGGGAATCAATTCTCAGGGCCAATTTTATCTTCTCTCCGGATGGGGCGACAACGATCACTCCAACTCCGCATCCGGACAGATTTGAAGCACCATCAACAAAGACTCTCCATACTTCTTCTTCTGCCGGCTGCACCATCTCTATCAAGAAATCTGTCAGAGCCTGGGCTTTGATAGCGGCCCGGGGTTGATATTCAATGTCGTACTCTCCCAGCTCTATTGTCCATTTGACCATCCTTCCTGAGACTTCCGCATGTGTCATTATTCTTCCAAGCGGAGAATTGGTGAGGACCACTATTGGATGAGACAAAAAGTATGGCCTTAATTTTCGAGCACTCACCACCAGGGCTAGAGCTATTTTTTCCACTTCATTATACTTTAATTCTGCTCCTCGGAGGGCATGACTAACATAGTACACGGGCCTCTGATCGTCCCTTCTTCTTTGATGAGAACAGAACTAACAGCATGTTCAGTGGCAGACAAATAAACCCACAGCTTTTCCCCAGACTCCGGCTTTACCAGAACAGGCAACTCAGATAAGTGTTTCTTCAAGTCTCGGAAAGCCTGTTCACACCCTTCATTACAACCAAATTTCTGGGCCTTCCTGAGGACTTAAAAAAAAGGATAGCTCCGGTGAGCAGATCGAGAAATGAATCGGGATAAAGCAGCAATCCTCCTGGTCAATTTCTGTACCTCCCGAGCAGATTGATGGGAGGGCATATCCATCACAACTTTTATCTTTTCTGGGTTGACTTCAATTCCTCGGTCCGTGACCATGAAACCCAAAAATTTCCCACTCTTGACCCCGAACACACATTTGGCCGTGTTGAGCTTTATTTCATATTTTTCCAATGTAGCAAAGGTTTCTGCCAAATCATCAATAAAACAAGACATTTTTCGAGTTTTAATCAAGATATCATCTACATATACCTCGATATTCCTGCCTATCAGCTTCTGAAAGACTTGATTCATTAAGCGCTGGTATGTGGCCCCGGCATTTTTCAATCCAAATGGCATGACCACATAGCAAAAGGTGCCCCCAGAAGTGATGAAGCTGGCCTTATCTTGATATTCTCGGGCCATGGAGATTTGGTGATATCCCTGATATACATCCATAAAACTTAACAACTCGAAGCCAGAAGTTGAATCCACCAACTGATCGATTCGAGGAAGTGGGTAACAATCTTTCGGGCAAGCTTTGTTCAGATCCCGGAAATCCACACACATCCTCCACTTCCCTGTAGCTTTGGGAACAAGGACCACATTAGAGAGCCATGTGGGAAATTGGACCTCCCTGATGTGGCCGGCTTTCAGCATTTCCTTCAACTGTCATTCTATGATTTTGTCTTTTTCGGGCCCAAAATGCCTTTTCTTCTGTTTTACAGGTCGGGATCCAGGGATGATATTTAACTGGTGCTCGGCTACTTTGGGTGATATTCCCATAAGTTCCTGTTGAGACCATGCAAAAACAGAGATATTAGTTCTTAAACAGGCTAGGAGTTTTACCCGGGTGGAATCTTCAAGGTCTCGGACCACCCGAATACTTTTTCCTGGTTCTACTTCAACCACTTCCTGCTCGTCCTCCGCGACAAAATTTACTTCCTTCTCCTCTATCTCTCTCACTTCTTGAGCCACCTTCTTCCCTTCGTCCTCCCTTCTCACCCTCTTCTGGTCTACTCGAACTGTTTCACCATAGCATTTCCGGGAGGAGGGTTGATCTCCCTTAACCTCTCCAACTTGTCCTCGTATCGGGAACTTGGTCTTCTGGTGATAGATGGAAGCTACAGCTCTCATCTCGTTCATAGCTGGCCTTCCAAGGATTATGTTATACGAAGATGGGGCATCCACTACGGTGAAAACTGTCATAACTGTCTTCCTCAAGTTTCCACTTCCAAGTGTTAGGGGTAGAGTGATCTCCCCTTCAGGGTATACGGCATGACCTGCAAAGCCGAACAGAGCAGTCTCAACTGATTCCAGCGGATATTCATGTAAATCCATCTGGACCAAGGCTTCCTTGAAAATGACATTAACAGAACTCTCATTATCCACAAAAACTCTCAACACATCATAATTAGCGACCCGTGCCTGAATGACCAGAGCATCATTGTGAGGTAAGCTGACTCCTCTGAGGTCTTCTGGGCCAAAACTAATAATCGGCTCATTCTGCCTCCTTCCATCAACTTCTAAACACACTCTTCTACCCCTTGCTTTCCTGGCTCGGGTAGAATCACCATCAGTAGATCCTCCCGAAATCATTTTAATTACTCCCCGGCCGGGGGGAAGGTCCTTCTGTTCTACTTGTTTGCCCTTTTCTTCCCGAGAATTCCCTTCTGTTCTCCTGCTTCCACTTGGGATGTCGACCGATCTTTTAGGAACACTTGGTCCAGGTCGTCGCGATATCCAGGGCGGTGACCTGGGCTCATCCCGGGTAGGGCGAGATTCCGGCTCAGAATGCTTTTTAAATCCCTTCCTTAGGGTTCGGCATTCATTCGTATTATGAGAGCATTCTTTATGTAGAGTGCAATATCCTATCTTCTCTGGTCGGATTGTAAGATTTGGAGGTGGGGCTACGTCCGAGCTGCATTCTTGAACCTCCCTATCCCGGGCATTTCTCAGGGGAACGTGAGAAAAATGCCCGGAACCATTCCTCTTGTTACTTCTTTCCTCAGGCCTGACAACCCGGTCTCCCCTTGCTTTCTTTAATGCTTCTCTCTTCTGATGCTAGGCCTCTTCCATATTGATGTACTTTTCTGCCCGGGACAAAAAATCTTCGAAATCCTCGGGCAGTTTTTTGGTAAGGGAGCGGAAGAAATCCCCTTCTAGTAATCCTTGCGTAAAAGCGGTAGTTTTTGTTTCGGGCGCACAAGTAGGCACATCTAAGGCTACCCAGGTTAAACCTTTTGATATAAGCTCTGAGAGTTTCGTCTTGGCGCTGCTTCACCTCCAATAAACTGAAGGCAGTCTTTTTATATTTCTTGCTACTGCTAAACTGATGCAAGAACACTTTCTGAAAATCTTTAAAGGAGTGAATACTCTGAGGAGCTAACCCCTCAAACCATCTCTGAGCTGAGTCGACCATGTGGTTAGAAACACTTTGCACTTGATCTGGTCTCCATAGCAGTGCAGCATAGCCATGTTTTCAAACCTAGCGAGATGTTCTTCAGGATCAGAACTACCGTCGTACTCCTTGACTTTGGACGATTTGAAATTCCCGGGAAGCGGTTCCCGGACGATGGCATCATCAAAAGGACAACCTTTAACAGCCTGAGAGCTGCTTTTGGAACCAACCTGCCCCTCCAGTACCTTTACTTCTTTCCTCAATTCTTCCAATTCTTCCGCAACAGTGGGGGACTTAGAACCCGCACTTGATTCCCTCTCCTCTTCCCTTCTCTCTTCCTCTTGCGGTTGCTCACGTTGCTGCTCGGGAGGACTAGAATGGTGGGTGGTGGCCTTCTTTGCTGTGGCCATCTTAACCGCATCAGTTATGATCTTGTTTAACTCCTCGGGAGTTAAATGAATGGTGGGCTGAGGACCATTAGGGGGAGGACCACCTGCACCAGAAACACGAGTGTTGTTTTCTCCCTGACTCGGGAAGTGTCTTGATTTGCTGTTCTTCTGGTAGGAGCCATATCAACGCCTTAGAACTCACAATTTCCCACAGACGGCGCCAATGATGCAACCTGGGCGAAGTGGATGAGTCGGGTCAGGTACTCAGCCGGATTTGCAATCAAGTTATTAAAAGGAAATATGAGTTGGGCGTCTTGATTGAACTTCCTCCCTGAGAGATCCGAGAGATCTGCGAACAAGAAAGTAACCACGTGAATGGGCGTCGGAGGGGTGTCCGGCGTGACCACTCCGATGCTTAAGTCAGCAGGGTATTCGAGCAATAAAACCAATGTAGCCAAGTGATGACTGTGAAATTGGTGTGGAGAGTGGAAGTAAATGAGCAATAAATTAGAATATTCAATGTTTGTACTCAATATCTGAATAGAGAATAAATGCAAGTAAAGAACTTGATATTTATAGTAGAGGATGCAATAATGACCTCGTTCTTTGTGTTTGAGCATTAATTATAATAGGGTGGCTGATTATACCCTATTGCTCTGACATGTCAAATCGCACACTTGTCACATCCAGTCTATTTGATTCATTGTCCACTTGCATTAGTGTCAGAGGTAGATCGGCTATACACACTGTCTATCGGCGGCATTAAATACTTCACTAATATCGAGGTGACCGAGCAGAATACCTCTCAGGTTAATTACAGAAGAACTCGGGTATTCCACATCTCGGGGAAATCGTGTCCCGGGTGGTCGAGACATTAATCTATTTTTCATGCTTTCGGCCTGAGAGCATCCATCCTGGCCCGGGCACTAACCATGGATATGATCCATGGCCCGGGAAGTCCTAGGGCCCTGACCCGGTACATTCCGGAGCATCATCACTAGCTTTTAGGAAAATAGATCGGGCGTTGGGAGACACTCGAGTAGCATTGGACCGACGACCCCGTGGATGTTTGTCGAAGCATACCCTTTTTTTTGTTGATCCATTATGCCTAGAAGCAAACAAGTAACTCTATATAATAAAGATTGTATATATTACATGAACCATATACCTTAACATTAAAATGTTCACACAAATGAATGCATTTGAATTAGACTATCATTGGATCAATGGAAAACATGAAATCGGCATGAGATTATAATTTTTTCATATTTCCTATTTCAAGAAACTTAGAATGCACGTGTAAGTTGATCATCCCAAAGTTGAGCAGGAGACAATGAATCGATGTTTTGTTTAAAAAGCCTCCCAAATTCAGGTAGGCATAGGCTTATCCTCTAAAAATGATCTGAAAAGAATGAAAGCTTGTCGCGGACGATGAAGAGGGACTTCATGTCCAGCTCCAGTTACAGTCACTAATGTCAATCCTTTGTACACTTGGCTCCATCCACCAACAGCCTGTATTACATATAGCAGAAGAAACACAACCGATATCGAGTCAAATTTGCATAATACCAATTCTCGGAATAGAACTACCCGTGTTTCGAAAGGGGTCATTGTCACGTGGAATTGTATTTTTAGAGGAATTATACACGGAATCTAAATGTTTGGGCACACGTGAGAGGTGGGGTGTATAAAACACTATTTGTAAAATGCAAACTAAAAAATCTCAGGGGACGGGAGACAGAACTCTATTCTAAAAACTAGTACATGACATGAAGTTTTATCTACGCGTGCATAAAATGCTTCCTATATTATAAAAAAGTCAATAATTTGAGACACAAACAAAACCAAAACTCAGGAGTGCCCAAAGCGTGGTAAATTCTACTCACTAACCTTTCTATTATCATACCACGGATACCAACTTCGAACTGTCGGAAGCTTCAAAGCATCGATTGAATAACGTGTTGCCGTGACAGGAACAACTGAATCAGTATCACCACTGAATGTGGAAACAACAAATTGTCATTATCTGTTCATCCATTACAAAGGACAGCCAAGCAGATATATTTCACTAATAATTTTTCTTGAAATATAAGTATCACACTTCCAATTCATCGCCGCATATAAATTCTGGGCCGGCCATCATTGCATGTTATATAAAATATCCAAAGCCATGAATGGAAAATCGCATTTACAAATGGAGAAGAAACTGGATTTTGTACCTGAACACCCAAATCCTAAGACCAGAAGCTATAAGTTCTTGATAAATAGGAAGCATGGATAGAGGAGAATCGGCCCAATAATTACCAACTACGTCACTGCAAATTGAAGAACTCTGATTCAAATTATGGTCGAAAATTTTGTGCATTAGTTCGTAAGCAGAGATCACAGAATTTTAAGATCACCTGCATGTTTTCCATGGATAGGTAACCCCTGTCACATTAGCATGGAATGCCTTCTGAACATCAGGGAGATTGAAGTAAACTTTGGCATACTTTTCGGTACATGGATCGTATCCTCTCCACATCCATGGCTATACATGAAAAGAGAAAATGACTTGGAAAGGTCAAAAAACAACACTCAACAATCATTAGAAATTTAAGGTATACATCATGAAAGCGAATTTTATGTTATTAAATTATGAGTCACTTATATATGTTATATGATATTTAATCATGTAAAAGATCATTTATTATATTATGTCAATACATTTAACCTATATAAAAAGGCGATGATTGTAATCTAAATTATAAGATATGATAAAAAATTTAGCCATTTTGCATTGTGTGGTGAAAGCATGTTGTCTGTCTGAACCACTAACTGTTGTTCTTCATGGTGTGCTCTCTTCGATTATTTTTAAAACTACTCAAAATTCAATGACAGGTTTTAGCTTGGTTTCGGTAGTTGACTTAATGAGAGTAGAATCGATAAAAGGCTTGTTGTGGGAAGGAACTTGTGGTCTTCACTATAAGTATGATACAGATCCTCACATGAGCATCGCATGTAAATTCATGCAATTTAAAAAGTGTTCCAGAATAGGGTTACTTACATAGTGGCTCCTTCGGCGATTCAGTGAAGAAGTCCCGTTGCAAGGGAGAGTGTAAATACTGTACGGGTCAATTTTTCCCATCTCTTTATCCGAGATATCAAGATATTTAAGGCACTCAGTTGTTGGATGAGTCGCGGATCCTAAGTCACATGTTATGCGTAGCATTTTGTAAGTTGAATCTGAAATTAAACCATGATTCCACCAATACTCAAAGGTGCCGATATAGTCATGGTAATCATCGGTGACAGCATTTCCCACCTGATTATTAACGTTTATAAACATAGAGAATAAGCCAATGTTTCTGATATTTAACTGTTGTGACTAAAATATAACTATAAAATCTAATACCATGAATCCTTTGAAATTGATAACTGGATTTTGAATTCCCCTGTTTCTTTCATACACAATTTGAGATAATTGAGGAACATAATGCCCTGAAAATATGAGTAGAAAGGCCAGGATTGATGTATCTGCTATTCATTGACCAACTGATTCACATTATTGACTAGTGTATTCGAAAAGACAGCACAAGTTCAAACCAGCATAGCTTTCTCCAGCGATGTAAAACTCTCTGTGCTTGTACTGAGGAAATCTTTCAAACCAGTTGAGCAGGAAAACATATGCATCTTCAGCTACAAATTCATTACACCAATATCCAAGACATTCAAAACAAAAAAATTAAAAACATAAGCAAATGTTAAAGAAATTCATGGTTCTTTCTGTGGCGCACAGTGCTATCCTTATACACACCAGCTGCATTTTGCACCGTTAAATCATGCAGAGGGTCACTAGGATTTATTGTGGGACAGCAAGTTATTAAGCAATGTTGGGGAGCAAACTGCTGCCCTGTTTGTCTACTTATGTGGTGATCGATTTAAACGTGGCACTTGAGAGGTTATACGATTAAAAAAAATTGAATTGTACCATTAAATCAGCTACAACGTTTGATACAACAACGAATAATAAGTCCTACAACCAGCATAAGAGCCATTATCCCATACTTAATTCCCATGAGTTGTAGACTGGTGTCGTTGTCAGAAGAATGATTGTTAGGAAGCAACAATTATAGATGCATGCCTACACGACACTTGATTTTGGCAGGTATATGGTATAAAAGATGTGAGATATGATGTAACTGTCAGTATAGTTATTGGTACAATCCAAACATTCTGCAATTGCACTATGATGTATTTGACATATCACAGAGTAGAAAAAACATATTTCCTTGTCAGTAGAGGACAGCATTCTTAAGAATCAAAATTTTCAGATTCCTGGGATATTTACCTGTCCTATTATCACCAGCAGTGTACAAATCTGATGAAGTATTTGAATATGAAAAGCCAACACCAGCAGGAGACTCTACGAAAAGTAAATTTGCCACTGCCAAAGCAAATTAAAACAATCAAGGGAAAGAGAATAACATTCACACCAAGATAATTCAAAATTTCACGTCAAGATCCTACATACAATAATTCCAAGAATAAGGATTGAGATAGAGGGTTTTCCCATCAGAATTGATCCGAAAAGGCCCGATTTCTTCTGAAGCTCCATAACCTATAGAAGAACAACCAGGTCCTCCATTAAGCCACAAAACCAATGGCCTTGAATCAGGCCCTCTATCTGCAGGTACCTCGGTCAACCAATAAAATAGTGCTCTCCCAGCCTGTTGATTTACAGTAACATAACCAGAATACTGATTAAATCCAACATTTGATGGTTCCCCAGGTAACTGTTTAATCCTATCATTTTCTTGATCAATGCTTAAAAGACAGTAACATTTTCCCACACAAAATAACAACCCGAAAAGCCAAATTACAAATGAAACTGAGTGTGTTGAATAACGCATCACATAATGCAGTAAAAGGGCTTTTCAAAAACATATAAAGAAACAAAACCCAGAAATCAGAATCCTTAAGGTGCCTTCTTTTTCATTTCTCATGGAATTTAATAACAGAAGAATGAGCCGTGGGCTTTGTCTACACATAGAAACCATACGCAGGCATTTATGATGATATTATAAATCTGACAAAACTCAGAATCACAAATTCTTAAAATCTTCTGAGATTTCAAGAAAGGTAAAAAAAAACACAAAATAGAGTCAGCTCTACAATTATAGAAAACACAGCTGACAAGCACATGCATTGTGTGCCCAATAAAACAGGGAAAATGACCAATGAATTGAGCGGTAAAAACAGCCACAAATGGCCCAAATTCCACATAATATCATAAAGAATTCATGGGTTTCAACGTTTTTGGATAAAGATTCGGTTATTTAACAAAAAATAATTTTTGTTCCAATTATTCTACCTGAGTGGCAGTGGACTCAGACACTCGGTGGAGAAAAGTCAATTTTTGATCTTAACCACCATCCGCACCGTCACATACTAACAAAAAAGGAAATCGAAATATGTATATATTAATAATGTGAATTTATGTCAAAATAAATAAATGCATTCGATTCGTCTACATGAGCTGATACGATTATCGATCAGTTTTACTTGGGATCAGGTCATTTTATTAAAATATATTAAGTTGTAAGCTGTTTATTTAAAAAAACAAAAAATAAAGGGAAAAAAAAATTCAATGATACATAAGGATCGGGGTCATTATTAGCCCGAGTTATTAATTGGATAGCGCAGAGCAGAGTAGAGCCAATGTACCAGGTACTTTTTTCACTAGCCGGGCATTTCTCCTCTTCCCAGGTAATCAATAGCCCGGGCCCTCATACCAGCACCCGGGTACCTTACTACCTGAGCCACCTCGAGAATTGTGCCACACTCGAGTGTGATTGATACAAGCTGTCTATTCTGTCAGAACAACATGGGTTTGGAGTGTTCTAAAAGTCATCAAAACCTATAGTATGGGCAGCCGACTTGCCATACTTAGTAGGTGACACTGGAAACGAGGTACCTACCCCATTTTTCTACTATAAATAGCAGGTATTAATGTCATTTACAGATTCTGAATTCTTTGAACTCTCAAGCACTCATATATATTCACATATATTTGCTTGTGTTCATCTTCAACCTGCTAATTTAAGCATCAGAGTGGCTACGTCGGGCACTTCTCCGGCGCCCATTCACGAGTTCTTTTCTTGTTTGCAGGTGTTAACCGAAGCCATTACCTTCATTCAAATTCCTAAACACTAAATTATTGATTTGATCCGGTAGAGCCCCTTACCCGGCTCAACCATTTCATCGTGATCACATCATTGGCACCGTCTGTGGGAAATTAGGAGTAAGGCGTTGATATGGCTCCAACGAGAAGAACTAATCAAGATACTTCCCGGGCTCCTGAAGATGGTGCTGGTGCGCATACTTCGGGACAAGGTAGTGCTCCTCTCACAAGACCTAACCTTATCACTGTGTCCCTTGAAAATCTAGCTCGGATGATAGATGAGGCAGTGAAAAAAGCTATGGCCCAGAAAGACCCCTCGCATCATGTTACTGTTAGAGTAGGTGCCCGTCGAGCCAAGTGTTGGCCGAGTGTTCACAATGAAACTCTAATGTATAAACAATCTTTATTTTAATAATATTTGAAATTATTGTTTTGGCAAATCTTTATCTGTATACCCATGCTAGTTGCATAGATAAAGCCCTTAAATATACAAATAGTAGAAAGAATATGAGATGCTCATATGATGAGTATCATGAAACTCATATTTGGAATACTGTATATTCTAAACAGTTCCTAGTCGATTCAGCCGCCGCTAAGAAGGATATAGGCCGCTAGAGTTCGAGACTAGTATCTGCGATGTGAGTACCATGTTTCATTTGTAGGGGACATTGTGATGTCTGAGCATGCAGATAGGTGCTCCTGGTAGAGTGCACTGAACAACCCTCCATAAAGGACTTTCCAAGTGGTTCTCACTTATCGAGTGGAAACGTCCTAGTTTATGGTTGTACACCATTAGTCCTTATGACCCGAGACAACATTGAGACTCTATGTGCTAGAATTACACTTTGAATTGTTTACCGACTCTTTCGGGGTCATCAGGTGGGAAGGTTGGGTGTTTTTTCGAAACATATAGGAGTCGATGCATTGTAGTCGGGGATTCACCCCTTACCTTCGGGTATGGATATCCTATGTGTATGTAGTATGAAATCTCTGATCAGAGTATGGTGGTAATTATGAAAGGGGTTTCATAGATCACACCATCGATGCAACTACAACATGACACATAGTATCGATTCATTGACAACTCTCGATAAACCAATGGTTGTCGAATCGGTCGGGATATATGAGTTGAAGGGGACGTACTGTACGCTAACCATAATTGAATGGTTCTTGCAGGCACTATCATTTGATACCTAGGGAATCATGTAAGCGATGCTGCTAGGCGTTTAACATGATTGGTTGGGTACTATCAGACTTGGGTTCTGACGTTCTTATTATCAAGGAGTTGATAAATAAGAATGGAGCAATTGGGGTATGCTCATATAAGGACATGTTTAGTCCGAATCGCATGAAGATGTGAACCCATGGCTAGTTGTATCAATGAACCATTGAGGGCCACACAAGTACTAGCTTTCTAGATCCCGTTGAGAAGTAAAATAGTTCAAAGTGTTGAACGGCTTATAAATGAGTTTATAAGCGTAAGGAAAAATAGAAGTATGATTTCTATGAGAGAAATGTAACTTTTAATTTATGAATGTGTTCCTAAATTAAAAGTAGGCCAAGTGAATAATGTATTTGAAAATTGTGATTTTCATAAACATTATTATGGAGTAAATTAAATTAATTCGAGTGTTGAATTAATTAAACACTAGTGGGCCTAGTAGAGTCCAAATAATTAAATTAATTCAAGTGTTGAAATAATTAAATAACATTGGGCCTTGTAGAGCCCAATTGGAAATAATTATTTAACTAGTGGGCTTGAGTAAAATCAAGTAAACTATAAATGGGCTCAAATATGTTTGGGACATTTAAATAAAAGTCCATGGGCCTTGTAAT
The DNA here is from genome assembly GCF_025594145.1 of Primulina tabacum. NCBI lineage: Eukaryota > Viridiplantae > Streptophyta > Magnoliopsida > Lamiales > Gesneriaceae > Primulina > Primulina tabacum. The sequence continues at coordinate 13,210,998 of NC_134555.1, read as the reverse complement.
TGTTACAAGCCCACTTGATATGCATGCTTGGGAGATGAAAGGTTGGAGAATACTTTTGACTAAAATAATGCATGGCATGCAACCTTTTTGGATCAACTTTTTGCACTACCAAGACAACTCATCCTCCCTCATTCAACACCACCTTGGCCGAAATTTTGCAACTTGTTCTCTCATTTTTGTGTTCTTCAATTGTTGAAAACACTTACTTCTCTTTGAAAAATCCTCTTAATTTTCTAGTGCAAATTAAGAGGGGATTTACCTAGCAAGTGGTGGGCCTAATTTTTGAAGGAAGGAGAGCTTGTAGACTTGTCATCCTTGAAGAGCCAAGTTGTTTACAATTTGGTTGGTGCCATTCATCAATCTCTTGAGATTGATAGGTAAATTCTAAAACACCCTATGTATGATTTTTGGTGTTTTATTGTATTTGCTACACAATATCATGAGGTGGCCAAAAATTTCTTCATGAAAAATCAAAATTTTTAACTTCCGTTGCGCTTCCGGTCACCGTAACCGATCCCCTTTCAGTTACCATTCCAGGGAGAGAGCAGGATCAAGGAAGGAGGGAGGAGGAAATGAGAGAGGAGGACGGGGAATCTAGTGCTGGGTCAAAATCCCCAACTGTGGTGGAAGAGTTGTTAGAGTTAAGGCAGAAAATGAAGGTCTTGGAAGGGCAGTTGGAAAGCCGGGGTACTCCTCGGGCAATCGCTAAAGGATGTCCATTTGCTGAAGTCATTGTCCGGGAACCTCTTCCCGGGAACTTCAAGTCTTCAAAAGTAAAAGATTACGACGGAATGCGGACCCCGAGGAGCACTTTGCCAGGTTTGAAAATATGGCCATATTATACTGTTACACTGATAGAATCAAGTGTAAGGTGTACCTGATAACTTTGGTGGACTCAGCTCAGAGGTGGTTTGAGGGGTTGTCCCCTCACGCAGCATTTGGTTTGGGTGATTATGTGGGTTTAATTTTTTTAAACTCACCTAATCACATGTTTGATACGTTTTTTATTTAACCAAGTCAATCCCTCCTATGAATGATTAGGTTATATTAGGTTTGATAAAATAATCACTCCTCACCCCCTAGGATTATTTATCTCACTCTCAATCCATCCTATTTTTCCAATTTTACCCTTCTCCTAAATCCAAACTCACAACAACTTCCCTCCACCGACCGTCGGCCGACCACCGCCGGCCACTGTCGCCGATCACCTCCGACCGTCGCCGCCAGCCGACCGCCGCCGACCGTTGCCGACCACCGCCGACCGTTGCCGCCTCCTCCTGTCGACCGACCGCCGTCGTTGTCCCCGTCGCCCCGTTGCCGCCGTCGCTTCCTGCCGGCCGACCACCGTTGATCAGCGCCGCCGTTGACCGCCGCCACAAAACTGGAAGGGCAATTTTGTCAATTCATCAAAAGATTATTATTTATCCCATTTTTAACAATCATACCAAACATAATATTATTTTATCATTATCTACTTCAATCATTCTTTTTATCATTTCTCTCTTAATCATTTTATTATTTTATCCTCCAAACCAAACGTAGCCTCAAAATATTAATTCATTCAAGGACTTCCAGAAGGTGTTTTTACACCATTTCAGCAGCAGCAAGAAATATAAGAAGACTGCTTTTAGCCTCTTTGAAGTTAAGCAAAGGCCTGAGGAGAGCTTGAGGGCTTACATCAGGAGGTTCAATAGAGTTGCTCTGGATGTTCCCACCTGTGCCACCGATACAAAGACTACTGCATTCACCCAGGGTCTGAGGGAGGGTGAATTTTTCAGGTCGTTGACCAAGAAGGTGCCTGGGGACTTTGGGGACTTATTGTCCTGGGCAGAGAAATACATTAACATGGAGGAAGCTCAGAAGCAGAAGAGGGAGGCTGTAAGAAGGAAGAAGGGAGACCGTGTGCCTAAACCGGAGGAGAAGGGACAGAGGAGGGGTAATCTGGGGCATTTTTCTCATCATGTGCCCTTAAAGATTACCCGGGACAGGGAGGTTCAGGAATGCAGCCAGGATTTGGCCCCGGACCACCAGTTAGCCCGGCCTGAGAGGAATGGATTTTGTGCCCTTCATCGGGTGTGTTATCATAACACTGAGGACTGCCAGACCTTGAAAAGAAATTATGTCCCACCATCCAACCAGGGACATAACCAAGCCAACAAAAAGCCGAGATTTCCACCTTGGACATCTCGGCAGCAAGAGTCCAGCTCTAGGGGAAGAGATTCGAGGAGTAATCCGAGGGGTGATCCGGGTAGAAGAAGAGAGCAAGAGCCCGAGAAGAAGAAGATTTCATCCCCTGCCATGGGGCTGATTAAGATGATATCAGGAGGCTCCACTGATGGAGATCCTAATCGGGCTAGGAAGTCAAGGAGTCGGCGAGACTGCATGGAAGTAGAGGGGGTGAAGAGGAGTGAGGCGGTAATCAGCTTTGGCACTGAGGATTTGAAGGGTGTAAATCTGCCCCATAATGATGCCCTGGTTATCAAGGCCCGGGTGGCCAATTATGATATTCTGAGAGTCTTCGTGGACTCGGGCAGTTCTGTGAATGTTATTTTTAAGGAAGCCTTGGTGCAGATGGATTTACAAGGGTTTCAGCTGTAATGCTAGAGATTCTATTCTGTTAATCTGAGATTATTAATTGATAAATTGATGTGATTATAGAAGGGCCACTCGCACATATGCGCGAGATGGGGCGCGCATATGCGCGAGCAAGATTAGGGTACAAGCGCAGAGACAGTAGGTCTCGCGCATATGCGGCGACATGGGACGCGCATATGCGCGAGGTGGTGAGTTCATCATTTGCCGAGATAGAGAGTCTCGTGCATATGCGCCGACATGGGACGCGCATATGCACGAGATGTGCAGTATGTATATTGAGCCACATGTCTTTGCCATGCATATAATGGGTAAATTTATTCAATCCCTTCAGATTTGCAAAGAAAGAAACCGAGAAGCCATAGAAAAATCCTCAAAACTTCTTCAGATTTGAGAATTTTGATTTTGTGAGATCCGATCGTCAGAATTTCATTCCGAGTTTGGTACCGTGCTCCTCTCGACAAGAGCTTCAAGAATATGTGAGTTTATTTTCTTTTCAGCATGGTTTGAAAATATATTGTTGGGAGAATCATAATTTGATCTATATTATGTGTTCCTGAGATTGTGGTAATCTTATAATCGAAGCCGGATCGAAGAACGGATACCGTATGAAATTGTTATCATTTTCCAGATTTGATTTGATTGAGAATATACAGATTTGGTATTCGAATTGTGTTTATCGATCGATTATGAGTTGTTGAGATTGGTATCTATTGATATTGTATTGCCGATATCTCGAGATTGTGCTTTTATGCCGTCGAAACAGAATTAGATTGAGATTGATCAATTCATGTCTTGAATTGAGTTGTACTTCTCGAATGTCATTCCAGATTGATATTGAAGATTTCAAAGACAGAACAAAGCCAAACCCCGAGAAAAGAAAGGTAAAAATCAATGTTAAACCGGGAAGATACGACTCGAGTCAGAGATAGCTTGAGTTTTCCAAAATCACATATTTTTTTGTAATTGCATTGATGTTTGCAATTCATGAGATTGATATGCTTAGTCTATTGAGTTATAGCGAAGCATGTATAGAGTCTTTGGCAGATGTGCCATGTCTTTGGCAGAGGTGACAAGTCATTTGACATTTGGTTTATATCAATGTTGCTTAGGAGTAGATCGACTCCTATTGTAGAGATTCGATATAGAAGGCCAAAGTCTGGGAATAAGAACGTACAACCATCTAGCTAGAAAGAGTGGGTGGGAGACTATTGCGGTCTTATTCGAACCGAGATCCCTAGATAAGAGTCGAGTCAAGATTATGAGTTAAAGAGTTTGATTTATTGCTTTGTATTGATTAATGCTTTCGTAGACTACGATGCATATTGTTTTATAAATGTTATATGCTTTTATATATGTTATATGAAATGCATGTATATGTTATTTATACTGGGAAAATATATTTCTCACCAGAGTTATCGGCTGTTGTTGTGTTTGTATGTGTGCATGACAATAGGTGGGACAGGATCAGAGTCAAGAAGAGGATAGGAGATCGAGATTAGAGTGGAGATTCGGACCTAGATGTAGACCTGGTTTTCAACACTTGACATGTAGTGAATGAACACTAGTTTGTTATGACGTTCTTTTGTACAAGACTTGTACTTTTGATCATGTTATAGATATTAAACTTAATCTTGTAATTTGAATGAGATGAGACTTACTTGTTATAAAATTTGTACACTTGTTTATAAGGTGTTCAATAATTTTAAAAAAAAAATTACGCCCCAGTTTATTTAATTGATCCATTTAATCCCAAAGAAGATTAAGAAATGAATTAGCGTCCGGGTCCCCACAATAGGTGGTATCAGAGCTGTATGTCCTTAGACTGAGATAGAAGCGAGTGAGCGGGGTAGATTGAGTTTTCTTTCCTGCTTTTGTAATGCTAGCATGACAGCATGTTTGATTGCTTAAGAAAATACATGTTTACCTGATTATCTGATTTGGTTGGAAATTTGTATTATTGAAAGAATGAATCAGAACCAATTCTTGATCAGAGGTATGATGATCAGAGGAGGACTGAAACAGATTTGTTATATTTGATTACCAACCCTTTTGATAATCAGATATGTCTCCTCGAAGAATCCCAGAACAGGGTAGTACTTCTACAAATCCAATGGATGTTACGGCAACACCCATGGAAACATTACTGAAGAGATTTCAGTCATTTAAACCGCCAACTTTGAAGGGCACTGAGAGTTATATTGATTGTGAGAGTTGGATTGATGATATTGAAATTCTGTTTGATTCACTTGATTACACAGATGAACGAAGAGTTAGACTGATTGGGCATCAATTGCATGACGTTGCAAAGAATTGGTGGCTCACGACTAAGAGGGCTTTGGAGCATCGATGTACAGTTATTACTTGGAAGATCTTTAAGACAAATTCTATCAACGATTCTTCCCAGTATCGTACAGAAAAGACAAGGGTGCAGAGTTTGCCAATCTGAGACAGGGTCAGTTGAATATTGAAGAATATGTGGCCAAATTCTCTACCTTGCTATGATTTGCTCCACATGTTGCTGAGAGTGATGAAGCTGTTGCTGATCAGTTTATCAATGGGCTGAATCCTGATATCTTTACACTGGTAAATGCAGGGCGACCGAATAACTTTGTTGATGCCCTGAACAGAGCCAAAGGAGCGGAAGCGGGCCTGATTAGGCAGAAAGTATCTTCGTATGTTGCTCTAGCACTGAAACAGCAACAACCCTCAGCTCAGTTCCGCCAATCCCCTCCCAGATTTGATAGTGGTGGTAGCAGCAGTGGAAATAAAGATAATTTGAAAGCCCGAGGGAAATAGTTTACGAAGTCTGGTAGTAGTTCATCAAGCTCCAGTGGTTCACGACAGAACCAGAATTATACAGGGGTATATTGCAGAACTTGTGGAGGAAGACATCCCAGCGAGCAATGCCGAGGCGTGTTTGGTAGTTGCAATATCTGTCGACAGCAAGGATATTTTGCCGGAGTCTGTCCACGAAGAAGTTCTCATCGATCCCCGGGAGCAAAATCATCTGGATCAGTGGCTTAGGCTGATAGACGATTATCTGCTGTTCACTCATTCCAGCCATCTACTACTCAGTCACAGCCGAGGCCAGGAGGAAGCCAGACCGTTAGCCAGCCTCCGAGACAACAGGCCAGAGTATTTGCATTGACTGAAGAACAGGCCCAGGAAGCACCTGATGATGTTGTTGCAGGTAACTGTTCTCATTGTGGTTACTCTACTTATGTATTGATTGATACAGGTGCATCCCATACGTGATCGATTAACGTATCAAAAGTGTTTAGAAGGGGGGGTTGAATAAACACTCACAATTAAAACTGATCTTTTTCGAATTTTGAGTTCAGTTTGGTGACAAACTGATTCTCGGAATCTTGTTGGTCAATGACAATCAGTTAAACTAAAGTAGTTGCAGAAAATAACTGACTGAAAGATAGAATACGAAACTGAAATAAAATAGGCAAGAGTTGTTTCTGGATGTTCGGAAAATTTAATTATTCCTATGTCACCCCTTCTATCTCAAGGATAGGATATCCACTAAAAGACTTTGATCAAATACAAGAATTGTACTGACCCACTTCAGTTTGGACTTAACACTGCCAAAACTGAAACTCTTAGTATTACAGAATGTTCTCAGTGCGTAACTGATCTTAGCACTTTCAAATTTCAACGATTATTACAACTTGCTAAGAAACTCAAATTGCAGCCTTAACTGCCACGAATATATCAAGTAAGATTGAGCTGAGATTTTGACAGAGTGACAGCAAGCTTTTCGAATAGTGTTGACTCTATTTTTTTCTTCAGCTGTTCTTCTGTCATATTTATAAGCTTCTTTTCTCCAACGGTAACTTGAGATGAATTTGAATCTTTGTATCTGTTGATTATTCCTTGGACATTGTTTGCTTCATTTATTGTGATGCGGCGTCTTAATTGCTTTCGCCGAAATGCGTTTTCCTAAGCTGTATTGATTGAAGTGCGGCGTTGCAATCTTCTATGTCTCTTGACGGTTGATTGTTCTTTCCCGAGATATGTTCAGTTGAAGGGTGCTTAGCATACGGCTGAATATATCAACTGATCAGTCAGTTGATTTCAGTTATTAAGTCCAGTTGCTGAGTTCAGTTTACACGATGAGTTGGTTCGTATTTTCAGTTGATTCATATTTTGTCAAACGCCGGAATTTAGTTTCCAACAATTTCCCCCTTTATGGTGTTTGACAAAACTAAGTAAATAATAACTGAACATCTGAGCTCATTGTAGATAAAATAAGAGATTGAATTTCTTGAACTGAAAGAGATCTTGATTTAATAACAGCTGAATCTAATAATCTGATTAACTGCTTCTGCTGTTTTCTGCTATTTTTCAAGATGCTCTTTGATCTTTGATTTCTTCCCCGTTTTTGTCAAACAAATCCATCTTCTCACATAATTTTCGAATGTCAGTGGAAAGAATTTTGATATCTGCGGAGATACTTGAGACAGCAGTTTGTAAACAAGTCTGCAGCAATTCCATTTTATTAGAAACAGAAGTTTCCAATCGCTCAACTCGTTGACTGATTATATCCTGAGTTGTATAGAGACTTTGAGCTAGACCTCTGTTATTTTTCATCTCAAGTACAGTTCGGGTAAGAGACTCCATGTTTGCTTGAATGGCTTTCAGTTTTGCAGAGTCATATTCAATTGAAGAATCCAATTTGACAGTATGAGAGAATTGTGTGGATTGAATTTTCTTGATTTCAGTAATCATCTGCTGCATATTGTGCTGCATATTCTGGATTTCTTCAAGAACAAGATCCATTTCTGCGGATTGAAGAGGAGGTGACTGGTTAGATGTTCTTGGTTCATGTGAGACTTGATCAAAGACCACCATGGTTCTATCAGATAATATCGTTTCAGAGACAGTCTGTGCTGGAACATCTGTTTCAGTTACCGCTACTTGGACTGGAGGAGATGAAGATTGATGTTGATCAACAATTGGGCTTTCCTGCTGAATAAGATTTTCAGTGAAAGGGTCATGAACTGCCTCCATATTTTCAGCAATCTGTTGATTAGGTGATTGAGTAGGCACCACTGTTTGATCCTTTAGTTCAGAAACAGCAGGCTGAACTGGTGCTTCTGTTGAGATAGAAACCTCTTGAGTGATTTGATCAGTTGAGTGATCAACTTCTTCAGAAATGGTTTCATTATTCATAGATTCTGTAACTACTGCTTGAATTATTTTATCAACGTTGGCAAAATTCAACTCGGCTTCAGAGTACAGCTGATGTTCCACAGCAGATGATTGTGGCACATCCTGAACTGGTTCTTCAGTTGTAACAATAGTTTGTTCTGAGGATGGCTCTTTCTGCTGAGAGGAGGGGTCTTCTTCTTCTTCTTCAGAGGCTTCCTCAGGAAGAACTAACTCCTGATCCATTTCCCACATTTTTATCTGAGCTTGCAAGCTAGTAAGATCTGTATCTAGCTAAGTGATCACAGCTCGATCATTATAGGCAGTTGGATTGGTGGGAATGTAGTTTGCCTTTAATTTCTCAAGCAATTGAGATAGCTTCTTAGCTCGAATTTGATCAAAAAAATATGTTTTTCTCTCCAAAGCCTGAACAATTGTAGCAGTTTTGACCATCTTGAGGACAATTGCTTCCAGTTTGATAAATTTGTTCAGCTGGGATTTCTTTTTCAGCTGCTTAGCAAAAATTTGAGTTCTGTAGATGGTCCAGTCATCATAGATTTTAAGTTTTGATGCTGCAAAATGATTAACCTGTTCCCAAACAAGGTCAATATGAGTTTGAATTGAATTGGATGGCCTGGGCTCTTCAATCAATTTGCCTTTGCCTTTTTCAGTACTGAGGATGTGTAGAATTTCCAATCCAGTACGAGTAGTATCCACCTGTTCTATAATCTTTATACCTTTGGGTCTGGGAGGTGCTAGAACGGTAGGACGATTGATGTGGATTAGAGGAGCTTTGATTCTAACTGTTTCCTTTGTTGCACCAGCCGAGATTTCTGGTGGAATAATCTTCAGAGGAATTGCTTTGTTAGGCTGTTGGGCATCTGAAGATATCAGTCTTTCAGTAGGAATTTATTTTACTGTGGTTGGTAATTTTGTCCTTTGTGTTCTTGGTTTCTTGGCAAGTTTTGGAGAGGGCGTCTTCTCCGAATCGGATTCATTAATAATCAGTTTTCTTTTAACTGTCTTCAGTTGAGCCAATGTCTTCTTCTGTTTAGCTGATTTGGGAGCCACCTGTTGAGTCCCAATCTCCTGTTTTATCTTTACAAACTGAGCAGGAGAAATGTCTAGTTTAGTCTTGGGTGGCAGAATATTCTTCCCATTGAAAATTTTGAATTTAGATAATCGTTCCGAATCATCAGCCACCAACCCTTTGACTTTCATGAAATAGCTTAACGGCACTGCAAATCCTTTGGATTGCTTGGTGGAGGAAAACATGTTCTTCAAGATACTAAAAATGAGTTGCTTCCAGTTGAATTTTCTTCCAGCCATAATGATCGTAATAACTTGAAACTTCTCCAAAGTCAGGGCAGCATACGATCCTGCCTTGGCCAATAGCCCTTTGGCTATGATATCAGCCAGCAACTGAACCTCATGCTTCAGTTCCTTCTTAGGATCGGAAACTTTGATTTTCCGTCCATCAGCAGAGAGTGCAGTTTGCATTTCTTCAATATCTGATGCTTTAACATCAGCAAGGTGTACTAATCCATCATGGGTAATGAAAAGATTTCTCCGAAAGAATCTTCAGAAATGGTCACCGACTGACCGTTAATAGTGGCAATGATGTTTCCATCAGAGTTGATATATCCATTTGAGTAGAGGTCTTGGAGTTTTTTGGGTAAATCTCCTGCGAGTATTGTCCCAAAAACATTCTGAGACCAGCAGATTCAATCTTCAGAAAGACGTTCTTAATTTCAGCTTCGTGAACTGATAGAACTGAGTCAAAATCAATGGCCATAGCGTTCAACATGTGAGCTGGGATTTGATTCGCCATTGCTGAGAGTAAGGAAACCTGAAATTTTGCGAAATACAAGCTCTGAGTGTATGAGTTTGCTCTGAAAGATGATGTACGCATAAGAAAGAAAGCTGAATTGAAGCGGGAAATTATTTATATGTATGTGACTGTTTAGATTCTGGACACGTGTCAGTCCATCAAAATTTTGAATAAAAACGTGTGTTCGTGTGCTATAAGCGTGTGTACAATTTAAACGGTTCAAATGCTTCCACGTTTTCAAAATGAGATTCATCATTAGATAATAGACAGCCACTTCATTTGATTTGAAATATAATATGTTTTAATTAGTTAACTTATATGAGAAGATTAGTGAAATACCCAACTGAACGATCAGTTGTAAGACTGTGTCCTTTCAGTTGAGAGTTTACTAACATTTGTCTTCTCAGTTAACCTTTTAAAACCATTATTCCCCCTTAATTAGTGCATAAAATAATTAAAGCGAATAAATTTAAAGGTCAGAAAGATTATCGTTTGCTTAAACGTTGGCGACCCTTCAGCTTCCTTGATATTCTGCTATAAATAGAAGTAACACGGTTAGTTTCAGTTATATTGGTGAAAATATTCAAGACGAAAGAATGGCAGATGCGAGTAGCTCGAGTGCTTCGCCATTTTCTCTGGAAGCTAGGAAGGTTGTTATAGAAGACGAAGTCTTCTACAAGAGTCTTCCCTACTGGGAAAAGTTACAGGAGCTTGCATTTCTGTATAATTCTGGAGAGGCTACCACTCCCAAACTGATGGAAGAGTTGAGAGAAGTGCGGGAGCACTTGAATATAGCTGTGTGGGTGGACATCTTTACTGTTGTCATATCTATCAGCTGATGCTTCGAAAGGAACTGGAGATCCTTAATCGCATAGCTTCTTCACACAGCTTTCTCAAGACATCTTCCTCATCTCTATCCGTTTGATTGAGAATGTGGATAGATAATATAGAGGAAAAATATGAAAATGTAATCCAAGCAAATATTTATGGTTGAATAAAACGTTTATTTTGGCTTAACTTTGTTTTTTTTTTCCTTTTTCCTGCAAATAATAAGTTTCATTAGTTATTATATATGAATTACGATCATAAACAGATGAACTGATGATTGGTTAAGCGTTAAGTAATAAATATCAAACGGATATCAATTGATAATGAACAACTGATAGTTAAGAAGCTTCGGTAAATGAGAAAGACGCTTCAGTTGATTTGAGTCTCTTCAGTTTCTTCAACATTTAAATTTCATCTTTCTTTAAACAAGATGATAGAATGTGAGACAATAACAGTTCAATATGTCGGATTTGAGTAACTTTGATGCATGCAGTAGTTCGCATATTCAAGTTAATGAGCAATTAAGTCCTTATTTAGAAGAATTGAAGAAGACAATGGAAGAATATGTCTTGATGAAAGTGATGTCAACATGGTTCAAGATTCATGATTTGCAGAGGGTAAGTAGTAGTGGTGTTGTTCCTACTCGTGCTCAAGCAGCAACAACAAGAAAATACATTGATCGTTTTGAAGTTAGGCATGTTACAGATTTGAATGATTACAAATGTCTGTTAGAAGCAATGTTATGGAAGGAATGGAATGTGGTTGAGAAGATTTCTACAACTAGGTCATTTTCTAGAATCCAAATTTATGAGTTGAATGATTGGATTAGAGAATGGCAGGATTCAGTTGGTTCTATGATATCTTCTGTACACTTATTATTTTCAATTTGTTGTGTTCTTATTTTCTGCAGATAATTCTATTAGTAAAGCAACATTAGTAATAATTTTAAGACAGATCAATTAAACCAAGAATATTGCGAAAGTAAGAAAACTTAGTCTCGGGTAATGGTTTGGTGAAGATGTCAGCTGCTTGTTGCTCAGTTGATATATACTCCAGTCTGATGTTCTTCTTCAAAGCATGATCTCTTATGAAGTGGTGTCTGACATCTATATGCTTTGTCCTTGAGTGAAGAACTGGATTATAGGTGATGGCAATTGTACTCGTATTGTCACAAAATATGGGCGAATTATTTGTAATTACTCCATAATCTCTCAATTGTTGCTGGATCCAGATCAGTTGTGCACAGCAACTACCAGCAGTAAGGTATTCTGCTTCAGTTGTTGAGGTAGCTATAGATGTCTGCTTCTTGCTAAACCAAGAGATCAGCCTGTCTCCTAGAAACTGAAAAGATCCACTTGTACTTTTACGATCAAGTTTACATCTTGCATAATCCACATCTGAATATCCAACTAAATTGAAAGTAGAGTCTTTAGAGTACCATAACCCAACATTTTGTGTACCCTTAAGGTATTTCAAAATTCTTTTAGCAGCTGAGAAATGTGATTGCTTAGGATTTGCTTGAAATCTAGCACACATACACACAACAAATACAATATCAGGGCGACTGGCAGTTAGGTATAAAAATGACCCTATTAAACCTCGATATAGTGTTGCCTCAACTGATATTCCCCCTTAATCAGTGTCCAATTTTACTAATGAGCTCATGGGAGTATTTGCAGCTGAACATGATTCCATGCCAAATTTCTTCAGCAGCTCCTTTGTATATTTAGTCTGACTTATGAATATACCAGTTTCCAGTTGCTTCACTTGTAGTCCAAGAAAGAATGTCAGTTCACCCATCATGCTCATTTCAAATTTATCCTGCATTAGCTTAGCAAATTTCTCGCATAATTTGGGGTTAGTTGACCCAAATATGATATCATCAACATAAATTTGAACTAATAAAATGTGATCATTCTTAGTAAATTTGAACAAGGTCTTATCAACTGATCCAACAGAAAAATCATGATCAGTTAGGAATTTTGAAAGAGTTTCGTACCAAGCTCTTGGAGCTTGTTTAAGACCATATAAGGCTTTGTTCAAATGATATACATTATCAGGAAAGTTGTGATTTACAAAACCTGGGGGTTGTTCAACATATACTTCCTCTTGTAGCTGGCCATTTAGGAATGCACTTTTGACATCCATTTGATAGACTTTGAAGTTCTTGTATGATGCATAAGCAAGAAACATTCTGATTGCTTCCAGTCTTGCAACTGGAGTATATGTCTCATCATAGTCAATTCCTTCCTCTTGCCTATATCCTTGTGCTACTAGTCTCGCTTTATTGCGCACAACTGAACCATCCTCGTTCAGTTTATTCATGTACACCCATTTTGTACCTATAATAGTTTTTGAAACTGGTCTTGAAACTAAGTTCCAGACACTGTTATGAGTGAACTGATTTAGCTCTTCTTGCATTGCATTTACTCAGTTAGGATCAGCAAGAGCTTCATCAGTTTTCTTTGGTTCTAGTTGTGAGACAAAAGCTGAATAGATAAATAAATTTAGCATTTGATTGCGAGTTCTTACTGGATCAGATGGATTTCCTATTACCAGCTCAGGTGGATGTGATTTTCTCCATCTGTACTCAGTATTTGTTGTATCAGCAATTTCTTCAGTTGGTAACTGAACACAGTTTTCAGTCTCAGTTGGTTCTTCGTCAACTGGTATTTGAATGTTATAATTATGCTCTATCAACTGATCATTAGGAATGGCTTCTGGTTCTGCTGATTGATCTGACACTTTTGGTTCGGGTGTTTGGAGATTGTTTTGATTAATATGATTGTCTTTTTCATTATCATCCTCCAAACTGATATCTGTAAATCGATCAACTAGCTCAACTTGATCAGTTGGCTTATTAGTTAGTTCAGTTTCATCAAAATCAACATGAGCTGATTCTTCAACATTTAGGGTTTTCTTGTTGAATACTCTATAAGCTATACTAACTGATGAGTATTCAAGAAATATTTCCTCTGCAGATTTAGCATCAAACGCTTTTAAATAATTTTTACCATTATCAAGAATAAAACATCTGCAGCCGAATATTTTGAAATAAGTAATTATACTTTTTCTTCCATGCCAGATTTCATATGGTGTTTTCATATGATTCTTATTAATCATTGATCTGTTTTGAGTATAACACGCAGTGTTTACTGCCTCTGCCCAAAACCTTTGAGAAATACCAGAATCAGCAAGCATTGTTCTAGCAGCTTCTTTAAGGGTCCGATTTTTTCTCTCAGCTCCACCATTTTGCTGAGGAGTTCTGGCTGCTGAGAGCTCATGCTTAATTCCAGCATTCTCTAGGAAAATTTGAAAGAGTTTGATTGATGAATTCAGTTCCTCGATCTGATCTGATTCGATCAATTCTAACTGATTTTTCATTTAAAAGTCTTTTGAAGAGCTTTATCAGTTGTGAAGCAGTATGGTCTTTAGATTTGAGAAAAATAACCCAAGTAAATCTTGAAAAATCATCCACGACTACCAAGGTGTATTTCATTCCCCCTAAGCTCATGACTGGTATAGGACCAAAGAGATCCATGTGCAACAGTTCTAAGCATCGGGATGAAGATTTACAACCCTTGTTTTTAAAAGAAGATCGTACTTGTTTACCATACTGACATGCTGAGCAAAGTTTTTCTTTTGAAAAGTCTATTTTGGGCAAACCAGTTACAAGTTCATGTTTACTCAGATAAGCAATGGATTTAAAGTTTAGATGACTTAGTCTCTTGTGCCACAACCAGGTTTTAGATGATTTGGAAGCAATAAAACAAACTGGTGCATAAGTTTGATCATTCCAACTGATTTTATATGTGTTTCCATAATGTTTGCCAGTTAGTATGATTTCATCAGTTGAAGTTTTGACTGAACATGAGTTTTTGTCAAAATGTAATGAGAATCCACTGTCGCATAACTGACTGATGCTAATCAAGTTATACTTCAGGTTTTCTACTAATAGAACATCTTTAATAGTAAAGTAACCATGGATAAGCTTACCCTTACCCACAGTTCTACCTTTGGAATTGTCCCCAAAACTGATATTTGGACCACTGTATTTGATCAGTTGAGATAGCATACTTGCATCTCCTGTCATATGTCGCGAACATCCACTGTCCAAATACCATATTTAGTTCTTGTTTGTACCTGTTACCTGCAGTCACACACATAATATAATTTGGTACTCATATCTATTTGGGTCCTGAACTGATTAATCCTTTAGGAACCCATACTTGGATTAGTCTAACAGGCTTTCCAGTAGCTGTATTCCAAATGGTTTTTCTCGGCTTTTGTGTGCTTGTGTGGTGTACGAATGATACAATATGTGTTTAGCTTTATTCAACTGATTGTTCAGTCTGTATCTCTCTGAACTGGCTTGCAGTTATAGTAATTGGAATAGCCATTCGAATAGTTTTTGTAAAATCTCTTTGATGACTGACTTTGTGAATCAGTTGAGAATTTTTTACTATAACCAATACCATATCTTTTGCCCTTGTTCATACTTTCAGTTGGATTTTCAACCAGTTTACTTGGCTCTGATTGTTCTTGTACCATAACTGATTTGACAAAGTGAATGTATTTCCCTTTGCCCATATTCAGTTTTTGTTGAGTATCATTGGTTGACATTTCATCTTGGTTACAGAACCCCAAACCAGTTTTATTAGTTACTGATTTTTGGGAGTTCTGTATATCAGTCAATGCAACAGATGATTTGTTCCTAGCCTGAATAAGTTCAGTTTGTTTTGAATTTTCAAGAATTAACTTCTGGATTAATTCCTGATTTTTGTTTCTTTCTACTTTTAACTCAGCAATTTCCCTTTTTAGACTCAACCCATCGACTGATTCATCAATTTTGGTTTTATTGTCTGTGGGATCATTTTGCTTTGCTTTAATTTCTTCAAATGATGATGCAAGCTTTCGATACTCATTTACCATGTCATGTAGTGTTAGAATGAGTTCTTCTCGTGTGAAATCATTTGAGCTGAAATCAAATACATGTTGGCTAGATGATTCTTCTGCTGCATCATTAGCCATCAAGCACTTTACTTCCTCATCATCACTAGAACTGCATGAGCTTTCTGGTTCTGACTCTTCACTGTCAGTTTCTGCCCATTTAGATTTGTTTTCTTCAGCTAAGAGTACCTCATGTTTCTTTCTGAAGACCTTCTTATCTTCCTTGGATCTTCTTTTGCGTTCATATGATTTCTTTCTTCTGTCAGTTGAGCCTTGACTGTCCTTCTTGGGTTTAGGACAATCAACAATGAAGTGACCTGATTTGCCACAGTTATAGCAGGCATTTGGTTCATCTTTGAAATTGTTCCTTTGGTATGGCTTCTGAAAGTTCCCTTGATTATTTCTCATGAACCTTCCGAATTTTTTGATGAATAATGACATAACATCATTACTCAACTGATCAGCAGATTTTTCGACTGAACTGATTTGTTCAGTTCTGACAGCAGCTAGAGCAGTTGTGGCTGCAGGGGTGGATGGTTCTCCTTCTCTGGTCTGCAGCTCGAACTCATAAGCCTTTAAATCAGCAAATAAATCATGAAGTTCTATCTGGTTTAGATCTTTGGACTCCCTCATTGCCATGGTTTTGACATCCCATTCCTTGGGAAGACCTCTCATTATCTTTAGTGCAATCTCTTTGTTAGTATACACTTTTTCAAGTGCATTTAACTCATTGATGACACTGCTTACTCTTTCATCATACTCGTGCATCGATTCTCCTGCTTTCATTTTGATGTTATCAAACTTTTGCATAGCAACAGAAAGTTTATTTTCCTTGGTTTGATCATTTCCTTCATACAGCTGGATCAGCTTCTCCCAAATTTCTTTGGCTGTTTTACACATCTTTATTTTGCTGAAAGTTACTTTTTTCAGTGTTTTGTACATAATGTCTTTTGCCACATTATCAAGATTTGTTTTCTTTTGTCTTCAGTTGTCCATTCATCTCTGGGCTTTTCTATTCTTTGTGGTGCCCCTTCTGTTATGGCAACTGCTGTATTTGCTTTTAGAATCTTCATGGGTCCATCAGTTATGACATACCACATGTCATCATCTTGTGCAGCCAAATGAGCCTGCATTCTGATTTTCCAATCATCAAATTCTTCTCTGGAGAACATGTGAATTTTGTTGAATGAAGTCATGCTGGCAAGTTTTTAGATAAAAAGTATTCAAGAACAAGATTCAACCGCTCTGATACCACTTGAAAGGATCGATTAACGTATCAAGAGTGTTTAAAAGGGGGGGTTGAATAAACACTCACAATTAAAACTGATCTTTTTCGAATTTTGAGTTCAGTTTGGTGAAAAACTGATTCTCGGAATCTTGTTGGTCAATGACAATCAGTTAAACTAAAGTAGTTACGGAAAATAACTGACTGAAAGATAGAATACGAAACTGAAATAAAATAGGCAAGGGTTGTTTCAGGATGTTCGGAGAATTTAATTACTCCTACGTCACCCGTTCTATCTCAAGGATAGGATATCCACTAAAAGACTTTGATCAAATACAAGAATTGTATTGACCCACTTCAGTTTGAACTTAACACTGCCAAAACTGAAACTCTTAGTATTACAGAATTTTCTCAGTGCGTAACTGATCTTAGCACTTTCGAATTTCAACGATTATTACAACTTGCTAATGAGCTCAAATTGTAGCCTTAACTGCCATGAATATATCAAGTAAGATTGAGCTGAGATTTTGACAGAGTGACAGCAAGCTTTTCGAATAGTGTTGACTCTATTTTTTTCTTCAGCTGTTCTTCTGTCATATTTATAAGCTTCTTTTCTCCAACGGTAACTTGAGATGAATTTGAATCTTTGTATCCGTTGATTATTCCTTGGACATTGTTTGCTTCATTTATTGTGATGCGACGTCTTAATTGCTTTCGCCGAAATGCGTTTTCCTAATCTATATTGATTGAAGTGCGGCGTTGCAATCTTCTATGTCTCTTGACGGTTGATTGTTTTTTCCCGAGATATGTTCAGTTGAAGGGTGCTTAGCATACGGCTGAATATATCTGTTGATCAGTTTCCAACTGATCAGTCAGTTGATCAGTTATTAAGTCCAGTTGCTGAGTTCAGTTTACTCGATCAGTTGGTTCGTATTTTCAGTTGATTCATATTTTGTCAAACCCCTGAATTTGGTTTCCAATAGTTTATTTCTGAGCGATTTGCATTGATACATGATTTGCCTGTTGAGTCATTATCTGTTGTAATATCTGTCTCTTCATCTTTGGGGAGAGGTCTTATATCTGTGAAGTCTGTTAAACGTTGTATACTGCAGTATGATGGGAATGAGATTGAGTTAGATTGTATTGTACTCGGTTTGTCTGATTTTGATTGCATTATCGGTATTGATATGCTGAACAAGTACAGAGCTACCGTAGATTGTTTCCAGAAAATTGTGAGATTCAGACCTGAAATGGCTGATGAATGGAAATTTTATGGTAAGGAGTCTAGAGCTAGAATTCCTTTGATATCTGTGTTGTCTAAGACTCGATTATTACAGAAAGGAGCATAGGGATTCCTTGTGTATTCAGTAGATGTACTGAAATCGAGCCCGTCATTGGCATATTTGCTAGTGGTATGTGAGTTTGCTGATGTCTTTCCAGATGAGATTCTAGGTTTGCCTCGAATCCGAGAAGTAGACTTCAGTATTGAATTGATACCAGGTACTGTTCCTATTTCTAAAACTCCATACAGAATGGCACCGATTGAACTGAAAGAATTGAAAGAGAGATAGAAGATTTACTGGCCAAGGACTACATCAGACCGAGTGTTTCTCCTTGGGGTGCTCCAGTATTGTTTGTTAGAAAGAAAGATGATTCAATGAGACTCTGCATTGACTATCGGCAACTGAATAAGGCGACGATAAAGAATAAATATCCTTTTCCTCTTATTGATGATTTATTTGATTAGTTGCAGGGTTCTTCTGCTTATTCCAAGATCGATCTGAGATCAGGATATCATCAGCTGAGAGTCAGAGATTATGATATATCGAAGACAGTTTTCAGAACTAGGTATGGCCAATATGAGTTTATAGTCATGCCGTTTGGTTTAACGAATGCTCCAGCTGTATTAATGGGTTTAATGAACCGTATATTTCAGAAATATCTTGATGATTTTGTGATTATCTGTTTCGATGATATTCAGATTTATTCAAAGAATATGATTGATCATGCTGAGCATCTAAGAACTGTATTGAAGATTCTGATAACTGAGAAATTATATGCAAAGCTGTCTAAATGTGAGTTTTGGCTGAAGCAAGTGATATTTTTGGGACACATTATATCTGGAGATGGTATTTCTGTTGATCCTAGCAAAGTTGAGGCTGTGAACAGTTGGCCTAGACCGACATCAGTACCAGAGATACGCAATTTTATGGGTTTAGCAGGATACTATCGTCAATTCGTTAAAGATTTTTCCAGTATTGCTAAACAAATTACTCAGTTGACTCAGAAGAATGCCCATTTTTTTGGTCAGAAGCTTGTGAATCCAGTTTTCTTGAATTGAAGAAGAGATTAATCAGTGCTTCTGTGTTGACTATTCCATCAGTACTAGTGATTTTGTTGTTTATTGTGATGCTTCTCACAGAGGAATAGGTTGTGTTTTGATGCAGCGAGGACATGTTATTTCTTATGCCTCAAGATAATTGAAACCACATGAGACTCGCTACCCGATTCATGATCTTGAATTGGCTGCCATCGTATTTGCATTGAAGATTTGGCGACACTACCTATACAGTGAGAAATTTGAGATTTATTCTGATTTCAAGAGTCT
Source organism: Primulina tabacum (assembly GCF_025594145.1). Classification (NCBI taxonomy): domain Eukaryota; kingdom Viridiplantae; phylum Streptophyta; class Magnoliopsida; order Lamiales; family Gesneriaceae; genus Primulina; species Primulina tabacum. The sequence continues at coordinate 13,191,804 of NC_134555.1, read as the reverse complement.
GAATTATCTCTTTTCACGGTTCAGAACTAAATATGAGACAACGAAGATGGCTTGGATTTGTTGAAAGATTTTGATTGTGAAATCAAATATTATCCGGGAAAATCAAATGCAGCAGCTGATGCACTGAGTCGTAAGGTATGTTCTTTATCCTTATCGACGATTGGTGTTTCGAATTTGATTGAAGATTGCTGTCTTTCTGAATTTGTATTTGAGACAGAATTGTCAACCTCTGAGATTATATGCCATTCAAGCTCAACCAGAATTGATGTTTCGAATCAAAGAAGCACAGAAAGTTGATCAGAATGTTCAGAACTCGATTTTGATTGTCAGATCAGGGCATCAATCAGAATATAAGGTTCTTGAGGATGTATTGTATGTGAATAATTTACTTGTTGTGCCAGATGTTTCAGACTTGAAACATTAGATTTTGACAGAAGTGCACTGTATTCGTTTGAGTATTCATCATGGTGGCAGAAAAATGTACAATGATCTGAAGAAACAGTTTTGGTGGAAACAGATGAAATCAGACATTGCAGAGTTTGTGTCCAGATGTTGAATTGCCAACAGGTGAAAGTAGAAAGGAAGAAACTAGGAGGTCTGTTGCATAGCTTATCGATTCCAGAATGGAAATGGGATCACATTTCCATGGATTTTGTTACGAAGCTACCACGATCCTCCCGAGGTTGCGATGCGATTTGGGTTGTTATTGACAGATTGACCAAATCAGCATGCTTTATTCCTTACAGAATGACGTATAGACATGACTAGATGGCAGAGATTTATGTCAGAGAAGTGGTCAAATTGCATGGTGTGCCGAAGTCCATTGTATCAGATCGTGATCCTCAATTTACTTCGCAATTTTGGCACAGTTTGCAACAAGCTCTAGGTACGAAGTTACATTTGAGTACTGCATATTATCCTAAGACAGACTGTGAGAACCCGAGATTTTACGATCCCAAGTAAATAAGGTAAGAAATATACGAGCTTAAAACTTAGCTTAATCTAAGATCAAAATACTTTCATTCTAATTATAAAACTTAAATATGAACATAGATTTTCAACTAGTAACTCGTGGAAGTAACTTCAAAACTCGGGAATGAGCTCAACCGGAAGCCGAGCTGCAAGTAACCACATCCATCTAAGTATTGTCACGAGAGGAGTAAAACCCCAGCTCAAGGACTCGATCTTTCAGCTCAAAGCAGCTCAACCAAACTTGTCCTAACAAGACCAAAAAGGGAGCTAAAGGTTGAGCTAAAGGCTTGGACAAATTAAGTATGCAAGAAATAACCTTTGCGTTAACCCATGAAGGAGCTGCGGGAGAAGCTAAGGGTTAGGACATATTGATGATGCAGGAAATGACTCTTTAGAAAATCGAGGTCACATTTAAGGAGTGCATGAGATTTTGAGCCACATTCATGACTAATCTAAAACTTGAAGAATGCATGGGATTTTGGATTTTCATGCATGAAACTTTGTACCTACATTATAAGCACAATAAATCCTTTCTTGGAGCCCAAGTTGGCGTGAATCTAGGAGAGGAGGAAGGTCACAAATTCACCTAAAATAGAGCATGAGGGCTGATGGAAAAGTATACCACAAAAGCACTCAAATTTCGGCTCTCCCCCACCACAAGAGTTCTCGGCCAATTCAACAAGGAGGAAGCTTTGTTCGTGCGGTTCAAGTGCTACAATTCTACGTCAAAGTGCTGCTGGTTTGAAGACGTAATCTTCAAAAAGTTTACGTCGAAATACTGCCTAATTTCCGAGACGAAATTCGTACCAAAAATCTGCAAATTCTGTAAGTGGGCTTTTGTTATATATTCGTTTGTATTTTTAAACCTGAATATATATTATGACATGCATGATTGTGTGTCTCCATTTTCGAAAATATGAAGTCTGTCCGTTTAAAATTTCGATCGATTATATGCTCAGTCTGTTATTCGAAATTCTTTGGTTCTGCTGAATCCGTCTGAAACTCTGATATCTGAAAACTCTGATACGTTCTGTCTCGTAAACTCTGAATTTGTGTTGCACTGTTACGATTCGAATTTGAAATGGGACGAGAATTGTAATTTTGTCTGGCCCCCATTGGTGGGTATAAAACCATGTTCTGGCCTCACCCCTTAGAGGACTAACATATTGGGGACAATTTGACCATGGAAATGAGATGAGTAACAGTGTTCTGTCTGTTTTGATATATTCTGTTCTGAATTGAAATGATCTGAATTGCTTCTGTTTTGTTCTGAATCATTTGATAAGTTTTGTCTCTTATTCGATTCGTTTCCGTTTTGTTAAGTTAAGAATATTAAGTTTTGAAAGTCTGTTAAAAGAACGTTTTAAGAAAACTAAGTTCTATATGTATCTTTGGAATCGATCGACTCCCACTTGCTGAGTGTTTCCCAAAACACTCACCCTTTACAAATTTCAGATAAAAATGAGGAGCAATTGGATGAGGAAGAGCAAAATGCTTTCTGGGGTTGGTGAACCGGAGATCAAGATCAGAACTCAAGATTTTACTTTTTTTTCGTTTCCGCTATTTGAAACTCTGATGTATTTTATTCCATTGTCATTGTAAGACAATACTTTATTTATGAAAAAGACTGGTTTGATTTGATACAAGGCTTTATTGTTTTCAATTTAATTGTTAAACAATGCCGGATGTCACCGATGCTTCGGACTCGGGGCGTGACATTTAAGTGGTATCAGAGCCGCCAGGTTCATAATCCCGCTGGATTTTGATAGGCAAAATTTGGCGAAGTCAAATTTTGGCAAGAGCCTAGTGTATCCCAATTTGAGTCCAACTTTCACCCGTTCTTGAAGTCTAACTTTCATCTGTTTCCTAAATTTCGAATAGACTTCAAAGATCTATCCCTTCGATCATTCCACAAACTCTGAGTATCGAAAAATTTTCCACGACAACTTTGTTTCTACTATTTGTGCCTTTCTATCCTTTATACGATTCTGATGTTTTACTTCCATTTTTATTCTAGGAAATGGCTGCTCCTCGTACTCGCGCACAGGCTGCTCTTCGTATGCGTCAGCTTACCATAGATAATCAAACTAGGGAGATCGCGACTTTGAAAGCGCAACTAGCCAAGGAAAGATTGGAGAAACAAGAGCTTAGTGAGATTAGACACATGCTTGAGACTGATGTGCAGCGATTGACTCATCATCTGGACTTGGCGGAGAGCCAGCTGTTGCAGATACCGACCGATTCCGTTCGCATCACACGCTTAGTTGCACTTAACAAGGAATTATTGGAGAGAGTGGAGATAGAGCGAAGACGTGCTGCTCAGGCCCGTCAGCGCCAGGACGAGTACAACGCCAGACAGGATCGGTACATTTCGAAGCTCCACAGTGCGATGGACAGACTTCAGGATCAGAATAACTACCTACATTTGGTGATAAAGAACATGGAGGAAGAGGAGGTAGCACCGATGGAGGTGGCCAGGGACGACAGTGCCAGCGACAGCGACGGCGGAGAGATGATCGATTAGATTAGCATTATAATAAAGTATCTGGATTGTAGTAAACTTGTGACTAAGAAAATAATATGTGTACCAAACTATTTTTAAACTTTCTATTATCTTATTGCATATTTAAGAGTGGATGAGTATCTTATTTAAATGTTTTTATAGGAAACCAACATGGACTTTCAAAGCATTATAAATGAACTTCAGAAACAACTTCAGGAAAATGAGTCAGAAATTAAAACACTGAAAGAAAAGAATGATGAACTTGAAAGAGATAACTATCAGTTGGACGGAAATAACGTGTGCATAATGGAGGATCTTCGTGAGGCCAGAGTGGAAGAGAAGAAACTACATGAAGACGTTAGACGTTACGCGGCTTATCATCTAGAGTCAGAGCGTCAGCACGAGATCACCAAGCAGGAGTTGAAGAAAGTGCAAGATAGGATTTTTACGCTCGAAATTCGGGAAAATAGTCTTCTCAAAACCCAACATCGTCTTCAGGAGCGGATTGAAGAGCAAGAAATCGATGAAAAAGTGAGCCAATCAACAATACAAGAACTACAGGATCAAGTAAACAACCTCGATTACCACAACACACAGTTGCAGAATTACATCGAGCATCTACAAAATGAGATGGTCAATATGGAAGAACTCATAGAACAACTGGAAGAAAACCCTGTGGAGGAAGAAATTAACGAGGCAGTAGGAGACGGAGAAGTAATAGACGAGTAGGGACAGAGAGTTCTAGAATAGGCTTCGATTGTATCTAGAAATATTTGATTAATCATTTTGAAAAATATTTGGTTGTATGAAAAATTTTACAATTTAATGAAATTATTTTGATTAAATGGCAAAAAAATTAATAAAATACCTGTTTATAGGAAATGGCAAGTAGACCACCCCGAAACAACCGTAACCCTCGTGGCGCCAACCAAGATGAAAACCCACCACCACCACCACCAAGAGTGAATCTCAGTCAAGAGGATATGATGGCAATAGCCACTATTGTAGCTGCAACGTTGCAAGGATTCGTGAACCCATTGGCTAACGCCATCCAACCACCACCTGAACCGCAACCGCGTGGGATTAAGTACCATTACGAATCTCTTAGAAGGAATCGATTTCCAACTTTTGATGGGAACCCAGACCCAGAGGTCAGCCACAACTGGCTCAAGAACGTCGAAACACAACTACATTTATTGGAGATACCTGAAGAACTGAGAGTGGAGGTTGTAACACCGTTTTTGGAAGACCGAACTAGGAAATGGTGGGAAACTGTGTCGCCATCCTTGGCAGAAGTGGAAGAAATCACATGGCAGATTTTTAGGAGAGAATTTTTGAAACAATATTATCCAGCTGAGTTTCGACTACAGAAGTTGAGTGAGTTCGAGAATTTGAAACAGACTCCGGACATGTCAGTAATGGAATACACTTCCCGGTTCAACGATCTAGGAACCTATGTCCCAACGATCATGTCAGGATGAGACGTTAAAAATGCATCGTTTCAAAAAGGGACTCAACAGTCGAATTCAGTCGGCATTGGCAGTATTCAAGCCAAACAATTTTTCGGATCTGATGGGCGCTGCGATGAGCGCAGAAACTGATATCAAGCGACGCGATGATGAAAACAAAAACAAAAGACCGATGAGCAGTCAATCTACTCAGAACAGTCCCAAGTTTAAGAAACCAAATTATTCAGGTGGGTCTTTCAAAGGAAATTCTGGCAGTGCTGGTAACACCGAAGGAAAGTGGTGTGATACATGTCGACAGAAACATGTTGGAGAATGTTATCGGAAGATGGGCGCTTGTTTTAAGTGCGGAAAGGTGGGTCATAGAATTAAAGATTGTCCTGACCACAAGGACAAAGGGACGGGGTCCAACAAGAAAAATGAAAACAAGACCAATGCACGGGTATATGCAATCACCTAAGAGGAAGCTGATGATACCAATGAAGTGGTGGCAGGTACTATCTTACTCAATGAAATGCCTGCTTATACCTTATTTGATTGTGGTGCTACACACTCATTCGTGTCTAGAAGGTTTGCTAAGAAGCTTAAACTCAAACATGATATTCATAGTGAACCATTAAGAGTAGCAACACCGGCAAGTAAAATAATTGAGACCCAAAAAGTGTATCGAAACTGTAAAATTTGTATCAGCAAACAAATTTTTGAAGCAGAATTGATTCAACTCAATATGGTTGAGTTTGACATCATTCTTGGAATGGACTGGTTAGCTAAATACCATGCCATTGTGGACTGCCAAAAGAAAAATGTTAGACTCCTCATGAAGAAGAGATTTTATTCCATGGAAAATCAAAAGAAAGAAAATCTATGTTATCTGCCTCACAAGCCTGGAAAGCCATAAGAGGAGGAGAAGAAATTTATCTGGCAGTGATCAATGAAATCAAAGAAGAAGAAGTCCCAAGGTTGGAGGATATTCCGATTGTTCAAGAATTTCCAGACGTTTTCCCCGAGGAACTACCAGGAGAGATACCAGATAGGGAAGTAGAATTTGAAATCAATTTGGTCCCTGGTGCTGCACCAACATCAAAGGCACCATACCGAATGGCTCCAGCTGAATTAAAGGAGCTAAAGGAGCAACTACAGGAATTATTAGACAAGAAGTAGATTCGCCCCAGTGCATCCCCATGGGGAGCCCCAGTGCTTTTTGTAAAGAAAAAGGACGGAAGCATGAGGCTATGTATTGACTACCGGGAGTTGAACAAGATCACCATAAAGAATAAGTACCCACTCCCAAGAATAGATGATCTTTTCGATCAGTTAAAGGGAGCCAAGGTCTTCTCAAAACTAGATCTGAGATCTGGTTACCATCAGTTGAAGGTCAAAGCAGAAGACATCCCTAAAACTGCTTTTAGGACAAGATATGGACATTACGAATTCACGGTAATGCCTTTTGGCCTAACAAATGCTCCTGCAGCATTCATGGACCTGATGAATCGGGTATTCAAACCATATCTCGACAAGTTTGTGGTTGTCTTTATAGATGATATCCTTGTGTACTCACGAAGTGAAGAAGAACACAAAGAGCATATGCGTCTCACTTTGCGGACACTTCGAGAAAAGAAACTATACGCCAAATTCAAGAAATGTGAATTTTGGTTAAAAAGTGTGGCGTTCTTAGGGCATATAATTTCTGAATTAGGAGTATCAGTAGATCTTAAGAAGGTAGAGGCAATCAAGGATTGGCCACAACCAAAGATAGTGACTGAAGTAATAAGTTTTCTGGGATTAGCAGGCTACTATAGAAAATTTGTGGAAGGATTTTCTTCAATAGCCATTCCACTCACCAAACTTACTCAGAAAAATTCGAAATTTATTTGGAATGAAGCTTGTGAAAAGAGTTTCGAAACCCTAAAGACAAAACTCGCATCCACACCAGTACTCATTCTTCCCGAGGAAGGTAAGAATTTCACTGTATACAAGCGACGCATCAAAGGAAGGATTGGGGTGTGTGCTTATGCAAGAGGGTCAGGTAATCGCTTATGCCTCACGTCAATTGAAACCATATGAGCAGAATTACCCCACTCATGACTTGGAGTTAGCCGCAGTAGTATTTGCGCTTAAAATCTGGAGGCACCATCTTTATGGAGTAAAATGCGAAGTGTTTACCGATCACCAGAGCCTCAAGTATATTTTCACTCAAAAGGAATTAAATATGAGGCAAAGAAGGTGGATGGAACTTCTCAAGGACTATGATTTGTCAATTAATTACCATCCAGGTAAGGCAAATAAGGTGGCAGATGCGTTGAGTCGAAGGAACCCTGGGAAGGTGAACTTAAATTCCCTATCAGTGAAACCAAACCTCCGAGAGACCATCAAGTTGAAGCAGAGTCAAGACACCTCCATCCTTAAAATTAAATAACAAATCCAAGAAAGAAAAGCTCCAGAATTTCAAATTGATGGAAATGGAATACTCTGGATGAAAGGACGATTGTATGTGCCAAACTTCGATGGAATTCGAGAAGAAGTGATGGCCGAGGCACATAAATCGAGATTTTCAGTGCATCCAGGAAGCACCAAGATGTACCGGGATTTGAAAAATAATTACTGGTGGAACGGTATGAAGAAAGATGTAGCTGTCTTTGTTGCTAAGTGTTTAGTTTGTCAACAAGTCAAGGCGGAACATCAAAGGCCTGGAGGACTTTTACAGCCATTGGAGATACCAGAATGGAAGTGGGATAACATCTCCATGGATTTCGTAGTAGGACTACCACGATCAAGACAGGGTCACGATGGGATCTGGGTGATCATTGACAGATTGACCAAGTCAGCCCATTTCTTGCCAGTACGATGAATTATAATTTGGATAAATTAGCCACTTTGTATGTGGACAACATAGTGAGGCTACATGGAGTTCCAGCGGGTATACTGTCTGACCGAGATCCGAGATTTGTGTCAAGATTTTGGAAAAGTTTCCAAAAGGCTATGGGAACCAATGTCACTCTCAGCACGGCCTATCATCCCCAAACTGATGGCCAAACCGAATAGACAATTCAAACCCTCGAAGATATGCTGAGGGCATGTGCACTGGATTTTTTCGGAAATTGGAGTGAACAAATACCGTTAATAGAGTTCGCCTATAACAACAGCTACCATAGCAGTATCGAGATGGCTCCATATGAGGCTTTGTATGGTCGGAAGTGTCGGTCGCCTTTATATTGGGATGAAGTTGGAGAAAAAGCTGTTACCGGACCATAACTCATTCAGTTAACCATTGATAAAGTAGTCATAATCAAGGAGAGACTCAAGGCAGCCCAGGATAGACAGAAGAGCTGGGCCGATCTAAAAGAAGACCATTAGAATTAGAGATTGGTGAGAAAGCTTACGTCAAGGTCTCCCCTATGAAAGGAGTAATTCGATTCAGTAAATCCGGAAAGTTGAATCCAAGATACGTGGAACCGTTCGAGATACTGGAAAAGGTAGGAACCTTAGCCTACCGATTAGCTTTACCACCAGACATGGTCAGGATACTTAACGTTTTTCACATCTCACAACTGAGGAAGTATGTACCAGACCCGAGTCATGTACTTAAAGTTGCACCACTGATGATTGAAGGAAACCTCGACGAAGAACTCAAATATGAAGAAGTCCCTATTCGAATAGTGGACACAAAAGACCAAGTATTGAGGCACAGGACAATACCTTATGTCAAGGTACAGTGGTCAAATCATACTGAAAGAGAGGCAACTTGGGAACTCGAGGAGAAGATGCGGTCGCAATACCCTCACCTATTTGAATGATCAAGCTAATGCAAGTTTCGGGGACGAAAATTTTAATAAGGAGGGAGGGATGTGAGAACCCGAGATTTTACGATCCCAAGTAAATAAGGTAAGAAATATACGAGCTTAAAAGTTAGCTTAATCTAAGATCGAAATAATTTCATTCTAATTATAAAACTTAAATATGAACTTAGATTTTCAACTAGTAACTCGTGGAAATAAATTCAAAGCTCGGGAATGAGCTCAACCAGAAGCCGAGCTGCAAGTAACCACATCCATCGAAGTTTTGTCACGAGAGGAGTAAAACCCAGCTCAAGGACTCGATCTTTCAGCTCAAAGCAGCTCAACCAAGCTTGTCCTAACAAGACCAAAAAGGGAGCTAAAGGATGAGCTAAAGGCTTGGACAAATTAAGTATGCAAGAAATAACCTTTGCGTTAACCCATGAAGGAGCTGCGAGAGAAGCTAAGGGTGACATATTGATGATACAGGAAATGACTCTTTAGAAAATCGAGGTCACATTTAAGGAGTGCATGAGATTTTGAGCCACATTCATGACTAATCTAGAACTTGAAGAATGCATGGGATTTTGGATTTTCATGCATGAAACTTTGTACCTACATTATGAGCACAATAAATCCTTTCTTGGAGCCCAAGTTGGCGTGAATCTAGGGGAGGAGGAAGGTCACAAATTCACCTATAAATAGAGCATGAGGGCTGATGGAAAATTATACCACAAAAGCACTCAAATTTCGGCTCTCCCCCACCACAAGAGTTCTCGGCCAATTCAACAAGGAGAAGCTTTGTTCGTGCGGTTCAAGTGCTACAATTCTACGTCAAAGTGCTGCTAGTTTGAAGACGTAATCTTCAAAAAGTTTACGTCGAAATACTGCCTAATTTCAGAGAGGAAATTCGTACAAAAAATCTGCAAATTCTGTAAGTGGGCTTTTGTTATATATTCGTTTGTAATTTTAAACCTGAATATATATTATGACATGCATGATTGTGTGTCTATATTTTCAAAAATATTAAGTATGTCCGTTTAAAATTTCGATCGATTATATGCTCAGTCTGTTATTCGAAATTCTTTGGTTCCGCTGAATCCGTCTGAAACTCTGATATCTGAAATCTCTGATACGTTCTGTCTGGTAAACTCTGAATCTGAGTTGCACTGTTACGATTTGAATTTGAAATGGGACGAGAATTGTAATTCTGTATGGCCCCCATTGGTGGGTATAAAACCATGTTCTGTTCTGGCCCCCATTGGTGGGTATAAAACCATGTTCTGGCCTCACCCCTAAGAGGACTAACATATTGGGGACAATTTGACCATGGAAATGAGATGAGTAACAGTGTTCTGTCTGTTCTGATATGTTCTGTTCTGAATTGAAATGATCTGAATTGCTTCTGTTTTGTTCTGAATCATTTGATAAGTTTTGTCTCTTATTCGATTCGTTTCCGTTTTGTTAAGTTAAGAATATTAAGTTTTGAAAGCTTGTTAAAAGAACGTTTTAAGAAAACTAAGTTCTATATGTATCTTTGGAATCGATCGACCCCCACTTGCTGAGTGTTTCCAAAAACACTCACCCCTTACAAATTTCAGATAAAAATGAGGAGCAATTGGATGAGGAAGAGCAAGATGCTTTCTGGGGTTGGTGAACCGGAGATCAAGATCAGAACTCAAGATTTTACTTTTCTTTCGTTTCCGCTATTTGAAACTCTGATGTATTTTATTCCATTGTCATTGTAAGACAATACTTTATTTATGAAAAAGACTGATTTGATTTGATATGAGGCTTTATTGTTTTCAATTTAATTGTTAAACAATGCCGGATGTCACCGATACTTCGGACTCGGGGCGTGACACAGAAGGACAATCAGAGCGGACTATCCAGACATTGGAGGATATGCTTAAAGCTATAGTGCTAGATTTTGGAACTAGTTGTCAAGATTCTTTGTCACTTTATGAGTTTTCGTACAACAACAGTTATCAGACGAGTATAGAGATGGCTATGTTTGAAGCGTTGTATGGCAAGAAGTGCAGATTCCCTCTCTATTGGGATGAAATATCTGAGGTACCTGAACTTGGACATGATATGATTCAAGATATGACTGAGAAACTGAAGCTGATTCCGCAGAGAATGAAGACAGCTCGAGACAGACAGGCCAAATATGCGAATATTCGACGTCGACCATTAGAATTTGAACAAGGAGACAGAGTATTTTTGAAGATTTCATCTTTCAGAGGCATTGTCAGATTTGGCAAGAAAGGGAATTATCTCCTTGTTATATTGGGCCGTATGAGATTCTTGAGAAGATTGGTACTCGTGCCTATCGACTTGCTATTCCGCCTTCTCTATCTGGTATACATGATGTCTTTCATGTATCTATGTTGAGGAAATATCTTCCTGATGCTTCCCATGTTCTTCAGCCAGACGAAGCAGAACTCGATGAAACTCTGAGTTATTTTGAAAAACCAATTCAGATTCTTGATCGTAAAGAAAAGCAACTTAGAACGAAGACTATTCCGCTTGTGAAAGTTCAGTGGAGTCGTCATGGCATTGAAGAAGCTACTTGGGAAACTGAATCAGATATGAGACAGAAATTTCCAGAGTTATTTCATTGATGTGAGTTTTCTTATTTAGCTTCTTTATATCTCCTTCTTGTATGTGATTTGATTGCCTGTGATTTTGGGGACGAATCAGATCTTAGAGGGGGAGAATTGTAATGCCTAAGATTTTATTCTGTTAATCTGAGATTATTAATTGATAAATTGATGTGATTATAGAAGGGCCACTCCGAGACCAGATTTGGAAAGGCATGAGGATTGTAGTGGTGAAATCCAGTAGGTATCGTGCACATGCGCGGAGACGAGGCGCGCATATGCGCGAGAAGCAAGTGCCGAGGCAGAACACCTCGCGCATATGCGCGAGACTAGGCGCGCATATGCGCGAGCATGTGTATTGTTCGAGTGCCCAGACAGTAGGTCTCGCGTATATGCGCGAGATGGGGCGCGCATATGTGCGAGCAAGATTATGGTACAAGCGCAAAGACAGTAGGTCTCGCGCATATGCGCCAACATGGGACGCGCATATTCTCGAGGTGGTGAGTTCATCATTTGCCGAGACAGAGAGTCTCGCGCATATGCGCCGGTGATGGTCGTGCATATGCGCGAGACGTGCAGTATGTATATTGAGCCACATGTCTTTTCCATGCATATAATAGGTAAATTTATTCAATCCCTTCAGATTTGCAAAGAAAGAAACCGAGAAGCCATAGAAAAATCCTCAAAACTTCTTCAGATTTGAGAATTTTGATTTTGTGAGATCCGACCGTCAGAATTTCATTCCGAGTTTGGTACCGTGCTCCTCTCGACAAGAGCTTCAAGAATATGTGCGTTTATTTTCTTTTCATCATGATTTGAAAATATATTGTTGAGAGAATCATAATTTGATCTATATTATGTGTTCCTGAGATTGTGGTAATCGTATAATCGAAGCCGGATCGAAGAACAGATATTATATGAAATTGTTATCATTTTCCAGATTTGATTTGATTGAGAATATACAGATTTGGTATTGGAATTGTGTTTATCGATCGATTATGAGTTGTTAAGATTGGTATCTATTGATATTATATTTCTGGTATCTCGAGATTGTGCTGTTATGCCGTCGAAACAGAATTAGATTGAGATTGATCAATTCATGTCTTGAATTGAGTTGTATATTGATGTTGTACTTCTCGAATGTCATTCTAGATTGGTATTGAAGATTTCAAAGACAGAACAAAGCCAAACCCCGAGAAAAGAAATGTATAAATCAATGTTAAATCGGGAAGATACGACTCGAGTCAGAGATAGCTTGAGTTTCCCAAAATCACATATTTTATTGTAATTGCTTTGATGTTTGCAATTCATGAGTTTGATATGCTTAGTCTATTGAGTTATAGCAAAGCATGTATAGAGTATTTGGCAGATGTGCCATGTCTTTGGCAGATGTGCCAAGTCACTGGACATTTGGTTTATATCGATGTTGCTTAGGAGTAGATCGACTCCTATTGTAGAGATTCGATTTAGAAGGCCAAAGTCTGGGAATAAGAACGTATAACCATCTAGCTGGAAAGAGTGGGTGGGAGACTGTTACGTTCTAATTCGAACCGGGATCCCTATATAAGAGTCGAGTCAAGATTATGAGTTAAAGAGTTTGATTTATTGCTTTGTATCGATTTATGCTTTCGTAGACTACGATGCATATTGTTTTATAAATGTTATATGCTTTATATATGTTATATGAAATGCATGTATATGTTGTTTATACTGGGAATATATTTCTCACCGGAGTTATCCGGCTGTTGTTGTGTTTGTATGTGTGCATGACAATAGGTGGGACAGGATCAGGGTCAAGAAGAGGATAGAAGATCAAGATTAGAGTGGAGATTCGGACCTAGATGTAGACCTGGTTTTCAACACTTAACATGTAGTGAATGAACACTAGTTTGTTATGACGTTCTTTTGTACAAGACTTGTACTTTTGATCATGTTATAGATATTAAACTTGATCTTGTAATTTGAATGAGATGGGACCGACTTGTTATAAAACTTGTACACTTGTTTATAAGGTGTTCAATAATTAAAAAAAAAAAAATTTACGCCCCAGTTTATTTAATTGATCCATTTAATCCCAAAGAAGATTAAGAAATGAATTACCATCCGGGTCCCCACATCAGCTGGAGACTGTGGAGACTGCACTTTTTGGCTTTGTTGGCCATGTGGTTTATCCGGAAGGGGAGATTATCATTCCATTGACTTTGGGCTCCCGGGATCTTAGGAAGACAGTGATAACAACTTTCATTGTGGATTCCCCATCATCATATGACATCATTCTGGGCTGGCTGGCTATGAATGAGCTGAGGGCCGTGGCATCCACCTATCACCAAAAGATCAAGTTTCTTGTGGGAGCCCGGGTAGGTGAAGTCCGGGGAGATCAACCTTCTTCTCGGAAATGTTATGTGGAAGCAGTCCGGGCTGATCAAAGTAAAACCAGGAGGGAGGGGAAGAAAACAAGAATTGATGAAGTAGGAGGGAAAGTAGTGGAGAAGGGTGAGGTACATTTTGTGGCGGAGGAAGAGCAGGAGGTTGTAGAAGCCGGACCAGGCCAGAAAATCCCGGTGGCTCAGGACCTTCGTACATCCACCCGAGTTAGTTTGATTAATTATTTAAAAACTAATATTCATGTTTTTGCATGGTCCCAGCAGGAATTGACAGGGATCTCACCCTTGATATCAAAACATCAGTTAAATATTCTCCCGGGATCTCACTCGGTAAAGCAAAAGAAGAGGCACTTTGGTCCTGAAAAAGGCAAAGTTATTGATAAACATGTGAGAGATCTGCTGAAGGCCGGCCACATTCAGGAAATTCAATTTCCTACCCGGCTCTCGAATATGGTGTTGGTGCCAAAATCTACCGGAAAGTGGAGGATGTGTGTGGACTTCCGGGATCTCAATAAAGCTTGCCCCAAGGACCACTATCCATTGACCCAGATTGATAAATTGGTGGACTCCACCTCGGGCTATGAGCTGCTGAGTTTCATGGACGCTTACCAGGGGTACAATCAAATCCCCCTGGCCAAAAATGATCAAGATAAGGCCAGCTTCATCACCTTGGGGGGTACGTTTTGTTACGTTGTAATGTCTTTTGGGTTGAAGAATGCAGGGGCCACTTACCAGCGGCTCATGAACAAAGTCTTTGAGAAGCAGTTGGGCCGGAATGTGGAAGTATATGTGGACGATATTTTGGGCAAGTCTAAAGAGGTTGCGGCTTTCATTACCGATTTGGAGGAAACTTTTGCCACTCTGATGCATTATGGAATCAAGCTCAATCCTGCCAAATGTATCTTTGGCGGGAAGAGTGGCAAGTTCTTGGGTTTCATAGTGACAGACCGGGGAATTGAGGTGAATCGGGAGTAAGTCAAGTCCGTATTATGCATGCCATCTCCTCGATCTGTCAAAGAAGTGCAGAAGCTGACCAGGAGGATTGCTTCTCTTTCTCTAATTATATCTCGGTCAGCACACAGAAGTTACCCTTTCTTTCAGGTCCTAAGGCAGGCCCAACAATTTGGATGGAATGAGAAGTGTGAACAGGCCTTTCAGGATTTGAAGATCCATCTTGCAGAGCTTCCTGTATTAGTAAAGCCGGAGCCCGGGAGAAATTGTTTGTTTATTTATCTATTATTTATCTACTACAGAGTATGCTGTCAGCTCAGTACTGATAAAGGAAGAAGGCTCTGATCATATGCATGTCTATTATGTCAGTCATGCTCTGAGAGGCCCCGAGCTTCGGTACAGTGAAGTAGAGAAGGTAGCCCTGGCCTTGGTTATTACAGCCCGGAAGCTGAGGCTTTATTTTCTTTCGCACCAAATCATTGTTCTTACTAATAGTCCTCTGGGAGGATTATGACTCATACGGAAGTATCCGGGTGAATGATCAAGTGGGCAGTAGAATTGGGCGAGTATGATATTGAATACAAACCCCGAGTGGCCATCAAAGCACAGGCCTTGTCAGATTTTTTATCCGAGATGGTCCAGCCCGATGAAGAAGAAGTATGGAGAGTTTTTGTGGATGGGCATCTAGCCTTGCTGGATGTGGAGTAGGGGTGGTAGTAATATCTCCCCTTGGAGAAAAGATTAAGCTAGCCCTGAGAATTGATTTCCGGGTAACTAACAATCCAGCCTGACTATGAAGCTGTTCGTACCGGCATCAGAGCTGCCCGGGAAGTTGGAGCTTCTCGGATCATTTTATACTCTGATTCACAATTGATTACACAGTAGATCAAGGGTGTTTATGAAGCTAAGGATGATAGGATGCTCAAATATCTACAGCTCATCAAAGCCCAGTCAGAAGTTTTTATGGATTGGAGTATTGAACAAATACCCCGGGAAGAGAATAACAAAGCAGATGCTTTGGCAAAAATGGCTGCTTCTTTATTAGAAGCCAGTACCCGGGAAGTATTGCATATTTTCCGACTAGTCCTCTCCTCAAAGGAAGAAATATTGCCAGCACCCGAGTACTCCTGGATGACACCCCTGATCAAATTCATTATAAACAATGAATTACCTAAAGACAAAGCTCGAGCCCAGAAGATCAAGAGAAAAGCTCTCAGGTTTGTTCTCTTAAATAATGTCTTGTACAGGAGATTGTTCCAGGGACCTCTATTAAAATGCTTATCTACGATGGAGGTCGATTATGTCCTCCGGGAAATTCATGAAGGGTGCTGCGGTGAACATCTTGGAGGAATATCTTTGGCCCAGAAGACAATGCTTGTGGATTTTGGTGGCCAAATATTAGCCAAGACTCTGCTCAAGTGGTCCGGACTTGTGAGGGTTGTCAACGTCACTCAAATTTTCAGCATAGTCCGGCCACTCCTTTGAAGTCTATTTTGGCATCTTGCCCCTTTGACCAGTGGGGTATGGACATTGTGGGTCCCTTACCAATTGCCCGGGCTCAGAAGAAATTCTTGCTTGTGGCTGTGGATTATTTTTCCAAATGGGTAGAAGCCGAGCATTTGGCCAAAATCACTGAACAAGAACTTTTAAAGTTTTTGTGGAAGAACATAGTGTGCCGGTTTGGAGTACCTATGAGGCTGATTTCAGATAATGAAAGACAGTTCCAGGGAAGGGAGATTACATCTTGGTGCTGGGAAATGAAGATTACTCAGTTTTTCACCTCTGTTGACTACCCTCAGGCTAATGGCCAGACAGAGGTGGTAAATAGAATTATTGTACAAGCATTGAAAACCAGGTTGCAAGGTAAAGGAAAGGACTAGGTAAAAGAATTACCCAGTGTTCTTTGGGCATACAGAACTACCCCCGGGCACCCACTCAAGAAACTCCCTTCAACTTAGTGTACGGTTCTGAAGCAGTTATGCCAGTTGAAATTCGGAAAACTTCTTCCCGGGTAGAATCCTACCCGGATAACAATGATCAAAGTCGGGCCATGGAGTTGGAATTGGTAGAAGAGAAGAGAGATCGAGCATTAATTCGAATGGAAGCATTCCGGGGCCGGGTTATGAAATCGTATAACAAGAAGGTCCGGATCCGAGACTTCCAAGTAGGGGATCTGGTCATGAAGAAAGTTAATCCAGCAAGAGATGTGGGGAAGCTGGAAGCTCGGTGGGAAGGATCTTACAAAATAACTCGGAGAGTCAGCTCAGGATCCTTTTATCTTGAGGATGCCGAAAGACAAGCTCTCAAGAGGCCCTGAAATGTATTTAATTTAAAGAAGTATTATGCTTGACATATGTAAATATTTGTTGGAAGATATAATGAAATATCTATTTTCTCAGAGAAAAGTGTTGTGTATGGTTCTTATATCTTAACCCCATGGCACTACATCCTGGCTCGGGGCACCACACCTCGACCATTCCCAAGTCCCGGGACATTCTCCCCGGCCTAAGGCTTCGTACCTTGGTTCTTAATAAGCCCAGGGCACTACACCCTGGCTCGGGGCACCACACCTCGACTATTTCCAAGTCCCGGGACATGCTCCCCGGCCCAAGGCTCCATATCTTGGTTCTTAATAAGCACAGGTGTAACACCTCTGACCGATTTTATAAAATAACACAGCGGAAAATTAAAAATTTACGTAGAGAGAAGAAGGATTTAAAATTTTCTTGATATAAAATATTTACAATCAAAAGTATATACATGATCAATCAAGTGTTGAATCAAAATACAAAATATCATTTTTGATCGTGTCAAAAGCTAACAAAATATCTTCTTCCTTCCATCTCTTGTATGCATATGACCCCGGCTCCAATAAACGTCCTGGCTCGTCGCTCTTATCTGCATCACATGAATAACTGAAATGAGTATAAAATTCAGCAAGTGAAACTCTTACATAACAATGGATACATATCATACTCTGTAAAATATGGCTTTGAAATCATTAAATACCATCTAACTCTTTAAACATGAATAATATAGTATAACATGAACATCACGATGGTATTTTCTCTTTTCTATGATGGATTGATATTTCAATAGTATCTCTGTCGTTGTACCTATATCCCATCGATATAAATCGATACTCTGTTGGGATATAAGCCTATGGTCGTTGATCAACTAATTGCATGCAATCTCTTACTATCTCTTTATCAATCCAATAAATCAATTTGAACTCTCTCTTTGGCATTAAATCAAACACTTTGAATACTCTATTCTTTTGTATCTCCTTTTACATAATTGAGACATAAAAATGCCTCTAATATACAACAAAGTGTATCAATACATAACATGAATCAAATGGAAGGGAATAGCATAGTAAAACATTGAAACACCTTACATATATTATCATGTGAGCACAAGGAATGAATTCCACTTACAACACTTGGAGCACTTGATTCTAAACTCTTGGTACAATTCCTACAACAATAAACTATGTATTGCACTATCAAAAACCCAATAATCAAACAACCATACCATTAAATCCATAAAACCAACACAATCAACAAACCCAATATTTCTCCCCAACACCAAAATCCAAAGAATAACTAAACCAAAAGCTTACCTTAACTCCTTGAACCCAAAAGAACCTTGTTCTCACTTCAATAATCCAACAATAAGCTTGAATCAAAGAAATGAAAGAAAGAAATGTATGAACCCTAGTCTCCCTTGAGCTGAAATTTCGAGAAGTGAGGAGAGAAATGAAAGAAATAAGAGCCAACACTTCTATTATATCACTTAATCTCGAAAACACGACTTTACTGTTCACGCACCGCGGGTGCGCTCTAATATATACCACGGGTGCGCTAAGCCTACTGGAGTACAACCAAAAATCTGAAACAAGTGACCGCGGGTGCGCTGCCTCTTGGACTGCGGGTGCGGTGTCGCCTCTGCCCAAACACCGCGGGTGCGGTGCCTTTCCTGGCGCGGGTGCACTCTCCTTTGTAGCCAACAATAAACTTTGCATCAATCGAATAGCAATGTCACTTCTCTTCATAATTCGGCAACACTCTCAACAAGAAAGTTGAACCTCTATGTCTTATCTAACCACCCCAATTGGACCTCATACCAATTGGCTCAACAACCAAATTACCATGAATTAAACCACAACGACGCTACAATAAAACCACATATCAAGTATAACCAACAATACTATAAACCATAAATCGCAACTCTCAACATCAAAACTATACTTAAACTTAACCAAATAGTCCATAAACATAAGAAATCTTAAACCGTACCATTCACCAAGTTTAGATATTACAATCTCCCCTCCTTAAAGGAAATTCGTCCTTGAAATTGAGGTCACTGCGCAAACAACTCAGGATACTTTCCTTTCATCTCATCCTCTGGTTCCCACGTGGCTTCTTCAATCAATTGATTTCTCCAAAGGACTTTAACAATGCCGATCTCTTGTTTCTCAATACTCTAATTTACGATCCAGAATCTGGACTGGAATCTCTTGGTACGTCAAATTCGGCGTCAAATCCAATGGCTCGTGACGAAGAACATGGGAAGGATTCGCAATATACTTCCTGAGCATGGAGACATGAAAAACATTATGAACTATATCAAGATCTGGTGGTAAGGCTAACCTGTAAGCTCGATCACCAACTCTATCCAAAATCTCAAATGGGCCAATAAACCTTGGACTCAACTTTCCCTTTTTACCAAAACGCATCACACCCTTAAGAGGTGCAATCTTCAAGAACATGTGATCGCCAACCTCAAAATGCAACGGCCTACGTCTCACATCAGCATAACTCTTCTATCTTGACTGTGCTGTCTTCATCCTCTCTCGAATAACATCAACAACATCAGCTGTCTGTTGGACCAACTCTGGACCCAACATCTTCCTCTCACCAATCTCGTCCCAATATAAGGGAGATCTACAATTTCTGCCATAAAGTGCTTCATACGGTGCCATGCCAATCTTCGCCTAGTAGCTGTTATTGTACGTGAATTCAACAAGAGGCAATTTGGAATCCCAACTACTAGGATAGTCGATAGTACAAGCTTTGAGCATATCCTCTAAAATCTGAATAACTCTCTCTGATTGACCGTCGCTCTGGGGATGATATGTTGTACTGAAGGCTAACCGTGTAACCAAGGCTCTATGCAAACTCTTCCAAACTCTGAAGTAAATCTAGGGTCACGATCAGACACGATCGACACAGGAACAACATGAAGTCTAACAATCTCTGCTATGTACTCTTCGGCATACTGGTTCATGGAATACGTTGTATTGACTGGGAGAAAATGCGCTGACTTGGTCAACCGATCAACATTAACCCAAATAGAGTTATAACCTTTCTGCGTTCTAGGAAGACCAATCACGAAGTCCATTGTAATGTGCTCCCATTTCCATTGAGGAATCGGCAAAGACGGCAATGTCCCAGCAGGTCTCTGATGTTCGATTTTCACCTGCTGACAAGTTAGACACTGAGAAATAAACATAGCAATATCCTTCTTCATACCTGGCCACTAATAGAGTCTACGAAGATCCTGATACATCTTGGTACTACCTGGATGTATCCAGTATGGCCTGGTATGTGCCTCTGTCAATACGTCTCGCCGAATATCATCACCAGTAGGAATACATATACGGCCTCTGAATGTCATCAAACCATCTTTATTTATCCCAAACTCTGAATTACCTCTCTCCTCTGCTCTGGCTCTCATCTCTGTCAACTGTGCATCAATGGCCTGCTCTCTACGGATTCTATCCGTCAATGTAGCCTGAATGATCAACACTGAAAAGCGAGCAATGGTTCTCAGAACCACCAAAGCTATCTCCTCTCGTTGCAAGTCTAACAACAACGGTTTCTGGATCATAAAACTCAAAGAAGAACTCGACTTACGGCTCAATGCATCCGCTACAACATTCGCTTTCCCAGGGTGGTAACTAATCGTCACATCATAGTCTTTGACAAGCTCTAACCACCGTCTTTGTCCCATATTGAGTTCTTTCTGAGAAAACAAGTACCTTAAACTCTTGTGGTCCGTGAAAATTTCACACTTTTCGTCATATAAATAGTGTCTCCAGATTTTCAGGGCGAAAACCACAGCTGCCAGCTCCAGATCATGCGTAGGATAATTTTTCTCGTAATCTTTCAACTGATGAGAAGAATAAGCTATCACCTTTCCACATTGCATCAGCACTGCACCGAGGCCCTTCTTCGACGCATCGGTATAAACTACAAAGTCCTCTCTACCACTGGGCAATGCAAGTACCGGAGCTGTCGTCAACCTATCTTTCAACTCTTGGAATCCATTTCGGCATTCAATGGACCACTCAAACTTCACAGTTTTTCTCGTCAAATTGGTTAACGGCAGGGCAATCATGGAAAAAATCTAAAATAAAACGACGATAATAACCCGCCAAACCAAGAAAACTGCGTACCTCTGATACAGTTGTAGGGATAGGCCACTTCTGTATCGCCTCGATTTTTACTGGATCAACAGATATACCATCCTTCGAGATAACATGGCCTAAGAAAGAAATCTGCTCCAACCAGAACTCACATTTCTTCAATTTAGCATACAGCCTCTTCTCTCTCAACAATTGAAGAACAGCTATGAGGTGCTCTGTGTGAAGCTCTCTGGTTTTGGAATAAATCAATATATCATCGATGAAAACAATGACAAAGCTATCCAATATGGCTTAAACACCCGGTTCATAAGATCCATGAAGATTGAAGGAGCATTGGTCAGACCAAACGACATAACAAGAAATTCGTAATGACCAAACCTGGTCTGAAACGCCGTCTTAGGGATATCAGACTCCCTAAATTTCAACTGGTAATAGCCAGATCGCAGATCAATCTTCGAAAACACTATAGCTCCCTACAGTTGATCAAAAAAGTCGTCTATTCGTGGCAATGGATATCTATTTTTAATCGTCACTTTGTTGATTTCTCTGTAGTCAATGCACAGCCGCAAAGACCCATCTTTCTTTCTTGACGAAAAGAACCGGAGCTCCCCAAGGCGAAGAACTCGGCCGTATAAAACCTTTATCTATTAGATCCTGCAACTGCGTCTTCAATTCTTTCATCTCTTTCGGGGCCATTCGGTACGGAGCCTTAGAAATAGGAATCGTCCCGGGGACTAAATCGATCACAAACTCTACATCTCTATCCGGCGGTAAACCCGGCACATCATCCTCAAATACATCAGGGAACTCTCTCACAACATCAATATCATCAATATTCAACTTCACAATTCTATCCATATCCACAATCGAAGCCAAAAACCCATCACAAGCTCTAAACAACAACTTCTTAGCCTCAAGACATGAAATAAAAGGTAGGACCAGCAAAGTACCTGCACTGGCGAGCATACCTTCCTTATTTCTATCATCTGGCTTCTGGTTTTCTGCTATTTTACATCTACTTGTTTTGTACTAAGCCAGCATCTATTGGTTTTTACTAGTATCTCCACTTTTACTAGCATCTCCACAACAAATTAAAGTCTAACAATTTCCCCCTTTGTGGTGATGCCAAACCTAGATGTTCCTTAGACGTTAAGATGAATAGATAAAACAGATTACGAAGCAGATAAAAACAGTTATTATCCAGAAAAATCACGTAAAGCACAAATTAGTTAAGACAAGAAAATAAAACTAATTTGTTCCAATATCTCTAAAAGTAGCTTCATCTGGATTTTGATCCCTTCCAGAAGAATGAGGTCTGCTGCTACTCGCTCCAGTTCTATCTCCAGTTCTATCTTCTTCCCTTTTTTGGCATCATCGGCAATGACCCTAGCAATTAAGTCATTCATTCGCCCAGATAAGTTGTGAATGCCATTAGTCAACATCTCCAGATATGGAGCCTGATTAGAAACTCGATCATTTAGAGCGGTGAGAGATTGAGATTGAGAATCGATCTTGGCATTCATTAGGTCCATGGTTGGGAGATTGAGCAAAAAAGGCCATCATTCTCGGTGAGCCGAGTAAATATGTCAGATTGAGGCAATCATGATGCTGACTGGAACTTTTGGATATAGCTTTTCGAAAAACAATGTTTCAGCATTCATTTTATGCACAGATTCCACCGTTTTATGTATTCCTTGGACGTACGGGTCCTCGGAAAAACTGAGCACCACTGATTTCTACGGCATTCTCACGAGATAGCCGCTTGACTATATCAGAAAGATTATGTAGCTCCTTTTGTAGATTATCAATCTGAAACTCTAAATCAAATGGTTACACAACTGGTGAAGGGGTTTCTTGCAAGCAATCGTTGTTTAATGTCTTCCATTCTGGCGATGCGCTCAGGAGGACTGCTAGAGAAGGAATAATAAGAGCAGTAGAGTGTGCAACTTCTGCTTGAGTGATACAGCTGGTTCTGGTTCAGCAGAAGGTCCTTCTGAAGCAGTAGATTATCTGTTGGCCTTCTTCTGGTTGCTGCAAATCAGCAGCAGGTTCAGGTATGGCTTGTGGCTCAACATGTAGACGGGTGAAGTATGCAACAAAGGTGCCATTTCAGCTTGATGAGCTTCTAAAAATAGCTCAAGCTCTGGAAGAGATGAAGAAGCAGTAGCCGTAACAGTAGCAGTGGCCAGTACTGTTGCAGATTCTGGAATGGATTGGGACTGGAGGATGATCAGGCAGAGGTAGAAGTAACGGGCATTGTGTCATCCTGTGCTGCTTGAGTCTGCACAATCGATCGATCACCTCATCAACCGATGCCAATCATGAACAGAAATCAGGAGGATGATTGAGTAGGAACTTCTTGAGGTGCAGGAGTACAAGAGACCTTGACTTCAGAAGAAGCTTTGGCCGGTTCCTCAACTGACGGAGTCTTCAAAATGGTGGGGACAGTGTGACACTGAATTTTGGTAGGCTGAAGAAAAGCCTTTTCCTTAGTAACAATTTGCTCAGATAGAATTGTCAGCTGCTCCGACAAAATTTGAATGACATTCTGATCATGAAAAGCAGTAAGGACCAGTAGAGTCAAAATTTGACTTCAACGTGGTTAGAATAGTGTATTATCTCTGCTGTTTGATTTTATCCAGAAGTGAACTTCGCGATGATGGCTTCTATCACATTTTGTGTGTTGGCAGCAGCAAAACCTTTTCTCATTTTTCACAGTTTGAGTATAAACACCAGTAGTTTTCAAAAAAGTGTTGGATGGTAGACTCTTACCTTGAGCCAATCGTCAAAGAATTTCATGTCTTCTCTAGTTGAATTATCAATTTCTTCCAGATGAAGATCAATTGCTATTTGAATGGTTGATGTTGCCACCGGTGACTGAGACAAATCAGTAATCTTTTCTTTCCCTTTCTCAGAAGTAGCAAGGACTACTGGTTTAAAAGCAGAAGAAACCAGTAGAATATTTTCTAATGACCACACCAGAAG